>NC_056739.1:250826936-251161936 GCF_019279795.1 Protopterus annectens | reverse complement strand
TATGTTTCCCTCATTATCCTTTATCACCTTTACCTGCTGCACATCTTTCATAGCTCGAACCCTTTCTAGCCAATTGGCACAGGTCCTTTTCTCCCTCCTTAGTGTCCAACCTTTCATACAACTCTTCATATGCCTTATCCTTAACCTTCGCCACCTCTCTCTTTGCCATGCACCTCATCTCTTTATACTCTCGTCTACTTTCTTCATCTCTCTGACAATCTCACTTCTTCTTTGCCACCCTCTTTCTCTGTATACTCTCCTGTACTTCTTCATTCCACCACCATGTCTACTTGTCTTCCTTCCTCTGTCCAGATGTTATACCAAGCACCTTTCTAGCCATCTCCCTTACTAGCTCTGCTGTAGTTAGCTATTTGGTAACTTCACTGCCACCCAGTGCCTGTCTTAACTCTTCCCTGCACTCCACCTCACAATTACCCTTTTTCAATTTCCACCATTTGATCCTTGGTGCTGCCCTTACACTCCGCCTCCTCTTCTTGATCACCAACGTCATCCTACAAACCACCATCCCATGCTGCATAACTACACTTTCCCCAGTCACCACTTTACAGTCTCCAATCTCCTTCAAACTGGCCCTGCTACATAAGATATAATCCACCTGTGTGCATCTTCCTCCACTCTTGTATCTCACCCTATGCTTCTCCCTCTTGTTAAAATACATATTCACTACAGCCATGTCCATCCTTTTCGCAAAATCTACTAACATCTGACCTTCTGCATTCCTTTGCTTAACACCATACCTACCCATCACTTCCTCATCCCCTCTGTTCCTTTCACCAACATGCCCATTGAAATCTGCTCCAATCACCACTCTCTCATCCTTGGGTACAGTCATTACCACTTCATCTAACTCATTCCAAAATGTTTCTCTCATCCATCGCACACCCAACTTGTGGAGCATATGCACTAACAACATTCATCATTACACCACCAATTTCCAACTTAATAAACATCACTCTATCCATCACTGTTTTCACCTCCAAAACACTCTTAGCATACTGTTCCTTCAGGATAACTCCTACGCCATTTCTCCTCCCATCCACACCATGATAAAATAATTTAAACCCACCTCTGATACACCTAGCCTTACTCCCTTACTCCCCTTCTATCTTGTCTCCTGCACACACAATATACCAACCTTCCTTCTGTCCATCATATCAGCTAGCTCTCTCCCTATACTAGTCATGCTGCCAACATTCAAAGTTCCGACCCTCACTACCACAGTCTTTGCCTTTCTCCTCTCTTCCTGCCTTTGGCCATGCCTCCCCCCTCTTCTCCTCCTTCGGCCAACAGTAGCCCAATTTCCGCGAGCACCGTGTTGACTAACAGTACCGGTGGTGGTCGTTGTTAACCCAAGCCTCGACCGATCCAGTATGTAAATATTTACTGCTGTCCACAGGAATGATTTGGCAAAGTTTTATGCCAGATGCCCTTCCTGACGCAACCCTCTCCATTTATCCGGGCTTGGGACCGGCACAAAGAAATGCACTGGTTTGTGCATCCCCAGTGGCTGGGTTATATACATATATGGACAGCAAGTAGCATGGGTCCTAGAGGAGATTCAAGTATACAAGGTAATATGAAATGTCTGGATAGGGGCATTTTTCCCTGGGGCAAGTTGGTTTGCTAAGAGCGAAGTTTGAAGTGTTTAAGGAAAGAAGAAAGGTCTGGGTAAAGGACATTAGTTTCCTCCTGGTCCTGTTTCACTTCAATGTCTGGGCCAAGTTTTTGACAGGGCAGCTGCTGACATTCCATAGGGGATGGGGCAGATGACTGAGGAAGTCATTTAGAAGAATTTTTGAAGGATTGAAGGATTACACTGAAGTTTCTTTCTGGCAGCAGGAGTGGCTGGGGAGAAGTAAGCTGCAAATGCATACCAATATATATCAAGGGGAAAAAATAAGGAGTACCTAAAAGAAAAGTGTTTTGCTAGTCCTTTGCCTTAGCACTATTAATATGTGGAAATAGTAAGAGACATTACGCTTCTGGAAATGATCCCAAGATGGGGGACAACACTATTCTGGTGTGTTAAGCCAACCATACATGGTGCTCCATTCTGATAAATACGCAGTGTTTTCTGTAGTTAAAAAAGAGGCTATTGTGGAGAGCTAGTACTTATACCTTATCAAGGCTATTGGTATGCCAAAATATGAAAATAATCTGGTTACCTTTGTATGTCACTGAAATAACTCAAAAAAACATCCGTACATTAAATGTACTCAGGAAATAAAATAAAAATGCAATAATTTATTGATATTTAGCACTTGCATCTCCTGTAAGAAACTTCATCAGAATACAACTTCCTACATAAAATAATCCACTTAAATACATCCAATTAATGACATCATAGGTTCATAGGTTCATAGGTTCATAGGTTCATACTAGGCTATCTGCCCAAGGGCATTTATAAGCCTAGCCCATAGTTATGTGGCTTTCGCCACCCCTTTAGTTTGAATAAAAACTATGCCTATCATTTTTCTGTGCCTCTGTCAAGCAGTGACACTGAAGTAATCCCTGGGGTATATCTGCGATCTCCCATCCATTGGTCAAGATTCCTCTTGAACAAGGCCAGCGAGGTGCTCTGCCTCACATGTACCGGGATTTTGTTCCACAGCATAGGGAGTCTCTGGGTGATGAATCTGTCCCTCCAGCACGTTCGATTTATAACCGTGTCAAGGTTTAAGTCTCCCGCCCTTGTGGTTCTGAGGGATCTAGATTTTTTGAGGTGAAGCATATTCATCAAATCTGGGTTTGACATGGCCTTATATGTCAGGCACAGATCACCTCTGAGCAAGCGGTATGAGACTGAATAAAGCTGGAGTTCTTTCAGTTGGGCAGCATAAGACATATTTTTGAGACCCTTTATCCTTTTGGTGAGGAACTTTTGGGGCCTTTCAAGCTGCATCAGGTGTCTGGTCAGATACATTCCAAACGGGGCATTGTACTCAATCATAGGTCTAATGAGTGATGAGTACAGGGGGACGATGACCTCCCTTGATCTAGATGTGAATCCCTTCATGATCAGGTGGGCGATATAGAAGGTTTTCCTAACTACTTTAGCAACATGAGTGTCAAGCGAAGACTACTGTCAACTTGGGTCCCCAGATCCCTGATGACTTTTTCTGTGCTCAGTGGATTGTCACCTATATGGTAGCTAGGGGTAACCTTGTTTTTCCCGAAGGGTATGACTATGCATTTTTTGGCGTTTAACTTCAGGCCATGGCTCTGGCACCTATTATCCGTTTCTGTGAGGCCCTTCTGGAGGATATCTGTGTCAGATGTGTTTTCGACTATGGCGCCCAGTTTGCAGTCATCTGCAAACTTTGTCAGCCATAACCCTCCTGTGTTTGCTTGTACTTCAGAAAAGTAGATGCCGAACAAGAGTGGACCCAGGACTGAGCCCTGTGGGACACCACTTGTGACAGGCTTTGAGTCTGACATGGCGCCAGCAACTCTGACCCTGTGGGTTCTGTCGCTTAGCCAGTTTGCAACCCATCTTGTGATGTATGGGTTTACATTCAAGCTGATGAGTTTTTCGATGATACCTGAGTGGGGTATTGTGTCGAAGGCCTTTGCCAGGTCGAGGTAGGCTGTATGGACTGCCTTTCCCTCATCAATGGCCTTGGTGACTGTCTCGAAAAAGTCAACCAAGTTTAAGAGGCAGGATCTGCCTTTGACAAAGCCAAACTGGGTTGGATCCAAAGTCTGCAAGTTCCCTATGTCTTTATTTATGAGTTCCATTATGATCCTCTCCATGGCTTTGCAGATAAGGCTTGTCAAGCTAATGGGGCGGTAATTTCCAGGGTCTGTGGAGGCACCGCCCTTATGAACATTTTGCAGAAAGTATGGTCTATTGGTGAAATTGGGCAGGTACATTAATAAAGCAGCATTTGGAGCATGTTGAAGTCCTACATGTGGCATGTGATGTGCTTGTGGAGTTTGCCACAAAAACACAACTGTCTCTCATTGGTAGAAGTTTAAGGTAAATTTAACATGCACCTGACAGAAAACGAAAGCAGTTAGGATGATGAGGGTATAAGTGGCCTGTGCTGAACTTTACATTTCAGGCATAGAAAGTTGTTTATCTCACCAAATACTGGATTGTGAGTTGGGTGTTGAATGGTGCTAGATCATAGTCCTGTGTACAGAACTAGATGAAATCAGTGGTTCCCTCCTTTAAAGCTTTCATGGTGTTTGCAAGGAATAAAATTTTATACTACCTTAGCAACACTGGAATTTTTCGTTTCATGGGAATACTTTCAAATAAGATTTGGAGAGTGGAGCATCTTAAGGGAACAATAGTGATCACAGCGGAGATGTTACTTTGTTAAGGGCTTCCAGGATGACAAAATTGATGAAAGGTCAGTAGGTGTCACTGAGAAGTAGTCAGCTAAGCTCCACAAACTGTATGCCGTCACAAATTGCATTAAGACAGTATTTTGGGAAAGACCTAGATTGGACTGTTTCTGTAAATTCTTTTAGAATAGGACAGCCTGTTCACTTTGCAGAAGCAGGCATAACAGCAAAGGTTAGCAAGGTCATAGGTAGATGAGAACTGTGTGCATTCTTGCATTGTTGTAGAAACTATGTATATCTCACTGAGCATGACTCCAAAATAGGATATCATGCACATCTAACTTTACTCTAGTACTATAAGCATGTTTCTTTTGTATCGCTCCACTCTTATTCCCTTTCTGCACTTTTTAATTTTCTCTCATTCTTTAGTGGTTCTTGTGTATTATTTACAAATTTCTCCTTTCTTGTATTTCTTGATCACATCTGATGCTGATGTTGTATTTATTAAACTTAAAATGATCATGCTGTCAGTGATAATAGTAATAGGAATAGGAATAGGAATAGTAATAGGAATAGTAATAGTAATAGGAATATTAATAGGAATAGTAATAGTAGGAATAGTAATAGTAATAGGAATAGTAATAGGAATAGTAATAGTAATAGGAATATTAATAGGAATAGTAATAGTAGGAATAGTAATAGGAATAGTAATAGGAATAGTAATAGTAATAGTAATGGTAATAGTAATGGTAATAGTAATAGTAATGGTAATAGTAATGGTAATAGTAATAGTAATAGTAATAGTAATAGGAATAGGAATAGTAATAGGAATAGTAATAGTAATAGGAATATTAATAGGAATAGTAATAGTAGGAATAGTAATAGGAATAGTAATAGTAATAGTAATGGTAATAGTAATGGTAATAGTAATGGTAATAGTAATAGTAATGGTAATAGTAATGGTAATAGTAATAGTAATAGGAATAGGAATAGGAATAGTAATAGTAATAGAAATAGTAATAGGAATAGGAATAGGAATAGTAATATGTATTTTCTAAAATATATCTTTGTCTTTAAATGCTGATGACCATTTCCATTCTCATGCAATAAAATCAGTGAATTTTTGTAAGTGTTTTGACTTTTATTTTCCAATCATTTCCATGGTTCCTTCTTTGTATGTACAAAATCTAAAACAGCATCTCAGTGCAGAATACTCAGTAAACAAACTGACAATATTATAAGTAATAAATATAGGAAGGGGCACATATTTTGCTGAAAAGGTGTTCTGTTATAACATGCAAACTTCCATGAAAATCTTATAGTCTCTTAATACTCAGACAGTCCAGATTTTTGGGGATTTCCTGGGAGAAATAAGAATATAGAAGGACAATACTGAGGGAGGATAGAAAGATGGAAACACGTAGGAGAATTTGTACATATATGTGAAGGATGTTATCACGATTTATGTAATATGAAAAATGTTGCCAAGAAAGTTAGGAGTCAAATGATAAGTCTAACATGATGTGGAGCAAGAACTTAAGTCATGGATCCATCAGGTTTTGTTTCAGATGCAGCATTTAGGGACTGATATTTATTTTCTTATTTGTGAACAAGAAGAATGAAGTTCCATATTTTAGCAATAAAGGGATTATCCTGCAAAGATAGGTGATTTAGTAATTCATAGCTGGTAATTTGTCATTTGAGTAAAGTGTACATTAGATCATGAGTGGTAATTAGCTGTTTGAGAGATAATATGTGTGGAGCCTCTGTCCAGCAAGGTTGTTTAACTCTCATTGTGAGTGGTGACTAGTTGCTTGATTGTTAAGATGTGTGGAGCCTCTATCCATCAAAGTTGTTTTAATTGGCAGACATTGGTGTGATTTGTAAGGCAGAAAGAAGCAAATGTTGCCATTTTGTTTTAAAATTGCTCCATCAAGCCAAATTGGGCATGTTGTTGGCTTATGACTGTTGAGCAGAATATATAAGAATTGGCAAAAGGAGTGAAATTATATTAATCTATAGCAGTGAGGAATTGCTTCACTTTATAAATGCTCCTTTTTTTTACTGTTTCTTTTCTATATATGTCAGATTTCACATTTTCATTGATAATGGCACCAAGAAGTATACGGTGGGGCTACAAACTCAATTTTGCTGTAATGGGATGAAATTATGGCAGACGGGTTATTCTTCAGAAAATTGATAAGGGACAAATAAAATTAGCTTGGAATGTTTGGAGGTTAATAAGTAAATGTGATTTGGAAGTAATGACTAAGTAGAAAATAGGTATTCCACTATGAATTGTTGAAGTTTATTTGTGTATATGTCAGAAAAGACCACATTTGAATTACCTGCATACTGAATGATAGTAGCATGCTTATTTGCAGAATGGAGGTCAATAAATACGTTGCAAATTTAATGAGCAGTGTTAAAGCAAACATGAGATTAAGAATGGATAGACTAGCTGATGATAATATATCAGTTTGCATTCTTAACAATGCACTCTATTGATAACAGAATGTTAGCAACTGATGACACAAAGCTGCTTTACTGCTCTTTCATTAACATAAAATTATAAAATTGTTGTATCATCAGTCGGTGTGTCAAAATAACAGGTACACCATGCATGGGGAATACACAGTATGTTACAATGAAAAATTTTATAATGAAGTTTATCACTGTTCAAAAAAAAAAGAACATGGATAGGACTAGGAGAACATGCATAGATATGGGAGGAAATTATTAGAATTCATGTGGTCATTTAACTGCCTGTAGTAGCCTGTTGGAGAAAGAAAAAGAACTGTGAACTTCAGAGAGTTAAGATGCATGCAGTCCCAAAACAGACAGCTTTTATAGTCATTCATGGTAAGGCACTGTTGATAGCATTTGGTAGGACAATAAATATAGCTGACAGTAAGTGGCAGGCATTTTTATTCTGGTTAACAGTAGTGATGAAGCTGAGGAGGGTAGTAGAAGTAGTAGTACCATGGTAATGATGACAACCATATAACCAAAGCAACCACGGTTTAGGAAACAGTCAGCTTTATTTAACAAAATCCACATTAAGCGCTTTCTTCCCTTAAATTACAAGGGACTTCATCAGAACAAAATCAAACACCTTAACCCAGCCTTATATAATAAACAATCAACTCCATTCACTAATTATAAAATTAAATAACAAATAAATTAATACTTAATAAGCCTTTAAAAATTAATTCGATACAAGATGCAAACATCAGGTTGATTGGACATTGCAATTCATAACCAATGAATACATTACATTATAAAAAAATAGAACACATGTTCAAATCTAACCTAAAATATTTTTTAACTTTGAAATACTGGTGATACTAATAGCTTCGTTAATCCCATAAATAATTATAAATAATGTAATGTATTCATTGGTTATGAATTGCAATGTCCAATCAACCTGATGTTTGCATCTTTTATCAAATGTATTTTTAAAGGCTTATTAAGTATTAATTTATTATTTAATTTTATAATTAGTGACTAGGGTCGATTGTTTATTATATAAGGCTGGGTTAGGGTGTTTGATTTTGTTCTGATGAAGTCCCTTGTAATTTAAGGGAAGAAAGCACTTAACGTGGTTGTTTGCTAAATAAAGCTGACTGTTTCCTAAACTGTGGTTGCTTTGGTTATACAGTTTTGGAATTCAATTGATTGGAGGTTTCAGTTTGCAACACAGAGATGGAAACAGCAGGCACAGCCACTAATTCTGAAGTGGTTGAGTTGCTACAACAAATTAAACACCAACTTGCGGTGCATACCACCCAGACACAGACTGATGGATAAACAAGGTGGTCCGAACAATTTGTTTGGTAGTCTAGGCTACCCTTTAACCCAGCCTACACAACAAAGCCTGTCTGGACAAATGGGACATGGAATGCAGGAAGCAGTTCCCATTGAGCGACTGAGTGTTGTGAGTGAGGAGAGGAATGGTAATGATAGCGTAACAACCCAGTGGAAAAGTAATACATTTGATTTTGGTTTGGAAAGAAAACAAGATGCTTTGGGACAGTATGAAACTACAATGGTAGAAAAATTTATGCTGTCTGAAAAGAATTTATTGATATTCAAGAAATTGCAGATGGAAATCTTCTATCTGCAAAAGAACATTGAAATGGAGCATGTACCAAGAGGGCTGAGGCTGTGGAAGTACCCTAATGGAGCTGAAGGTAATGAAGATTTATTAAATGACTTGCATAAATTATTTGATCAAACTGGGCTACAAATGATGAAATTAATAGTTAAATATAACATACAAGCTTCAGAAAAAATGTCCAAGGATTTGGACAATTTAAGCCAAATAATACAAAGTGATTCTATGTTTGCACAACATTGATCTGGTTACAATAATATTTTCACCAATATTGACAATGTTTGTGGCAGCATTTATGTTCGGAAAATGAATAAAATCAAGAGGGATTTAAACTAATATACCAAACAGAAGGTATACTCTCTTTCCCCTGGTTGCCATGTCAACAGTGGGAAAGGAGCCAATAGTGAAGCAGATTGGGGAGAGGAAGTGACACAGGCGAGAATTCAAAATGGGGTGAGCACGCATTTGCAGCAAGCATATTCTAATGATGAAAATGTAAGGCATTCGGCGAGGTTGCATGAAAAGGACCATCAATCCCATTTTTTGGTGAATACCTATCAGGACTACATGGTACAAGGTGCATGACTGAAAAATGTGAGGAACCGGAGACGACAGTGGAAGGATTGATGGATTTAGCCTTAAAAATGATGCAAGCTGTAAGTACTAAAAACATTACCTTGTTATATCCAAGTAATAGTCAAACTTCTCCGACTCAATTGTTTGGCAATTGTGACCTGAATGACTGTTCTTTATTTAATGGGGATGAAACGGATGATATATGGCAACATAATGCATCCATTGACTGTAACTATACAGCAGACAGGCTTTTCTTTTGCAATGTAAGTATGGAAATGGTTTCTGATGGATGTTTTTCTAATACTGAAGAGTTATTAATGCAAGAATGTGATCAATATGGTTTAATTGAAAATGTATTTGAACCCATAGTTATAGAGAATGAAACTAATGATTTTAAACTATATAATTATTCAAAAAAAGATATCAATATTGAGCATGTCAACCTATTGGAGTTCACGCATGTGCCTTTTAGAAAAGGAAAAATTGATAACACATTGATAGACATAAAGTGTTTTACTAGAAAATTTAATTTAAAAGTTTGGTTCAATATACAGAATGATGAACGAACAGGGGAAGGGAGATGTTTAAAAAGACCAAGCATTTTCAACCCACCATTAAATAACCTAATTAAGTTGTATGAACAGATGTGTGAAAAAGATATCAGGAAGGTTTTTAGACAAAAAACAAGTAAAGCTATTAATAACATGACTGAAGATGAGGAATGTTTACTAAGTGAATTGGCTGAAGATATAAAAAATTGTATTATGAAACCAGATAAGGGTAATGGGTTGTTATAATGAACAAAGCTGATTATTTGAAAGGGATGAATGTCCTGTTGATGGATGGGACATATATGGAGAGTTCCCTTAATGTAATACACATAGCATATAGAAAAATAGATTTATTACTTGATGATATAGTATATCAAGGGCAAATTAGTGAGGATGAGCATGCATTCATGTATAATAAACACCCCATGATACCTAGTATTTTTGGGACACCCAAGGTCCATAAGGGATCGAGGGACCCAAAATTTTGACCAATAGTTGATGGCAAACATTCCAAAACTTGCTTTATTAGCAAATACTTGGATAAAATTTGCAAGTTGGTCTTACAGCCTTCCCATATATTAGTAAAGACCCATGGCAATTCCCAAATAAGGTTGGAAGGATACGGTTAGACAGTGACATAATACTGGTCACCATAGATGTATGTAGTCTCTTCATAGCAATACCCCATGAGGAAGGAGTGGTTTGGCTGGAGGCCCAATTACAAAAAACTGGATTATATGCCCAGGATGAGATAAATACATATATAGCACTAATGGAAGTGGTCTTACAAAATAATTATATATATTTCTAAGGACAGTATTATTAGTATTAATAATAAGGTTCACAACTTACATGCCTTGCTTGCAACTCACTCCCCTGACATCATGTGCCTATCGGAAACATGGCTTAAACAATGCACTAAAAATGAAGAAATTATCCCACCTGGATATAGCATCCTTAGGAGCGATCAAATATCCAGAAAAGGTGGGGGAATAGCTGTCATGTTCAAGAACTCCCTGAACATTACCATGAACCCACTCCAACTTCCAAAAATCCCCAACCTTGAACTAATTGCGCTAAAGATTCACCTAAACAACCAAAAAAGTATTAATCTCATAGTAACTTATCTACCACCAGGCAAAAATATTGAAAACCTAGAACTAATCCTCAGTTGGTTTGCTACCAACTATCCCCAAGAAACCATAATTCTAGGGGATGTTAATATTAACTGGGCCCTCTATTCCAAACTCCCAAATCCTCTCCCCATTAACTTACATGGCTTCTCTCAAAATATTCTATCTCCCACCAGAATTGGTAATACTCAACAAAAAGAGAGCATCCTTGACTGGATACTTACAAACAAGGCTCCAAATAACTATACTACAGGGACCCTTCCCAACGACCTTAGTGACCACCTGATTACCTTTATTATAAAGCACAAGTGTCCAACTTCAAATCATCCACAATCCAGACTAGTTAGGAACAGTAAGAATTTTGTCCCAGACCATTTTATTGCAGAACTTAAGGCATGCAATTGGTCCATCCTAAAAACTTTACCCTTAGATGAGAGTGTGTTATATTTTAATAACACTTTCCTAAAAATACTTGACTCCCATGCTCCTAAGCGTCTTACTAGAACTAAGGTACGCATCGCACCCTGGCTAACAAAAGACACTAAAGCCAAAATTAAACATCGAGACAAGGCCTGGCACAAATGGAGAACCTCTAAAACCCCACTAGATCACATCAAGTTTCTTCAGCTTTGAAACTCAACTAAAGCAGCCGTATTGTCTGACAAAAAACAGTATTACTGTCACCTCCAAAATAAACACCAAAATAATCCCAAGAAATTCTGGGCCGGTTTTAATCACCTCCTTCATCCAGGTAAATCCACACCCCTACCCCTGAAAAACTCATTGGTAAAGATTCTAAAGAAATAGCCAACACCTTTAATTCATTTTTCACAGAAACCATCCAGTCCCTCGCCAACCAACTTACTACTTCTCCCTCGGCTACACCCTCAACCAAAGACCCAACTCAACCCTCCTTTAACCTCCAACCCGTACCTACCTCCTATATTAGAACCCTCTTAAATAAACTCAAACCAACCACCCTAGAGGCTGACTTGCTCCCAGCCAATTACCTACAAATTGCATCTGATGCCAAAGCCTACCCTGTTTCTATCTTGGTTAACCGGACCATTTCAGAAGCTTCTATTCCCTCTATTTGGAAAATCAACCACATCATCCCTCTACATAAAGGTGAATCTTCCACTGACACATCAAACTACAGACCCATAGCTATACTATCTCCTCTAGCCAAAATCATGGAACGCTGCATTCACAAGCAGCTCATTACCCATCTTACTCGAAACAATCTCCTGTCTCACACCCAGCACGGCTTTCGCCCCCATCATAGCACAACTACTGCTCTCCTTTCCTTTGTTGACTCAGTTAACCACAATCGAAACAATAAATTAATATCCTCTGCGCTCTTCCTCGACCTATCCAAAGCCTTCGACATGGTCAATCCCCAACAGCTGATCCACACACTGGAGGCATACTATCTTAGCAAAACTACCATAGACTGGTTTAATGACTACCTTTCTTGTAGACAACAGGCTAATCAATGGGAAAATAGCTTATCCGACCTACTCCCCACAAATATCGGCGTTCCCCAAGGATCTATCCTTGGTCCTCTTCTTTTCTCCATATTTATTAATGATCTGCACTCCATCATTCCCAAAGCCACCTGCATACAATATGCAGATGACTCCACCCTGATCTGCTCTGACAGCTCCCTCGACAAACTCCAAGTCGCAACCCAAAACTGTTTTTCCCTAGTTGAAAAATGGTTCTTGGAACTAAAACCCTTACTAAACCCATCCAAAACCAAATTACTTCTGTTTTTCCCCACTACTTCTACCCATCAAGGAAATGAATCTTCTAGCACCAACCACCCCATCATTCACGTTACATCCAATAATGGGACCATAATCGACCCTGTCTCCCACACCAAACTACTAGGTGTGACCATAGACCACAAGCTTAAATTTGATACTCATATCAACCTGACCATTAAGTCGGTAAACAAGAAACTCGGGTCCATGTATAGAATTAAGAACTTCCTAACCCCACACACTAAACTAACCATTGCCCGGACTCACCTCCTTTCCACACTCCTCTATGCCTCCCCGATATTCTCCTTCCTTAATAAAAGAGAACTCAACAAACTATCTACAACCTATAACCACATAGCTAGATTTATAACAGGAATGCCCTATCGTACACATCACTGCAACAATCTCAGAACACTAGATTGGTTAGAACTACCTAACATTCTCAAACTCAATCAACTCATTGAGGCTTTCAAAACAACCCACCATCCTGACAAAACCCCCTCAATGAACAAAATATTTACCCCCTACTCTAACCTTACATCCCTTAGATCATCCAAAAGCTTACAAATTCAAACTATTAAATCTAACAATTCGGGAGGTGAAGCACTCTATGCTAATTCCATTGGAAAATCCTGGAATGCCCTCCCAAACAACCTAAGACACAAGACCTCACTCCACCAATTCAAAAAACAACTCAAAGATCTCCTAAAGTCCGAATGGCTATGCCCATGTTCTAATCCTGATTAATAGCAAACATCCCAGGACTACCTAATTTCCACCCAATCCAAATTGCAAGGGTCTTTATTGTAGCTATGGTACTCCAACGACCTAAGACTGTTTACCTCTTTAAATTATTTGTATAACCCTATTACTTGTTCATTTGACTTTGAATGTAATACTTAGGACCTGATCTTCTGATGTTTTTTGTCAAATCTATGGAGCTTTTCTCCCTGGGCCTTTACTGAAAATGGACATGTATCCAGCTAGACTAGCCCGGTCAACAAATGTAAAATAAAAAAATAAATAAAAATAAAAATAAGCAAAGTACAGGGGTAGCATTGAGGCAGCCTGTGCCCCTGTCTTTGCAAATTATGTCATGTCATACTGGGAACAACAGTATATTATGGAAGGAGAGTATTATTCCAAGATTTTTTATTACACCAGTTTTTTGGATGACCTTTTCATCATTTGGAAGGGAAATGAGTATGAATTGGGTCAATTTTATGAATATATTAACCATACTGTGAGTTTTTTACAGTTTACTCATACACACAGTACAACCAACATCTCATATTTAGATTTAAATGTAGATATTACTGGGGAGAATAAATTGGAATCTGGAATATATAGAAAACCAACTTTTTCTAATTCATATTTAGAATTTTCCAGTGGACATCCATATTTTCAAAAAAAGTCCATAGTGAAGGGACAGTTGGTACGAGCCACCAGAATGGTGAGCTCTGATACCAATTTTTTGGATGAAATTCAATTTATTTTGATAATATTCAAAGCTAGGGGGTACCCCCAGGAGCTATTTGGATGGTATTAGCAAGGAGATCATACATAAATGTATTGATGGGACTTATAAGCCAATTTTGAAGAGTTTTTATAGTGACAGTAGTGTGGCCAATAATTTGGGGTGACACAATAAGACAAAAAAATTTACAATAGGCTTTATACTACCTTTAACCAAGATGCATGGAAAGTAGTTGAGATAATTCAGAATAATTGGGATATATTACATTTTGACCAAAATGTGGGACAAAAGGTTGGGAACAGACCAAAAATAATATATAAAAAAGATAGGTCCTTTAAAAACCTATTGGAAATGGGTAAATATAACAGTGAGAATACTAATAATAGAATTAGAGGGAATTTTAAATGCAAGAGATGTACTTTTTGTTCCCACATTTTAGAGACTGAAGGAAAGTTTATTTTGAATGGAAAAGTTAAAATGATTAATGGACATTACAATTGTGACACTCAGAATATAGTGTACATAGCAAAATGCCTGGACTGTCCGATATTTTACAGAGGAAAAACTAGTAGGCATTTTAAAATTCGGATAGGAGAGCACCTATTAGGTATTAAGCATGGTAGGATGACGAACAGACTTGCAAGGTATTTTAATGAAGGTAGGGATCATACTTTTAAATTTTTGGTGATTCAACGCTTACAAAAAGACCCACAGGATAAACGTCTGGATGAACATTTAGATATTTGTGAATTAAGATGGCAGTTGAGACATAATGCCACTGTATAACCAGGGATTAATGAAGCTATTAGTATCACCATATTTTAAAGTTAAAAATATTTTAGGTTAGATTTGAACACGTATTCTGTTTTTTATAATGTAATGCATTCATTGATTATGAATTGCAATGTCCAATCAACCTGATGTTTGCATCTTTTATCAAATTAATTTTTAAAGGCTTATTAAGTATTACTTTATTAATTATTTAATTTTATAATTAGTGGTTAAGGTTGATTATTTATTATATAAGGCTAGGTTAGGGTGTTTGATTTTGTTCTGATGAATTCCCTTGTAATTTAGGGGAAGAAAGTGCTTAACGTGGTTGTTTGTTAAATAAAGCTGACTGTTTCCCAAACTGTGGTTGCTTTGGTTATAGTTTTGGAATTCGATTGAATGATGACAACCATCTTAGGAAGGGCATAAGTGATTGTCATCAGGGATGAATTTATGTAACTGGGAGTGAATGAACTTTGCCTATATTAACATATATATATATATATATATATATATATATATATATATATATATATATATATATATATATATATATATATAAAATAGAGGTAATAGAATAACAGTACGCCTGTTAATTTGAGAAGCTAGTGGAGGTTTGAGTAGGGGAAGACTATATTGATTTTTCCACAAGCTAGAAGATAGATTTTTTGATGGAATGGTTTATTGTGTTGGAGACTGGAAAATTTTGGCCATCTACAGCAATTTTGAGGTATCGTGCTGGCAAATAATCAGTGGCAAAAGTAATAGATTTTACTCTTTACTCTAAGAAGGTTTTTTTGATGGTTGAAGATGAAACTAATTCAAATAATATAGGTTGCAAAGGGCTGTTATTTTAGTAGTAGCTGTATTATTTAGAATGGAGGCAACAGGTTTCATAAAATTTGAATGGAGTACCCTCCAAGTATTGTCAGTTTGATTATTCATTGGTAGGTTGGTTGGGTAATATGACCCAGGTTTAAGAGTTGGTTAATGGATGACCAGAAGAATATGGGCTGTTTCAATTTATTTGCTGGGAAGTTGAATACTGTGTTTTCCTTGCCTTTTGCTGATTCCATAATTAAAATGTTTCTAAGCTGTTTGAATTTCTGAAGGTTAGACTTAGTTTTGTTGGGTACACAAATTGTCTAGGCCATATCTTTGATTAATGGGCTGCTTAGTTTTTTTATATTGCTGGATTTACTTCAGCCATTTTTGTTCCGAATACAGTGTGCTCATTGAAGATGTTAATCAAGGTTATATTAAAAATAGTACAGCTTCATTTAGTGGGAGGTGTACAAAACATTCCATTTGAAAGATTTTACGTTGGAGATGAGACTCTTTATGAAAGGAGGACAGATTGGTATGTGTTATAGTATTCTTGAAAGAACTGAAGCCTTGTAAATTATAATTAATCATTAAGTCAGACAAGTGTCATTGTATTATGCCAAACAATAGCTGCCACCTGCACATGACCCCATTACATGACCCTGCTTGGAAGATAATGGATATAAAACTTGAAGATTACCTATTAACGATAAATCTGCTGTGGCACCTACTGGTAATGCTCTCTATCTTATACTTCTATACAGACTAATTATATTGACTATTAATTTTAGTCAGAATTGAGACTTACCTGCCATGGATAAAACTGTTTTTTGTTTGCACAAGTCCTGTTCCTGAATGGTCCTTCTTCTGGCATACATGCCTGCAGGTCATGCAATGCATGTGACAAGGCATATACTGCATTTACAATCATTTCAGCTTTAGCTACATTGCCAGCTGGGTAAATTGTTTGATCAAGTGTTTCCAGTCTCTCTTTTCCAGAACAAAACTGGACATCTGCAAGTTTTTCTTCTATATTATTATCAGTAACAGTTTCATTATCCCTCCACTTACAGCTGAATGCAACTTCCCAGAATGATTTCATATAGATATCATGTGGGTATTTGGAAGGATGGATACTGTAAAGAAAATCTTTTAATCCTGGAATATCCTCACTGTGCAGTGTAAAGCCTGTTATGCCATGTAATGTCTTCCAAAGTTCTTTTTTTAACACAACAGAGTCTTTTATCCAACTTGTTGGTGCTATCCAAACTTTTCCTTTTACATTTTGTACAGTTATTTCCTTCAGAAGTGGAGCCACATCTGCTGAGTATGCATAAATGATAATGACATCAGCTGATGATTTTGTGATTATGTCCACAAGAGAAAGAATCCTGTTCCTTTTGGGATCTGTTGGGAGGACCTCATAAAATGCCAAACAGATATGTGAACTAAATAATGCTTCCTTCAGCTGTTGGCTTCCCTGTACACTATAGTCATTGTCTCCATAAATTACTCCTATCCATGTCCAATGGTAGTGCTTAATAAAATCAGCAAGGCCATAAGGCTGTGAGTAGACACTCACTGCAGTGCGAAGAAATGATGGAAATTGGTACTTGTCACTTAAAATTGCAAGTCCAGCACCATGACTGATCTGCAAGTTAATTAAAAATAATATAATGCTAACATAGGCTGCATTTGGATATCAATGATTCATTAAAGTTATTAATTAAGTGAAATATGAATCTTCTGTATATTTTTATAAAGAAATCTCAATGTATAGTATGTTTTCTCAGAGTTTTAATATGCATCAAACTGCACATAAATATTGTACACTACTTTGCCATACCCTTCTAATTTGCTGAGCTCTATAATTTACTGCTTAATTTATAACCATTATTATTTTTAAATTTCAAACACTTTTCTGAAGCAGTTCTTGAAAAGGTACACTTTTAGTGGCATCCTTTGTAGCTGATAAGAGTTTGGGAGATTTTTTAACAAGAGTCATGTTGTTATGTAATCTTAACTTGTGCCATTTAATGTATATTCCTTATTATACAATTAAACTTAATTAACATCTAAACGTATGTTATGAATTGGTTTTCACCAGTACATCCTTATCATAAATTGAACACTGACTATGGGAATCTGCTCAACCTACAACAGTCTTTGTAGGATTCAGAAAGGCTTACTTGATTTGAAAACCTTAACTCAGAAGGTTTCTGCATCATAGTGAGTCAGATTGGTTTAAAGATTACTCTCCCATTCCAGGTTTCCCCTTGTAGCGAGTGTAGCACAAACAGTAATATCACTATAGAAGATGCATGCTAATATGCCAGTCTGGGGGTACAGATAATATTACACAGCCAGTTGGTCTGCCCTGGAATTGGCAGCAGCTCTTGAATATATATATATTTTTTTACAGTGAGGAAAAACGGTATGACATACACCTGTTCATCCTTATAAGACTGGTTGCTAGCCACGCAGTCACTGTAGGTAAGTGAAGTGCAGCCATGTGTGCATGTATATGTTTTAGTGTGTGAAGGGGCAGGAGTATGGTAGAGAGACAGTGTGAATTTGTGTGTGTGTGTGTGTGTGTGTGTGTGTGTGTGTGTGTGTGTGTGTGTGTGTGTGTGTGTGTGTGTGTGTGTGTGTGTGTGTGAATGTATGCATGTATGCATGGATGTGTGGATGCTTAGGGAGGTGAGTATAGGGAATACTGTTGTGTGCCTGTGTGTGTATACTCACACGCATCTGTATTTGTGGGTATGTATGCATGCATGTTAGGAAGTCCCTAAGCTACCACAATGTATGGGCTGGTAAAGAGACCTAATAAATAGTGCTTGATTTAAAATCCATGGTAAATAGCCACTAATGACATTTTTCTCTGTGTGACTTTACCTTGTGTCTGGATCAGAGATTCTGTCCATAATAATTTGATAGCTGAATTTTTCTGCATTACAGAGTGTCTAGAAAAAGAAAAATATTAGAGTCTGCACGATTTTGTCTGCCTCATTATTCCATCCTGTATGCTATTAATGATTAGCTGTATGACACAGATTCCGGAAGTTTTCTCAAATTATAAAAGAAAAAAATGAACACTAAACAAGTACAATGTAGGATGACCAAATTCCAAGCCTCCGCTAAGGTATGTATAATAGCAGCAATTGCACTAAAACTGATCTACTCTGGAATCATAGATGTATGTGTGTGTGTGTGTGTGTTAGTTTACACACGATTAGGATATGACTAAGGCATGACAAGACATTGGAAATCAGCATAACTCGCAACTTTCCAGATTTTCACTCAATGTTAAGATTTTTGCCTCATATTTTTGGTATGTTCAATGGAAAATTGTGGTATCCTGGCAAGTCATTAAGGTCTGATGTCACTAAATAATAACACATATTTGAGATTTAGACATATTATCTTACAACTAATTCAAAACCTATAATTCTAGCAACTTCTCAAGTTGGTAAGAGCAATAATTAAAATCTGTGCTTGGTTTTGCATCTTTGTATCACTATTTTTTTTTATTTTATTCAGATTTTTCACAATAAGAGGTTGAAAAGTATGAATGTTAGTGAGAAGAAACAGAAACAAAATTAATTTGTATAATACAATAACAAATACTTAAAAATATATGAAATCCTCCTTCTAAACCATTATCTTGTTATTGTGAACGGGCTGATATTGAAGCTATCAGCTATAAAATGAAGGACCACTAAAAACAGATAGGTCAAGAGATAGAGATGAGACTAAAGACTTTCCACTGGGAAAAGTAATGTCAAGCCTCTTCAGTATTTTTTCCAAGAAAACTCTATGGACAAAGCCAACCAGATACATGTTGAAAAGGCACTGAAAGATGAGTCCCTCCAGTCCAAAGGTGTCCTATTTACTACAGAGGCAGAACAGAGGACAAGTGACAGTAGTGCTAGAACGTATGATATAAACGGATGAATGTAAAAAAAGAGATACACATCTGCTGATTTATTCAGAGACAAAAAGAAAGTCTAATTCCACAAACAATTCAACACACCTTGAACTTGGAAGGTAAGAAGTATGATCCAAGTAAACTCAGTGTGGTTGAAGATGAGAAAACAAGAATATAAGTTGCCTTCTTAGGAATAAGTAGACTGAAATTTATTGGAACATATCATTTTAATTTCAATTAATGATTAGATCATCAACTGTGAACTACCATCTTGTAGAAGAAATGAAATTGCACTTATAGTTAACAATTGGGTATCAAAATTATACACCCTCCCCCAAAAACATGATAACATGATCTCAATCAGAACCCAAGGCAAGCTGTTCAGCATTAGTTATACAAGTTTATGCTCCAACTGCAGATGCCAAAGAGGAGGAAGTTGACTATTTGTATGAAATATGCAGCAAGTTATGGAAAATGCATCAGTAATATATTACATTGATGACAAGTCATTGGAATACTAATGTCGGTAGTCAAAGTTCAACTGGAATAATATACAAGTTTGGCCTTAGCGTGCAAAATGAAATCGGATATGGACTAGTGAAATTCTCACACATAATTCAGCAGTAACAGAAAACACTCTTTTTCAACAGCCTAAGAGATGGCTTTGACCACAAATATTGTCTGTTAATCAGTGCAGAAATCAAATTGACTATATAATTTGCAGTCATAAATGGAAGCACCCTATACAGTTAGCAAAAATGTGAAATAGTGCTGACTGTGGCTCTAACAACTCCTTATCACTAAGATTAGAAGTAAACAAAAGGAAAAAAACATCCAGGCCAGTTAGACGGCACTCAATAATATTTCAAAGGAACATGTTAGAGGGTTAAAGCGCTATGAACAGAAGTTAACAATATTGTCCAGGGTGTGGCAAAAAATGTACTCTAAATTGAAAGAAGATTGAAAAAGCAAACCAGCTGCCTGAGGAGACTTTAGATGTTGACAACGAAAAAAAAAACAAGAGTAAAAACGCAATGGGGAATATCTAAAATACACCAAACTGAATACAGACTTTCAAAGATCATCGAGGCCAATTAAGGAGGTATATTATAAAAAGCAGAGTCAAGAATTTTGAGTGTCAACATTTCAGTAGGGAGCCCAATAAAACACTTTACATGTTTATTTTCCCAAATACACGTTGAACCCATCTCATCCCTCTCATCCTTTCCACCATAACCATTTCTTTAGATCACATATTACTTCTTCATCATCTTTTCTTTTGTTATACAGCAACTCTTCACATCTTCTTTTCCATAAAAGCCAAATAGCAATGAATAAGCTTTATCCTATTTTTTCATTTTTTTCCACTAACAACTTTATATTTCTCATACAAAATCATGTCCATATCAATGTTTTGAATACATTCCAGTTATAAGCATCTTTGAATAATGTCCAAAAATCTTCATTTTTTTCTTGCAATCCAAAAAACAATGTTGTAATATATCTTCACTATTACAGCTATTATGCATTCTTTGTTCTATAATTTTATATTTCACGTTACTTTTCACTGGCAGGTCCAGTAATAAATAACAAAGAAAAATATTCAAATCCATGCTGCCCTTTCCTTATTGCTTTCTTATACTCATCCCCCATTGTTCCCAAGGATCATTGTAATAGTTTGTCTTCAATATGTTTTACCAATCTTTCTTTTCCATATCTGCTTCATTTATATCAGTTCGCCATGTCTTTATTTTACTTTCATATTCTTTCTCTTCCAAACCTTTCTGTTTTCCTTTTCTTGCACCCATCTATCCATGTATGTGTATATTTTTCAAATAGAAAACCCTCTAGTATTGCCTTTTTTTCAGACACTTTTTAACATTCAAATACATTTATTGACACTAAGAAAACAACTTACTTTTCTTTTACATTACAAACTATCCCTCCTTTGACTGCATTCAACCTTGTCTCCTACAGAAAGAAAACAAAGATATCAAAGAATTCAGTTTCCATACAACTTGGAAATTTACACACCACCTAAATATGCTAACTTTTTAAAAATACTTATGTTTTACATGCATACATATTTCTTATGGACATCTGAAACATGCTCAACCAACTTGTCAATTTTCATATATTGTTTTTGAATTTCTTTTCATTGTTCTATTACTACTTGATCCCTTCCAAACTTCACCTTACAACAATAATTTTATTTCTGGTAAAATAAATTCCTGCGATTCTTACCACATCTTCAAACCCCTTACTTTTTTATTTACTTAACTGCAATCCTGCTGTACCTAAAATTAGTTTTATTGTGTAACTTATCTCATTCATTCACAGTTTGTTCCATGCTACTAAGACCAAATCATCTGCATAGGATAACATTAATGGTAACTTTTTCCCTTTTTTAACTTCCCATCTACCACCCTTTAACCTTGAACTACATGTTTGTATAACTGCATTGATTACCATCCCAAACAGCCACATGCTCAAGAAGCATATATACATAATAAGTTTTATAAATTCTGCTTGCTATCCTTATTTTTCCTCCTACCTCGTATTCCTTTAAAATGTTCAACACTCCCCATGATCAACACTATTTTTCTTTATTATATTTGTATAATTTCTTTTCTTCTTCATGACTTTTCCCTACCTCTTTCTCTATTATTCCTTTATAAAATTATTTTTATTATATATCATCGTTTCTTCACTCATTTTCTATCTCTAATTTAAAGATTATACATTTTAAACTTTTTTTCTTTAGAACATGCACTACTTTATCGAACTGCCATGGAATGGCTTCATCGCCATGTGTTCCTCCAACAATCGCCCTCTTTCTTTTCAAGATCCTCCATCACTGCAATGTTTCCTGGCAGCCTTTATAACCTTTTTTCTTTCTTGTAATATATTTTCCTTCACTCCTATTATTGCCCAATACAGCCGTGTAATCTGAAAACTTCACTTCTCTATTTTCATCTTTTACTCCTTTCATGTCATCTGTGAACAAAATATAATCAAACGCTGTTTTTATTAACCTCCACTATCCCTTTATCAACTTTTAACCTTCCATTATTTGCATCTCTCTCTGCATTTACTATCACATAATTTTGAATTTCTTCAGACATTTTTTTCTTTCATGTCCATTTGTATAAGCATGCACTACTACTCTAAACATCTTCTGCCCAGGTCTTAAATTACAAGTTAAAACTCTCCCTTTTACCACCATTATATCTAATATTTTAATCTTTTCATCTTTATTGGCAATGAAATAGCTGAAACTGTATCTCTGTCTATAGTCCACATCACTTTTCTTTTCTACATCATCTCAAATTCCACACTTTTCTTTTTATCTGTACATCTTATGTTAAGTAAACAAAATACTTCTGAGTCAATTTTTTTCACACCATTCAAGCACCGTTATTCTTCTATTACTTTTCATGCTATTTACATTCCATGATTCTGTACTTATATTAGCCTTTTTAGTTCATCTTTTGGCCTCCTTTTACTACTCTTACCCTTCCCCTAATATAACCTTCTGCACTTTGTCTAACTCAGAGCACATATCTCCCTCTTTGTCTTTTTCTTCCACTATTTCTAATACCTCAAACCTCTTTTCCATATCTGTACGTATTTATTTTTCATATATTAGTTTGTGGACTTCATCTAGTGCATCTGTTTCTATATTTTTATCATGCACTTCCTTACCCCTCCCCCACTCTCATAATTTCATCAACCACTTCTACGCTTTCTTGTGTAAAAACTTATTCTTCCCCCTCATTTTCTTCACTTTTTCTGTCTTCATTAATTTGTGGACAGTAAAACCAAAAAAATCCTAACATACACATTCCCTACAATATGTTTTACAATTTTTTCTAGACTGTCCAAACTCCCTAGACTGCTTACACATTTTTTTGTACTGGATTAAATGTAATTCTTCCCCAAAGAAAAAAAGCATGCTTTTGGCTGTACTTAACACTCCCTTTTCCCGTTTGTTGCTATCATGTTAGGCAGATGCTGTAGCTTGCTATTTTCTGTTTTTAAAGTTAAATACATTTCCCATCCCATAGTCTGTACTTTCATATCATCTACAACATTTTTAATATCATGCATATCCTGCCATAAGCTTAGAAAAAGCATTTTAATTCATTCTCTTCTATCTCAGCAGTTCTAAATTGCAACTGCAGTTTTCTTTACAAACTCTACATTTAAATTTTGATAAATATAGTCCTTACAATGAGATATACTAAATCTCATTTCACATATATTAACAAATCTTTCTGCTAATGCAAATGCCTCAACAATTATTTTCCAGAAAAGCTCAGTTCCTGCATGTGCTAATGCCCTAATGTCAGTCAAACTGAATCCTAAGGGCATTACAACATTCTCTAAAACACAGTACCTGTTTATTTGCTCTTCATACTTTGTTTTCACCTGCTCCAGTCTGTCTGCACATGCACATCCTTTTCTTTCTGCATTCATTTACTGCAACCTGCTACTGCTGCTGTGTAAACATCTATTCTGGAATCACTGTTGTGACTCTCATTGTATTTACTGTTCTCTATTCTATTTTTCTGAAACTTAACAAAAAGTATGGCCTTAAATTCAGTTACTCCACTTGGCATACATATCCACTCTGTATGCATGCCATCACTTGCCAGGGCTGCCAGATTTCTGAATGGGCAGGTAGGGACTGTAAGTGAAGACCAAAAAAAAGTGGCTCCGCTTTGAGATTTGTAGATTTTTGATTGGCTTGTATGCCAGTATACAAGCCAATCAAAACTAGCAAAGCAGATCCTCTTCTGTTCAATGCGGAACAGCCCACTATTTTGCATTGAACAGAAGTGGCTCTGATTTGTGTTTTATGATTGTCCTGTATGCCGGTATACAAGCCAATCAAAAATCACAAAGTGGAGCCTCTTCTGTTCAATGTTTCCCCGGGATTTTAAGAGGCAGTGCAGGACTCGGGATTGGGCTGCTAATCTCGGGACAGTCCCACTCAAATAGGGATGTATGGCAACCCTGCTTGCAGCAAACTTCAGTCTTTCTGTCATCGCCTCATTGTCAAATATTTAGTGCGTTACCCTCCTCCACTTCATGACCTCTGATTCTTCTGGTTCTGCTACTTCCATAATGTTTTGAAAAACAGAGTCATCCAGACCCCTGCTGCCATGATATTCACCTCCAAAACATCTTTATTCCTTCTGGAATCATGGTCGGCCTTAGGCTTAGGCGAACTGGGTGACTGGCTAGGGTGCCATATAGGCTAGCCTGGTAAAGGGCCCAATTTTCATTTATTTATTTACTTTAATTATTTTATTTTTCTCAGTCTATGTGCTCTTCTTGGTGCCCTGTCAAGGACGCCAGAACCATAGGTGAGAGAAAACAAGCGTCCTTCTACTTTTACAGCTGCAGGTTGCCTTTCATGAAGAACATGCATAAAAATGCCAACATAGAAAGTAAATACATTCTGCAGACAAGAGCAATTTAAGCTAGCAGTGCTGTTAACAGTTATGCATTCACTATGTGCAGCAGTTGTCAAGACAAAAATGAAAATTAGACCTTAACAGGTGTGGATAAGTAAATAAAAGATACTTGTACACAAGTAATTAAAACATATTAATATTTTTATGCAGCAGAATGAGTTATCATCTAAATAAATATGTGGGAAAATGGAACTGTTGGCCACCAAAAAAAAACTTTGCAGCCAAACTAAGTGGGGGGCTTTGCCCCCCACACCTCCAGAAATGGGGGACTGTGCCCCCCACACCCCACAAATAAATATGCCAACTCCAAGGTTGCTCTACAGTGGAGAAAATGGCAAAACACAGTGAATGGCCAAGGGAAATCTTTCCCTGCGTTAATTTGGCTGTTTGCTGTTTTTTGCCTTTGATGTTATGTGGCTGATGTTTAGGTGTTCGCTCACCTAAGCATTTGACCATGTAATATAGACCCACATTATTGTATACAAAATGAGAGGACTGTTTAAGCAACCAGAGGAAATTGGTTACGTAATCATTTTCTGTCATAATTCAAGACTGCACTTCATGACCTCTCAGGAGAAGTGCACTTGTAGGTAGTACTGTGGAATATTAATGGTATCATGAACAAGAAGAACTAGACTTCAAGCATGACACCAGTGCTAAGATTGAAACAAAGAAGATCAAGATAATGTGACAAGCCAGAATCATTAGAAAAAGGAAAATGAAACTCGTAACCTTGTCTCTTCCATTGTGCACTATGTGGATTCAGCAGTCAGTCAAGCAGAACTCAGGAAAAACTGCAATGAAGTAAAACTGGAATGTTTGGCTACATGTATGTCAATAGTCCTTTATGGAAATAAAATAAATAAAGAAGTGATAGGACACAGAAGTGTGTTGGCTGCAGCCAAAGATGTGGCTGCCACAACCAGATTAGAAAACACCTTTTACTTGTTATGTTTCAGGCTGCCTTATTAAACACAACTGTGGCTCCTCTGACAGTAATGACTTGACACATGAAACACTATGGAAAAAGATAAAGCCTCCTGACTATCAATGTAAATCAGTGTAAACTTATGCAAATCTCCACTTATTCACTGCAGTAATATTCTTAATTACTGCAGTGCTGGTACAGAGTATAAAACAGCAGAAAGAATAAAATACAGTGAGCTGTTCCTTAAACAGAGACATGTGTAGGAACAAGAGCATTTTTATCTCTGATACTGTACACTTTGTGTAGCTGAGGGCGAGACAGGAGACCAAGCACATTGGAATACAAAATGCTTCAGTTAGCACAAACCACCACCCAGATGAGAAAAAGGGGTGAAAGGTATAAAATATGCCATACTGCTTGACTTCTGTTTTATGTGAAAATGTGAATATTTTGAATGCATTGTGAAAAAAAAAAACAATAAAAAAAATAGATATTTCATAAAAGCTTATTTGAGACTGTAGTGGTATATTTTACTGAACCAATGAACACCTGTAAGCTTGTATCAATGAAATATTTTCCGCCCAGTTTTTAGCTTGAAAAAATTAATGAATGTATTTGATAAGGGTATACTAATGAGGCAGATTTTGCCAAGAAGTACATGGTTTTACATCCGTTATCATGAGTGAACAAATAATTCAGGAGAGTAACTGTGATTACTGTATGCAAAAAGGGCACATAAGCAAATGTAAACACTAAAGATTTAAATACACATTTTCTGTAACTGCTGTGTAATTAGTCACCCGCAGAAAGAAGGTGCAAAACAACATGAACTCCTTTTGCTTTCAAACGAGATAAAATTATTTGTACTGTCATCTGAATTGCTCGCATGTTCCTACAAAGAATTGCTATAGTGTCTTGCAATAATATAAAACAGTACTAAAATCATGCCTAGTCTCAGAGTTGGCAATAATCTGATTAACAATGCTGGAGTGACTTTATATTTTGACATACAGTGCCATCACTTTAGTGACATTTTCTTTCCTATGGTCCAAATTAAGCATCTTACTGTACAAGGTGCTATGCTTTTACTCACAGACAATGACTGGTGCATTATGTAAAATGATTTAGTTTCCTTCCATTCAGAGGAGATGATGGAAGTACAAACAAGTGCATTTGCATGTCATTCTGTTTCTCATTCTTTTTATTTTCCTCGCATACATTTTTCCACTGTATATCAGCAGTCAAATTAATCATTAGGAATCCACAGAAATAAAACTTCTTATCCATGGAAAGAAAAAAAATTTTTCCTGGTGAAGTGCAAATTCTTTGTACAGTTAAGATATTATTTATTTATTTATTTATTTATTTATTTATTTCAATAATATTTTTATTGTTTTTCCCATTCATATCACAACATTTCACAAGAGTAAATACAGGTGTTATACAGTTGGTATAAACATTAATAACACTTACATCATATTTACACTATTTACAAGAATGCTTTCAACACTTAGTGATATTACAAAAGATAAAACCTTCTTTTTTATTTGTATTACCCTTCCTATCAAGTACTACTACATCTTATTGTGGGTGCTAATTGTGTAAAATATCAGTACAATCCCTATTCGATGATTCATGCAAGTATAATGTTGAAAATTTGTTCCCAAAGTTTCAAACTCTTATGTTTTTGGCTATGTTTATTTAGTATGTATTTGTGAGCTAATATATGTTTTATCGCTAAAGTCCTAAAGCTGTTCCATGAAAGCATAGATGGTGTTAACCAGTTGGTTGCTATGTAAAGTTTTATTAATAAAAAAATATTTATGAGAATAGATTTCTGGTTTTTGGATAAATTATTTGGCGAGATATGTAAAATCGTAAATTCCCAATTGAGTGTTGACATTTGGTAACCCATTTTTTGAAGTTGTAATTTCAGTGAGTTCCAAAGTTTGAAAACGCATTTACAACTCCAGAACATGTGCAGAAGGTCAGCTGTTTCATCTTTACAAAGTGGACACATTTGGGAGTTTTTGGGGTTAAATTTATGTAATCTAAGACGTGTGTAATAAGCATTATTATAAATCATGAGTTGGGTAAATGTTAGTTTTTGAAGTGTTGTGGATTTTATAGTTAAATTAATTGCTTGTTCTATTCTATGGTTGTCTATCAGTGGTAGTTTATCTCTCCAGTACTTAGATATGAGTATATCATCTTGAAATTTCAGCTCTTTTATTAATTTGTATGAGCATGAAATAAATTTCTTATTTTGTATAAGAGTTTGCCATAGTAGGTTACATTTCCTTAGATCATCCTTATTAACGTTAGTATCATTCAAATAACCTAAACATACTTCTTTAATCTGTCTTATAATCGACAGATACACCTTTGGAAGGCCCAACTGAGTTCTTATTTCTTGAGCTGAACAATTTAAATATGGGTGTAAATCTTGAATTGTGATATGAGTTATAAGTGGAAATTTTTTCAGGTCTATTCGCTGATTATTAATTTTCAAGTTAGGGTTTTTGTGAATGGGCTGTAGAGTCAACATAAGTTGAAGAAGACCCATAGTTTTGAAAAGGTTCTGTGTTAGTAAAACAGAGTTTTTGAGGGGTTCCATTAAATTATGTGTTTTGATATTTTCGCTATTTAAGAAAGGTAGCGCTTTAGGGTTTATATTCAAACTTTGAATATATTTAAAGTTTAGTTTTACCCAATATGGAGACCAACTATTTTCTTGTGAATTATAATTTGCAATTCTTAGCATTCTATTTGCATTAATAATCAAGTAATAATATTCAAAATTTGGAAGGTCTAATCCACCTTTACTTTTTGGTGTCATCAGTTTGTCATATGAAATTCTACATTTTTTCGGATCCCAAATTAATCTAGCGAATTCCATATGAATTTGCTTAGAAAATTTCTTGGGTATTAGTAACTGTGAAGACATAAAAATGTATAATAATCTAGGCAAAATATTCATTTTGATAATTGAAACTTTTGCTAATACTGGTAATTTTAGATTTATCCATCTTTTTAGATCCAGAAGAATGTGGTCCCACTTTTGGTTAATGTTATTAAGATAGAAATTTTTATTATCTGTGGAGAATATAATTCCTAAATATTTAATCCTTTCTTCAGATTTTATTTGCCCGATCAGCGGTAAAAGTGAGAAGGGTTTTGGTGATTTTAACGGAAAAATGTTGTTTTTTTTTATATTTATTTTATAGTTTGATATTGAAGAAAAGTCTTTAATAGCCAACATTATTTTCTCAGTGTCTGAGACTGGTGTTGTGCAATATATATTAAGATCATCAGCGAAAGCTGACAAGGATATTGTTGTATTAAATATTATTGGAGCATTATGGTATATATTTTGTTTGATATATAAGAATAAGGGTTCTAAATATAGGTTGAACAATAAGGGAGATAGAGGGCATCCTTGTCTAGTACCATTTTTAATTTGTATTCTATTAGACCAGCTTTTATTTATATATAGAGCAGTATAAGGATTGTTATATAGTACTTGCAGGGTTAGAACAAATTCTTGAAGAATATTAAAATATGGTAGAATTTGTAGTAAAAATTTTATGTTAACTCTATTAAAGGCCTTCTGTGCATCTATAATCAGTGCATATATATTTAGGTTATATTGATTAGCATAAGAAATTAATGTGTGTAGTGTTAGTGTATTATCACTGATTTGTCTAGTTGTTAAGAAACCAGATTGTTCATTTGAGATGATTATATCTGTAATTCTTTGCAGTCTAATGGCCAGAATAGATGTTAAGATTTTGGTATCTAAATTAAGTAATGATATGGGTCTGTAGTCGTCCGGGTTCTGTAGATCAGTTTTTTCTTTAGGTATGAATATTGTTTTGGATGCAGTAAAATGAATGTCATTAATTTTATTGTTCATAATATAGTTTAGTGTATGAGCTAAGATTTGTGCCACCGCACTATAAAATGTTTTATAGAACTCTGCTGTGAGCCCATCAGGACCTGGAGATTTATGTGGTTTTAATTTTTTAATTGTAATTACTATTTCGTCAATGGTTATTGGTTCTATTAATTCTCTTTTCTGTTCCTCATTAATTCTCGGAAAATTAAGTTTTTGAAAAACATAAGCGATAATGGTAGAGATTTTCAAGTGTTCTTGTTCTCCATATATTTGTGAGTATATGGTTTCAAAAATGTTGATAATATCCTCAGTTTTTGTATAATTTTTGTTTTTGTATAGTATTTCAGCAATTTGAGATGGTGTCTTAGATTGATTAATGATTCTTGCTAGCGCCCGTGATGGCGTTTGAATATGGTTAGCATAGTTTGCCAGAATTTTAGTTTCTTGAAATGATAGATTATTGTTGTGAATCATAAAAATGTCTTTCTGACATTTCAATAGATCCTTTTCCGTTTGAATGTTATCATTTTTAATTAGATCCTGATTTACTTTTAGCCTCCAATTGCTGAATTTCTTTAATTTGTATCTTCTTATAATAAGAGGCTTTTTGAAGAAAAATACCTCTTATTTGAGTTTTGATTGTTGCCCATTCAATATCAGGAGGGTGTTTATAGCTACTTTAAGGATGTCTTGAACTTCCTGAATTATATCCCTTTTATTGAAAAGATTAGGGTTTAGCGACCAATTATAACCCCTTATAGGTATGCTATTTTTGATGTTTTTAGTAATGTTCAAGGTTATTTTGGAGTGATCAGATAGAAACCGAGTGTGCACTGATATTGAGGGGTCGAAATTATTCAGCTTTTCTGAAATAAGAAAAAAGTCAATTCTCGACCACATTTTATGGCAACTTGAGTAAAATGTAAAGTTATTAGGATTATCTGGTTTGTTACCGTAAGTGAAAGGGTCATATATGTTAAAATCATATTTGAGTTCACTTAATGAAAACACTGCTTGTTTGTTATATGCTGCCTGTGGACTTGATTTATCTTTCTTAGGATTTTGATATGCATTCCAGTCTCCTCCAATTATTATGTAATGGTTTTTATACTGATTTAAAATAGGATACAGTGAGGCAAAAAAAGAGTGTTGGTTATTACAGGGCGCATATAGATTAAGCAGTAAAATAAGTTTATCATAGGTAGGAGTTGACAGGGTTACATAGCACCATCTGCCTTCTTTATCTGTTTTGGATTCCAGAATTTTATCTTGATACTGATCTTTAACGATTATAGCTACTCCTGCACTGTTGGTTCTACCCTCAGAAGCTATGATTTCTCTTATATATTTTTTTCTTTTTATTTCTGACCATTGTTCTGTAGTTAAATGAGTTTCTTGGATTAATATGCAACGTGCTCTCGCCTTCAGAACTACATGTAAAAACAGTTTTCTTTTTTTGATGTTTTGGAGCCCTTTAATATTCCATGAATCTATTTCCCACATTCATGAAATTTTCTTTCTTATTGTAGTAGTGATCTTGAATGTTTGTGTAACTGTACTGGGTTGCAATTATTTCTAAGAAAAATATGATACGAAAGCATTCTTTCATTCCCGTCCCTTCTCTGTGCCTACCCACTATACTCCTGGACCAGGAATTAAACAGGGCCTGTCCCGATTTAGATTCTGTAAATATTTGCACTCTTAGTATATGTATAACATGAATGTTAATATTTGAACGGTGAGGAAAATGTAATAGCCCTGAAACATCTACCCTAATTAATACAAAGTCTAACCCACTCATTCCCTAATAACACTGCTTTAACGTCCGCATCTCCTTATATGAGCTTTGAATTGAGTTGTCTAAGATTGTATAAACTTTTTAAACCAGACCTGATCTTAATTTAGCACAGGTCATTTCTTTCAAATCTACTTATTACTAATAGTAATTGAACTTCTATCAACTGTTTAACTCATATCTCAAGGTTATTAACTGATTATGTCTTATATTAACAATAGGAGTCTTAACATCTCTTCATTTTCCACCCATTCTATACTTAACAGCTATTTTTAATTACCTATAAGACTCTGATGTATCTTATAGTGAGCCCTATACGCATACACTACTGTGTGATCAAATACCTCCATTTATACAAACATTTAAGTGGGTACCAAAATAGGTATGTAACTTTTCCAATACTGGAAGCAATACTTTCTGTTTATAGATTTTTAGTTTATGCACCCACTTTAGTAATTACTTGTGTTCTTTTCATCTAATAATGTTTACAAACAACAACAAAAAAAAAAAAAAAAGAAAAAAAAATCACTGTTTATGGATCTCTCTAGTGTAAATATGAATTTGATAACATTAGAACTATTTGTTGATAGTTATACCCTAAATACTATCCGCTATGAGATAGTCAGGTTAGAAATTTAACATTGCTAGAACATTTTAATTTATTCCACCATACTGATTTCAGTATAATCATATGTAAAAAACAAACATTAAGCTGTGGTGCTAATCACCAATTTATAATGCACTGAAAAAATAAGTAATTAAGATTGGATACTTTAAATGTATATAAAATGCTAGTATTGTTTCAAAATTACTTTAAATGTGTTTTGTTTACTTGGCACCTTTATGCTTATAATAATTATATTGGCGCATACATTTGACACAATGTTAGTAGTGAAGAATTCATCTGTAAATGGTGTTTTGTTACCCAAAGCGAAGCATGTTTACTAACCTCTCCCGCAGACCTCACCCAACCAAAGAGGCACACGCAATAAAACATTTACACTAAATACAGTCCAAAATATTCACAAACATACAAGATTCGACACCAAACCGCTCTCAGTATTAAACATGTCAGATGCATCAACTACATCATCCCTTCATTACCAATAGGCAATTAAATGTTAAAAAATACTGTTTTTGATTACATTTAAATATTCAGATTGGGAAATTGAATTATTTGTTTTCATTTTGAATGTCTCTGGAGTCGAATTTCCTTTTTAAGCATGTATACGATTTGTTTTACACTGAAACATGGGATTCTGTCACTCATATTGTTATATCAGAGGTGATAACTGGCTTCTGTGCATTTGGTGAGGTGGTTAGTGAGATTCTGTGTTGGTTGAGCATTACATGTTTTTGTTCAGAAGCCTGTTAACATGTGCATCTTTGCTTTCACTGATATATGGGCGGGCAGGCAGTTTCTGCATACTGCACTTAGTTTTAGGGATCATTTCTCTTGTTTTGCTTAACTGGGGATGTTAATATAGGATCAGCATGTGTTTGGCCCTTGAATCCACTTTCAATACATTGAGAATCTGATTTTCATCTATAACATTAATCTAGAATGGCACATCCTGTTTTTAACCCCAAGGTGGAATTTTTCTTTGTAAAATAAGGCAAAAAAAAAAATGCATTTTGAAAGTTTATAAAGATGGTGTACAGATGTTTAAGACATTGTGAAAGTCTGAAAAGATAAGTAGTTCAGGTGTTTACCAGCACTTTCTAGAGATTAATGAAATCAAGAAGCTCTGACTTCTATTGCATCTACCTCCCCACTCGAATGAAGTCCACAGGAAAAGTCAACAAACACGTCTGCTACTTGTAATGTTAACTAACTGAATAACTGAAATGATTATTTTTTTTTTATTTTATTTACAGATCCTTCAGCTGTTCTGGCTTTCTACACGACTAAGCCGGTTGCTTAGCTTCTCGACGGGGGATTTATCTTGTTGTAGGACTTCCGGAAGCACCACCTCCTCAAAGAACCCTCAGAAGCCGGAAATCAGTTATCAGTTCCTCACGTGGGAACGCTGGATAGTCACCAATGCTGCAATTTTCTTAACGAGGTTCACGTAACTCACAGAGCGAGATTTCAGGTCGCGCCACTTTAAAAAATGAGGCCTTGAAGCTGGACAAAGTAAATTCAACGAAAAGTAAGTCCTCGACTATTTCCACAACATGAAACCGAACTCGGAAGCCATGCCAGATCCACCGGAGGGTGCACTCAACTGTCCAGGTCGGGAACTTTCTTGAAAACCTTCATAAAGGTAGATTTTGCTTCTTTTCTGTTAGCGACTGTGTATTTAATCCCCTCCACATAGAATTTGGGTATTTCATTTGAAATTTTTGTTTTTTGTCTATCAGAAATTGACAATAGGGGGATAAGAGCTGTCTAGCTTGTCTAACTTGAAGAGGCAGGTCCTGGGTTAGGAAGATTCTGTTATTATTCCATAGTATAGACCCCCCATGTTTCTTTGTATTTGTTAGTATTTGGTTAACATCTTGAAAGTTCAGCAGTTTGACGTATATTGGTCTTGGTATATTAGTAGTTTGTGTTTCTCTCAGGGCTCTGTGCGCTCTCTCAATTACTATTTGGTGTGCTGTTTTATGGTCATTTAGTAGTGTTGCAAACACATCAGTTATGGAATGGATCAGGTCATTGTGCTGTATATTTTCCGGCATACCTCTGATAATTATATTATTTCTTCTGGATCTTGCCTCGAGGTCTATAATTTTTGCCTGCATGGTCTGTATGTCTGTTTCATGGGATTCCAATTTTTTGGATAGTAGGGCTATTTTTTCCTCATTCTCCACTAGTTTGGCTTCAGAGTTATCCATTCTTTCCAAGATTTGATTAAAGGAAGATCCAAAAGTCTTCAGTTGAATAGACAGATCTTTGATTGCCTCTTGAATAGGTAGTAAAGCTACTTTTATATCATCCATGTTTGCCAGTTGATCTGTTTTATTTTTTGACCCAGGTTTTGCAGCATCTTGTTGTTTTGCTGTTTTCTGTTTTTTAGCATTTAATTCTTTTTCCGGTGATAATAAATCAGAGAGTTTGGTTTTTGTTGTTGTGAAGTCCATCTTTTTATCTTCTTTGGACATTTGGTGATGATAAAATGTCTCAACTTGAAGGTGAATTTGCAGGAAGCTTTGAGCACACGGTTTCCTTCCTTTGTTTCTCAGTTCCAGTTAATCCTCTACAATCCTGGTATATTTGATGTTTTTTTTATTTTTATTTCTCCTTCTTAGGGTATCTGGAAGTTAATTGTAGTTGTTCACTCAGAGTATTTATTTTAAAAAGGCTCAGGTCTTTCTTCTAGGTTGTTTTTAATCCATAAGTTTTGGTGAGCTATGCAATAGCAGTGTTTACAGAACAGCAGCCATCTTTGAATCCTTTATTAATTATTGAATTTATTAATGCCCAGTAAGAAATAACTAAACTGCCCAAAGCACTCCTCCTTCTCTCAGCTGCCCTCTCACCTTTGTAACCCAACTGGGTAAGTAGGTTACAGTGTTCAGGCAGAATCTGAACCACAGGACTCTCATCAGGTTATGCAGTCATTATAGAAGTATGCAGAATGAACAAGAGCAAAGTACATTTTTACAATAGCAACAACCTAAAATCAGTAAAGCAGCTAAACAGAAAAAAATAGACAAACGAAGAAATATATTGGATAAGCAGAAAGAAATAACCATTTCCTGTTAAATACACTAATTCAAGTACTCATGCATTAAAAAAGTGTTCTGCCAGGTTTGGAGGAGTAGATAAGAGAAATACAACTCAAAATTTGGTAGAGGTGACCTATCTTTGATTAGCAGTTCGGGTGGTTGATAGAGCTGGCAGTGGAAGATGGGAGTTCTCCTTAGGTGAGAGCTTGGGAGGGGTTTGAGTGCTTGCATTTTTTTTCTGGATTTGTTCCTTATTCTGTTAAGATTTGTCCCTAATTCATTGAGCACGTCAGCTGGACTGTTTAGCATACTTACCTTGTTAAAAAGTAACACAAACGTTATATTGGCTGATTGACAACCAGTTTTCTAAAAGGTTGTTCCTCCAATGCTCAAATATTGTTTCTGTAAATACATATTTTGGACCTCCCTACCTCCCTTTCCTTTGCATAGTACTGTGTCCCAGAGGTTTAAGCTACTATACACAGGGAGGAGAAAGGCTGCTTGTTCTACTTTCACTGAGTTATAAGGCACGCTAGCCTACCCCAAAGTAAATTAAACTGTTTAAATTAACTTAAGCAACCCTTTGAAACAAGGCACATGAACTTCTATTTTCTGAGGACATCACTTTTAAAGTAAAATATATGTGAAGGAGCAACAGATAAAGCAGGTTTATTAAAGAAAAATTCCACCTTTACTTGCAGTTTAACTACATTACAAGGTATCTTTTCTTCCTATGCATTTAAATAATTGAAGGAAATGACTGGAGTGGCTTTGATGGGAGCGACCTACTTGTGGGTGTGGCTCAAATAGGGGTGTTTCATGAGTATGGTGTGGGTGGGGCTTAAGGGGCGCTGAAGCACTACTTTGCTTAGGGCGCCATTTCAGCTAAGGCCAGCCCTGTCTGGAATACACCATTTTTCTACGCCAGCTCATCTCCACTCAAAGATTCCATCTTAGGTTCAGTAATCACTGGTAAAAGCTCTTTTGCACCACCTAGTGATCACTTCAGAATGTTGTTGTTGTTGTTGTTGTGTCTTTCGGCTTTTCCCGGTTAGCGGTCGCCACAGCGGAACTCCAGTCCGCTAATGATTGGTAGTTGATTTTTACGTGCCGAGTTACCAGCCCTGATGCACTACCTTCAATGAAGGTACGCCCATTCACGCATGTCTCCACGCAGAAGATGCTCTAGCTGAGAATCGAACCGGACAGCGTCTTACTGTGAGGCAACAACACTACTGCAGCACCACCACCGCGGCTAGTGATCACTTCAGAATGAATATGTGAAATTCCCTGATGCCCTGACCAAATTTTCACTAGCAGTATAAATACCACTTCAGGTCTCCCCTGAAAAGAGGCCACTAGCTTAGTGGGACTAACCCAGTCAACAAAGAATAAATAAAAATAAAAAAACTGTGATTTGTCCCATGGCTTTGCACATAAGGCTGATGGAACTATAATTACCAGGATCTGTAAAGGGACCACCCTTGTTTTGTGAATAACAGTGGCTGTTCTACGAGTGTGAGGCAAAAAATTATTTGATTACTCTTAGAAAATTTTGGAGGATCAGATAGTACATGCTTGGTATGGATGAAAATGCAATGGTGTATGCTGTCTAGTCCCATAGAAGAATCACTTTTAGTGTTTGACAGGATTTTCAGGGAACTAAATTTTCAGGGATACTGTCAACAACACACTGTGGTTAAGTAGATAAAGTTATCGCAAAATTTGTCTGCTTGATATTGGCTGTATCATTGGGATTGGAATATGTGATATGATTACACATGGACACAGTACATTTCTGGATATTATTCCCTAATTTCCTGACATAATTAAAGAAAGATTTGTAGCTTTCCTCTGTAACTGTAAGTTTCTTGCTGGCATGTTTCAGTGTGGTAATGTGATAAGGGGACAGATATTTCTTACAACTTTTCAAAATTTTCTGTCTTTTGTTATGCAATTTATTGATGCAGGTGTTCCCCCAGAGAGACTTATTCTTGAATTTATCATTATATTTAGGGCATACAGACAATTACTTTTCTATGCAGCTGCTGGGGTTTTGATAAAAGTCAGAATGAGGCAGCCCTCTCAGATGGGTCAATTTGCAATAGTTTGTTGGGGATTTTACTTTGGTCTTCTGCAAGCTGAAGTAGGTTTGCCCTGGTGAAGTCCCTACAGACAGTGTTATTTGCCTGTGGGGTAGCTGATAGAGAAAATGACTGACTTATAATCAGCTTTAGTAAGGGATGTGGAGATGCAGTGTGGAGTACAGGTGGTAGCTAGGTTAATAAGGACCAAGTCAAGGATATTTGAACTTCTACTGGGTATTTTTAAAATTACCTGCCATTCATCAGAATTAACAAAGTCTAGAAATTGCTGAATATTTTTTTTCAAATTTATTTAGATTTTTAACGAGATAGAACACAGATCACAGTGGATCATTTGCAGGCACAGCCCAGATGAACAAATTCACAAAATATATATATATAAAAGACCAATTTCACAAAGAGAGTAATCACAGAAGGTGGATAATCCCAAAGAACTGAAACAATACATAAATATTATTAATGCAGTAGAAAAACAAATGTGAATTCATTTTAGTAGTAAATATGAGAGGGATGTAGCAGGAGACAGCAGATGGTCCAAGTAGAAGTTATACAGGTAAAGAGGGAATTAGGTTATGTGCCCAGTAATAAAATACTCGCAGTGACATTTTTCAATTTCAGTTGTCTTGTCTTGGTATCTAGGCACCATTCTAGGGGAAGAAAGGACAGTAGTCCTTTTTTTCCCTCTAACATATACATAATGGCTTCCATCATGTCTCTTTGCATCAACCTCTGGGTGCAGCACATCAGGTCATTCACTTTCACATGGAAACTAAAGCAGTTGGAAAACTGTCTTAGAATAATTGATATGATCAGACTTGGCATAGATTGGATGACATCAGACTACAGCCGTGTTACCTGAGGGTCAAGGACTAGAGCTCTTCACTGAACTCAAGTGTTGCAGAGTGAATAATAGTAGATATTGAAGATTTCTGTATGCAGGGTTTAGAGTGATACTGTGAGATTTGGTTAGATGGTATCTAATATACAAGTACTAAAGAATGATGAATAATGGCTATCTGACTATTGGCTACTACCTGGGAAGTAGTACTGACCTTTCTACATCTACATACAGTTAGAAATCAATGATGCAATGAATCACCTGCTTGGCTCACTGAACAGACAACAGTCACATAGCAGTCATTCCTGCCTCCATGGAGTCTTCTGACTCTGTGATGCTTTGTCCATATCCACTAATCCTTTGTGTCCTCCGTGTGTGCACTTCATATCACAGATACCTAGAGGTCATATAGTGCTACCTCCTCAATAACAGCTACAGCTGGTCAGCCTGGTGTAGCAAAACAAGGCTGCTCTTATGGTAATTCACTTGGAATTGTCAGATAGTCACAGTCAGGTAGTTTCACATCATCTCTGCCAGCAGATATTGGTGGCTATGCCATTACTCAAAGTTGGTGCTCCCACAGCCATGGCCATTAATGGTCGTTATCATTTCCACCTGAGGGCCAATAACCTCTGTCACATTCACAGCTGCACAATGCTATGCCATCTGCTGCAGCTGTGCTCCTTGGCACCAGCACTATATAGGCACCCACAACATCTGGCCATGTGACCTACTAAAGAAGCTCTGCCCCTCATCTCACACACACACACACACACACACACACACACACACACACACACACACACACACACACACACACACACACACACACACACACACACACACCTGCACACACATTTTACTGTCTGTTAACTCAGTTCATGATACTGTAGATCTCCTGACAGCACACAAGAACGTGACCCCACAGATTCTCAATAAACTGAAGGCTCACAGTTTGTAAAATATGCAGTACAGAATACATTGCCATCATCTCAATTCTAATATTCATATCATCAGCATTGAAAATGCTACATTTATGTGGATATTTCTAAATAATGACTTTAGTGCCTTGGGTAAATATATGATGGACAGTGTGGAAATGGTTTCCAATGAGATTATAAGATGAGGGTTTATACTAATAAGAACATGCATATTATAAGTAAGACTGCAAAGTACTGCTCTATGTGCCCTTTTCTCACTCCTTCTACATACATTAGCACCATTTAATGTAAAAACATAGCTCATCCTTGGAACATTTTAATTAGGGATACAATGTTCAAACATCCATTTTCTCTCTTGCAATGCACTGGTAATGCCTAACTAGCATAGTCCAGGATTATGATATGGCTAATAGTAAAAGGCAAATCAGAAATCAAGATGGTAGAGGGCGAGGAATTATTCATTAAGTGAGTAATGCAGTTTTCCCTTATTGGGCATGTGCAGCTTGATTGTATTTATGATTATGTTTATTTTAGGTAATAACATTTTTTATATGAGTTTTAGGAAGAAATTTGTACATTTTTAATAGTAATTTGTTAAGTAGAGTTAATTAACTGTAAATGTATTTAGAGAATTGTGTGTAGGTTGTTTAATATCTGATGAAGTCCTGTGTATAGGTACGGAAACACAGTGAGTCAGTTAATGCATTAAAGGATTGTATTGGAATAAACAAAGAATTGTATTAGAATAAAGAGTTTATTTTTTGCTTTTACTTCCAGGTGTTTTCTGGACCTCTTACAGTGCCTGTTTTAGTTTTTTTCAAGTCGTCACCTTTTGGTGTTGTTTGGCACTGACTTTCCTCCTTTGGTTTTGACTAATCAAATCCACCAATGCCAACTTTGAGGCAAAAATAGCCTCCCAGACTAAAGATAACCATAAACCATTTGCAATTATGTATGCAACATTAAAGGGAACTACCAACAGTGTGTTGAACTAATATTAAATGGAACTTCCATTTCTCCCACAAGTATTACTAAAGAACATGTCCTCACTGCACTCTCCACAGCTAACAACACTGCATTAATGGGTCCTTATAATATCACAGGATGCCTCTTAAACAACTTGAAACATGACCTGTCAAGCCCACTGGAATCTTTTTTCAGCCACAGCCTCCAAACAGGCTTCATCCCTATGGAATGAAGGACTGCAGCATTCATCCCTATACACAAACATGAACCACCAACAGACCCAGGAACTACAGACCCATAAATCTGACTAATCTTATATGCAAGGCCATGGAAAGTATTATTGTGGACTTGATAAACAAAGACATAGGAAATCTTCAAATGTTAGACACATCTTAGATTGGTTTTGTCAAGGGCAGGTCATGCCTATAAAACCTGACGGACTACTTCAAGAGGTCACTAGAGTCATGGATGAGGATAAAATGGTACATACTGCTTACCTTAACCTGGCAAAGGCATATAACACTAACCTCAATTGGGTGTTAATGACAAACTCACTAATATAGGCATAAATCCCTGGGGTGGGACACATTCTAGCTAGTTGGCACTGATAACTGGTAAAACTAGGTCATGAATTGTGGCTTAAAAAGGCTGTAGGACCATTATTCTAATTACCTCCTATGATCTTATGATTCTAGGAATACAAAAGGATATATATTATGTCAGCAATTGAAAAAGTAGTTAGTAGTAAATCAATCACAGAAGAATACATATTTTAAATAATGAAGCTAAGTTATTGAAGACAGAAATCTTGGTGAGAATACAGGCATAAAAGGTGAAAATACTGATAGACAAAGGAACCAAAATAAGCAAATATGAGGAAAACTACAATAGATGAGCTCAAAGCTAGAGCTTATGAAACCTGAAAGAATGATAAACACATAGGAGTCTAGGTCAACAATTTAACTTAATGACTGTTTTTCTGCATAAATGGGACTAAATGGCAATAACAACCATCATTTTCAATATTTTATATGGCAAAAGAACTGGGCAGCCACAGTGGTGCAGCAATTAAAGTTGCCACCTCACAGCAAGAGGTTCTCTGGTTCAATCCTTGGCTAGAGTGCCTTCTGTGTGGAGTCTGCATGTCCTCCCTGTGGTCATGTGGGTTTCCTCCAGGTACTCTGGTTTCCTCCCACATCCCAAAGACATGCTGTAGGTGGACTGGACACTCTAAATTGGCCGTAGGCGTGATTACATGCATGTGTGCCTTCTGTGGAAGGTTGGGTGCCGGGCTGGCAACTCAACACCGTAAAACTCCACTGCCAATCATGATCGAACGGATGATCTGCTGTGGTGACCCCTAAGTGGGAAAAGCCAAAAGAAATAAAAGATATGGCAAAAGAACTAATGGATTACGGTATTCAAATGCCAGAGCATAAGATGTACAGGTAAAGAAAAGTATAGACAAAAAAGAACAGAACTGATACATATTTTAATCTTGTTAACATGTTTTGTATAGGGCAATGCACTGATCCACAGGAACCTCTTTCAGGAATAGCTCAGGAGTATAGCACAGAATGAACAAAACATTTGTAACAATTTAATAGTAGACACATGGGAAAATGGTAAAGCAGTGACAAATGCAAGTGAAAATAGAGTGTTACAACAATTATTGGTGTATGTGCAAAACAAATAAACAATATGAAAATTAACGTAGGAAGAAATTCAGTGTATGTGGAATAAGTAATATAAGTATTTCCAATGGTAAAGCATTGCCCTACCTTTATATATAGTTTTTCTCTTTTTTAATTTCTCCAAATATTTTAGGGATTCTAACACCATGACATGAATGGACCCCATTCCTAAGTCAAAGCATGATTAAAGTTCATGAAATTAGTGTTGCTTCAATCTTTGATGTTACCCAAAAGTACTCATGGCAGCACCTGCAATGTACCCAGTATTGACTCCTTCTGCAATTTGTACAGAGTTACATGTGTTGGTAAAATATCTAAATATGACAGTATATTCTTTTTTATAAGACCCGTTGCTCCTACTACAATTGGAACTGTCTGCATATCTTCATTGCTCTCGTTTCTGCCTGCAAATCCTGATATTTTATGACTTCATGTTTCTCTGTACACAAAACTCTAATCACTGGGTGTAGTGATTTCAGTGATCAATGCGACTTTTGTCTTCTTTTCATAGACCACTATATCTGGTTTCCTCGTATTTATCTTTTGAACTGTTGGTAGTGGCTGATCCCACGTGATGTAGACTTCATTTTTATGACGGTTTGTTGCTCATGTTTCCAGTGTTTTTCAGCTACTTCAATATTATAACATTTGGACAATCCCCAGTAGAACAGTACTGCCACATTACTGTGCCTTTCATTATACAGTCCTTCTGCAACTAGTATATGACAACCAGCAACAAGGTTTGCGACTGTTTCCAATCTTGTTTTACAAAACCTACAGTTGTCTGTTTCTCCCACATGTTCAATGGACTTTGTAGACCAAAGTGTACATAGCCCACTATGTTGGGCCACTAATATTAGCCTTTTGTCTTTTGTTTTTAATTTGCCTCTGTTTAACCATTCCTGCATTTGATCTCGATCAACATGAGGTTCTTCCAGGAGTTTTCTATACTTGCAACTATATTTATGCAGTTTCCACAGTTCTTGGGTTCTCATCTGATCCTTCACCTTATATTCTTTCTTTTGTTTGTTTGGTTTTTTTTTTGGCACATTCATTTGCTGCCTGATTTTTTTATTTACTTCTAGTTGGATTTCCATTCCCACTTGTCACTGATATGCTTCCGCTAGACAAAGAAGGGAAGTCATCTTCAATTTATTCTCCTCATGTTTCAAAACTTTCACTATGTTTGGGTCTTGTGAGGTTAGCAGATACGTATGTAGTCCCATACTTGCAGGTCTATACACATAATCAATTTCAAGTAGGCCCATGCCTCCTTCGAAATGGGGAATATATAATCTTGGTATGCACTGATTTTTATAAATCATTTGATGAGCATGAAGTATCCTTTTTGTTTTCCTGCCTAATCTATCCAACACCTTTTGGGGCCAGTCAATCACTCCAAAACTGTAAAGTTAGGACAGGAACAGAAAACTGATTTATAGCTTGAATTTAGTAACTAGATGTCAATGTTGTTTTCAAGATTAATTTAAGTCTTCTAAAATATTCCTTACTATGTTTTATTCACATCTGTTCATGCTTTATCGTTGACCCTTCATCAGTTCTGAAATATTTATACACTCCCACTTGCTCAAGTTTTTTTATATCATATTCTTATCCCAAACTGATGCTTTCTTGGTGCTTGCAGCTTTCCTGTTTTAAAGGTTGCTTTTGCACATTTATCAAGACTAAATGACATTCTTACATCATCTGAAAAGGTTTTGGCTCCTTGCAGCTGTGCTTTCAGTTCCTCATCTGATGAGCTATACAGTTTTAAATCATTAACAAGGAGAAGATGAGAAGTTGTTATACTTTATTACCTAATCTGTTAAACAGACAGCTTAATGGGTTAATAGCAAGGCAAAAGAGCAACGGTGATAGACAGTCACCCTGAAATAGCCCCCCTTTTGATTTTTATCCCTGGAATAATTGTCTTTTATCATGGTTTAATTGCAAAGTGATTTGCCACTGTTTCATGGTCTCTAAGATGAAATTTATCAGTGTAGGGTGTGACTTACAGATTTTTAAGTACTCTTTCCTCCATGAATGTGGGATATTGTCAAATGATTTTTGTAATCAATCCATGCCATACTTCAATTCTTCCCCCTTTTTACAATTCTCCACTATGACTTTACTTAGTAACAAATGATATCTTTTCTTTTATTGCCTTTTTGTTCTATTGCCATAATTGAGTTTTCTTCTAAATGACTATAAACTCTGCCAGCATCAGTTCCAGTGTATAGATTATACATCGTCGGAAGGCAGGTTATTGGTCTACAATTTTTAGGGTAGCTTGCAGGTTCACTCTTAATTAGGAGTATTGTTTATCTGGTTGTTAACCAGGTTGGTATCTGTTTGAGGTGTGCATATAAATAGTTATTAGGCTAAATCTTCGGGCAATGATGTTAATACTTTTAACCAGAAGTTAGGTACTGCATCTGGCCCTGGGGTTTTCCAATTAGAGGCTTTTCTTAACTTTGTTTCAATCTCTCCGGCTGTTACTTCATCCCATTTCATACCCTGTACCTTTGAACTTCTTATCCTTTCTTTTACTTCTAATATCTATTTAGCATCTTTATGTTCTTCCGGATCTTCATAAATATTCTCCAAAATGGATCTATTTTTGGTGGTCTTTCAGTTCCTTTTACCTTGTTTCACAATTCTTTTTTGGGTCATCAATAAATTGCTTATTTTGTACTTTTCCTTTATATTTATCTGTGTATCTTCTAGGTTTTTCTGCCTGTGCTGAGATTTTTAGTTTAGTATTTGCAATAGTGAATAATAAATCCTGATCCATTTTAATACCGAACTTTGCTTTTATCACATCTATCTTTCTAAGTATTTTTGTCAATCTATTTCCTCTTCTGTGTTCTTCTAACAGTGACACTTCTTGTCTTAATTGCTTTATAGTTTTCTCTATTTGATACTTTCATGATTGTATTATATTTCTCCCGTTCCTTTCCCTCACTACCCTGTGTTCTTGTGGTAGAACTTTATCAGTTATTAATTTAGCTACACAGTAATATATCCTGTTTACTTCTGTTATATCACATGGATTTCTATGGACAGTCCTAGTTACTGTGTTCAATTGTTTTATCAAACTTCTAACTTTTTGGATTTTATTGACCTTCTGCAGTCTATTTCTTTCCTTGAACTTAATATGTCTATATATGTCTATTATGTCTATTAAATCAAGCAACTCTTCTCTTATCTCATTTTCTTCTAAATTGAGGGCACCTTTTTTGTTCTCCATTTTCTGCAGGCATTATATAGAAAGTTCTATAGCATCTTCCTGTGGTAAATTCTCTTCAATTTCATCCTATGTTGTCCATTGCTCTGTCATATGGGAACTCACTGGCCTATCACTCTTCAACATTGACTGCTTCAGAGTTGTCTCAGTTTCCTGTTTCTCTAGAAGGCTCCAAGATATCTTCATATGGCAACTGACCAGTTGCTTTCCATTTTACTGGTTTCACCTTAATTTGGATGTCCATTGCTCTTTTCTGCTGTGGTGTTTTCTGGGTTAGATTTTCTACACTGAATCCTACACCTCTCAGGTACTCCATAACATCAGTTTCTATTTCTTTAACTTCTCCATTACTAATCTTTTTTTCTACTTATAGGTTCATAGGTGTGTACTAGGCTAATGGCCCTGGAGCCTTTACAAGCCTATCCCATAGGAGTACACTGTCATCATGCCACCTGACTTTAGTTCCCAGTGTCTCTGTCGAGTAAAGCCACTGGAGTGATCCCTGGGGTGAATTTTCTATTTCCCATCCACTCATCAAGATTTCTCTTGAAGAGGGCCAGTGAGGTATTCTGCTTGACATGTATGGGAAGTCTATTCCTTAGCATGGGCAGTCTCTGGATTATGAACCTGTCCCCCCACTATGTTCTGTTGATTGTGATAATGAGGTTGAGGTCTCTAAAGTGTGTGGTGCGGAGGGATTGGGATCTCTTTAGAGGTAGCATTTCTAGCAGAGCTGGGTCAGAAATGGCTTTGCAATTCAAGCAGAGATCACCTCTAAGTATGTGATATGAGACAGAGAATAGTTAGAGTTTTTTGAGTCTGTCCATATAGGACAAATGTTTAAGGCCTAGAATCCTCTTTGTGAGGTACTTTTGCAGCCTCTCCAGTTGTTGCAAGTCTTTATGCCAAATGGGGCATTGTACTCAATGATTGGCCTAATGAGGGAAGAGTAGACCGCTTTCTTCCTGGACCTTTTAACTCATCGTTTTAAGTTCTAGACAGTGAAAAATCTGATTGTGAGAATCAAAGATTATTTGAACACAAACCTAAGGAAACATCCTCAGTTTGGGTAAGAGTAAAAATAAGAAAGCTAAAGTATTAAAATATCTCCCCTGAATTAAAAAAAAAGGAAAAGCAGCAATTATAGAGTGCTGTCATTAAATGTGAATAGAATTATTAACAGTATTAGAAGGACAAGAATACTGGAATGTTGCACTAAATGTGATGTGGATGCTATTCTGTTATAGGATGTCAGATTCCTGACAAGTCGAGAAGGACTGGAAACAGAGAAATTATGTGTATGTGGGTGTATAATATGGAACTTTAGAAATGAACATTGTTCAAGAATGGCTGTGTTGTGTAAAAAACATTAACATTTCTAAATGTAAGGATTTGGGAGGTTAACTGTTTTGAATGTGAGGTGGAGATAACATGTTTATAGAATTATTGCACTATATACCTAGCAAGGAAATAAAAAATCAGTTTGATAAAATATTCGACTATGTGGTAATTAACATAAAATTGTAATTGCATAGGACTTTAATTGTGATTTAAGGGAAAAATGTAAAAGGAAACAGAAATATAAAAATACAGGAAGAGTAAAAATGTGGCAAATTAACTGTGTGAAACAAAAGTCAATGGACTTATAGAAAGTGGACACTTGGATTTGAAATTGATTATTTTGCATTTTTGGAAGGCTTGGAGGCAGCAGTTGGTAATAAAAGTGTGATTTTTTTCAGAACATTTAGTAATATGGATAGATGTGATGGAAAATGGACTCATATTAAAACAGAAATGGGAATGAGAAGAAAAATTTGAATTTAATGAATAAAATTGGAGAGTGGGAAGTATTGCACATAAGGAAGGATCATATGATGATAAGGGCCTGCTATAAAAATGGGACAGAATTGTGGATTTAATTTAAAAAATAGTATAGGAATGTGTTTAAATTGCAGGATGATGTATGAAAGGAAAATAATGTGAAGTATGGTAAAATGTACATAAATATATTAGTAATTTTATTGAATAATACAAGAGATTATTATAATGCATAAAATAAATATATAAATGTTATATATATATATATATATATATATGTTTTATATATATATATATATATATATATATATATATATATACATATATATATATATATATATATATATATATATATATATATATATGTTTTATATATATATATATATATATATATATATATATAGAGAGAGAGAGAGAGATAAATGCAATCAAGAAAAATAAGGTATTACTGTTTAAGCAGAAATATTACTTACAAGGGAGAAGGTACCTGCATATTTGTGTAAAATAGTAAAGCAGGATATTAGTATAATGAGGTAAATTAAAAATGTAAAAAGAGAGGCAAAGGATGTAGAAAATATGTATGAGTAAAGAGAAACAACAGAGAATGGAAAAAAATCCAGAATTACCAGGATGTGTAATAATAATAATGTGATGAAACAATATTATTATGTAAATCCAAGGGAAGAACTTCCAGAAGAAGTAATTAATGCCATTATGCCATTAAAGTAAGGAAAAAGTGATGTTCCAAGATAGTAGAGATCAGGATCTCCTATGAAGGCTGGTAATAAATAAGTTAACAGTAAAGAGGAGTATGCACTATAGAAATACATTTTGAAAGGGTTTGTTTTATTGGGAGGAAGATACATCAAAATATGTTTTTTTAATGTGTAAGAGTGGTAAAACTCTCAATTTCTGAGAATATTAACGACCTAAATATATGAATATGATTATGTATGGATATTATAAGAACAAGAAGAAAGAATATGTGAGAAGGGTATTTAAGAATTTATTTCATGTAATATGGGTTATTTGGAATTAAATATTGAAGACCCAACTTGAATACTGAGAGGTTTACTGGCAATTATTCTTAGAGGCTAACAGGTGGCCAGGTTTAAATGACATGTTCTCCCTTGCCACAGTTTTAAAATTAAGATCTGATAAGTCATAAACAACTATATTTTTATACATGTAAGTCCATGTTTTAAACACACTTCTATCATCCTTATGTTTACATACTTAGTATGGCTTTGATGGTAGCTGCTTAATACAAGTTCTTGTCTTTTTACTTTTTCAACACCAGATGGTAGTATTTACCTGCAATTTTTTTTATTTTATAGATACTCAAACATTCTTTACACATTTAAAAAATTATTTTTAACATTTTTTAATGTTTTTAAATGTTCTATATATTTATGTATCTGTATTCAAGTTTTAATGTGTAGAATATTCAAAATGTTTAATAACATTTGGCAAACAGTTTTACAGCTTTTTATGGGTTCACTTTATAATTTTGAAATACTGAAATCCCAAATTTCAGTATTTCAAAACCAAAAAGTCGAACTTCTCAAATCCCAAAACTACACAATCATGAAACATAAAATCATGAACAGAAACACACCATATACCACACAACACATATATCATCCAACCCAAACCACAACAAACAAAACACACGCAAACACAAAAACACAAACAAATATACCTACACTGCATATCAGCAGGGGGGGCAAGCCTCCCTGCACCCTCCACCCCCTTACTTATATATACCAACTCTGAGACTGCACAGACACAGAAAGGAAACTCACACCCACACATTCTACAGCCCCTCGCACACTCACAAGCATCACACATATACAAACACCAATACACCCAACACTTACACACCAATACTTTCACCTGCCTACCCTAACCCACACATACAACTAATACATTCACACACACTCAAACTCCCACACAAAACCCTGACAAAACACTCAACTTAAATTGCACCTAAATCCACACACAACACAAAACACCATCCAGTCACAACACTGCACGCAACGCACCGTAAAGCCATAACCACGAATTTGAGATATTCAGATTCGCAATTATGCACGTTTGCGATTTTAAAGGTTCAACTTTATAAGTTCGAGATACTGAAATTTGGGATTTCAGTATTTCGACATTATAAAGTGAACCCCTTTTTATACACTGGTTTTCAACAATACTTTTTTATTGGAAATAATTAGGTAATTTATTTAATTAAGGTTTATTAGAATGGTATATATTAAGGGTCATGTTGCTGTATCTGTCGTCTGATGAAGTCTGTGATATTACTGATGAAAATGTACTATGTTTCAGAGTTTATGTGGTGTTATGATTACTACCTGTCCCACGTTGCAAGGGACAGTCCCTCTTTGGGCAGTTATGTCCCGAAGAAAAAAATGTAAAAATGGCAAAAATATCCTGAGATACTAGGGCAAAATTATTTCCTATATTTTATGTAATAGTGCATAAAACAATTATTCTGTATCTGAGACACCTAAATGTTATTAGAAACAGAATAAGCAACTAAAAGGCTACAAGAATAAGCTTTTATTTAGTCAAAAAACTGAAGTTCTGTCCCTTGTACTGGCCGTGGGTATGTTTTGGCCTGCAAAATCTGATGTTTCTACCACAATTGTCCCACTTTGGGCATTTAAAGAAGTGGCAACCCTTTGTGGTGTTGGAAGTGGCAATGTGGTTGTGTTACATTAAAACTTTATATCAGTGGAAATGGCTATCCTAGTACATCTTTTGTTTTATTACCTAATAGGCTGTACTTAAACTTTCATTGGCTTTTATCTTACTATCTCTTAAGGCTATGTTCAACACAGCCCCCCCCCAACCACCACCCCTAATGATCAGAGGCCTCCGGCCATGTACAGCTGTGGCAAATGCATCTGCCGCCAGTACATAGCCAAAGGAGAACAGTTCGTCCTAAAATCCTCAAGGCACATTTTCACTTTCCAGCAAGCATTCGACTGCAACACTGTGTTACTTAGTGTACCTAGCAGTCTGTAAGCAATGTGGAGCCTACTATTTAGGCAAAACAGTAAGAAAACTAAGCGATTGAATCAAGAAACACTATCAAGCCATTAGAAACCAAGATACTAAAAATGCTCTAGCAAAACACAAATATACCAGCCCAGTTTGCACTAAATTCCTCTTCATAATCCTGAACATAGTCACCCTCCCCCACGGTGGTACCAACCCTCAGTTGGAAGTCAGAGAACTTAGATGGCATGTGAAACTCCAGGCTGACATGTCCTCAGGATTGAATGGGAACCTAAATGCTTACTAAAATGGATCAGATAAGGTGGAGCTAACCCCTCCCCCTCAATAGCCAGAGAAAGGTCTTAAAAGCATGAACATGCAAGATAAGAATTACATTTCTGAAGAAGTTTGACCATGTAATACTACTGATGCTGTAAGGAACCCACAAGTACGGCTAGTGCAATGACCCAAAATCCTGAATAACACAAGTCAAATAAACAGAGCCAGCACAATTCGGTGTGAAAAATATATTATAAATAGTACATGGTGTATTAAAAAATACACCTAACCAACAAATACATCAGACCGGTTTCAGCAATGCTGCCTTCCTCAGTGAGCAAAAAACAAATGACAAAAATTCCCCTCCAACAAAGCTATATATACATATGAAAATCAATTATCAATTAAACAATTGTTAAATTGAACAGGGTTTTAAAAATAATCATTCAGGCCAGGTATAAATAATCCACCGAGCTTGACTATCCATTTCTTTTCTTTTACATTTAGTATCTCATGCATTCCTGCTTTATCCTGTGTTTTGTGTAAGATGCAGTCAATAACTGTAAATCTAAATGACCCAGTTTTGTATTTGCATCTATGTTTATACAATGCTCTAGCTTATTTGCAGTTCCTGATATCACTCATATGTTCACTTATCCTCAATCTAAGTGGTCTAGAGGTTTGTCCAACATAAAATGCTGGACATGTACAACTTGCCAGATATATCATCCAATTAGTGCTACAGGTAGCAAAACAAGTAATATCAAACACATAAGGTGTATTCTGACTGGTACAACTGCTAGTTTTATAAACCTTAGAACAATTGCAACAATGGCCACATGGATTACACCCCATGAGTTTGTCTTCCATCATAGTTCTCTGGATAGAAAACCTATCCTGATTTTGATACCTTTTATAGTGGTTGAACAAGGAACTCAATGACCGGCCTTTAAGAAAGGAATAATTACACCTATCATCCACAACTTCCATGAGTGAATCTTCCCCTTGAAGTATATCCCAATGTTTCGAAATAATATTCATAAAGGAATGTGTGTTTTTACCATATGTAGTAACTAACCTGACCTGATTACTCCTGGTGGGTTGATCACCCTTGTATACAAGTAAATTCAATCTATCCTGATGAAAGGAGATCACCTTTTTGGATGTCTCGGTTAAACGTACCCCCAATGACACCTTGGAGATGGAAGTTTTTCGCAAATTTCCGCAATATAATACTCTACTACATGCATCCAGCTTCCACCCCCAGCATGTCATCAGGAATATCCCCAAGTCCCTATTTCTTAGGATCAGAAGGATTTGTTCAGACTCCTTTGTGTATAACCAATATAAGTATGATCTTTCCAATCGTTTTAGGAATCGGGGTTACAGGGTTGGTGACATCTGTAGAGTGGGCCAGTTTGCTTCCCAGCAGGATAGATCGGATTTGCTTATAAGGGTGATCAACCCACCAGGAGTAATCAGGTCAGGTTAGTTACTACATATGGTAAAAACACACATTCCTTTATGAATATTATTTCGAGACATTGGGATATACTTCAAGGGGAAGATTCACTCATGGAAGTTGTGGGTGATAGGTGTAATTATTCCTTTTGTAAAGGCCGGTCATTGAGTTCCTTGTTCAACCACTGTAAAGGTACCAAAATCAGGATAGGTTTTCTATCCAGAGAACTATGACGGGAGACAAATTGATGGGTTGTAATCCATGTGGCCATTGTTGCAATTGTTCTACGGTTTATAAAACTAGGAGTTGTACTAGCCAGAATACACCTTATGTGTTTGATATTACCTTTTTTGCTAACTGTAGCTCTAATTGGGTGATATGTCTGGCAAGTTGTACATGTCCAGCATTTTATGTTGGACAAACCTCTAGACCACTTAGATTGTGGATAAGTGAACATATGAGTGATATCAGGAACTGCAAACAAGCTAGAGCATTGTATAAGCATATATGCAAATACAAAACTGGGTCATTAAGATTTATAGTTATTGACTGCATCTTACACAAAACACAGGATAAAGCAGGAATGCATGAGATACTAAATGTAAAAGAAAAGAAATGGATAGTCAAGCTCGGTGGATTATTTATACCTGGCCTGAATGATTATTTTTAAAACCTTGTTCAATTTAACAATTGTTTAATTGATAATTGATTTTCATATGTATATATAGCTTTGTTGGAGGGAATTTTTGTCATTTGTTTTTTACTCAATGAGGAAGGCAGCATTGCTGAAACCAGTCTGATGGTTAGGTGTATTTTTTAATACACCATGTACTATTTATAATATATTTTTCCACACCAAATTGTACTGGCTCTGTTTATTTGACATGTAATACTACCTAACGCACGGAAGTGATCAAATACCTTATGATGTTTTTATTTTCTTGAATAAAGCTTTGTAAAATTTGAGTTGTAGTTCCATATTTCCTTCAGATCAAAAGGTGTTTACTTATATATATATATATATATATATATATATATATATATATATATATATATATATATATATATTTGGTGTGTGTGTGATTTTTTTAACAAGCATCCAATTTTTGACAAGAATCTGAGACACACTAACAATTTGCTAAATTCAGTATTTCAGAATGAGAAAATCAAAACTATACTGCACCAGTATAACATAATTTTACATAGTTGTAGTCTGTGTGTTTAGGTATTGTCACATACTTGTACTGCCCTTAAAAGTATATAATTTGTGTCACGTTATGTAGGAAGGTTATCCTTATTGTGAAATAATATACAGAGAAACAACTAGGAAGCTAGGTTGCTTTAGTTTTACAGCCAGCATATTGACAAGTTGGTAGTTGAAAGCATGTTTAAGACATATATGTTCATAGGCAGGTACTAGGCTATTGGATATAGGGCCTATATAAGCCTAGTCGAAAAGGTACCCTGTTTTTCGCCACCCAAGAAATTTTTTTTTCCTGTGCGCCTGTTGAGCAGAGCCATAGATGTGATCCCTGGGGTGACTTTCATATTTCCCATGCAATCATCAGGATTTTTCTTGAAGAGTGCTAATGAGGAGCTTTGTCTGATATAGATAGGTAGTTTGTTCCAAAGTATGGGAAGTCTCTGGGACAGGAATCTATCCCTCCAGCATGTTCTGTTTATTGTGGTGACCAGGTTTAGGTCCCTAGAGCATGTAGCTCGAAGGAATTGGGATTTCTTTAAGTGGAGCATGTCCAACAGCTCTGGGTTTGACATAGCTGTGTATGTTAGGCAGAGATTGCCTCTGAGTAGGCTATATGCGACAGAGTAAATGTGGAGTTTTTTGAGACGGTCTGCGTAGGGCATCTGTTTGAGGCCAGTAATCCTCTTAGTGAGGTATTTCTGTGGCCTTTCCAGTTGTTGTAGATGTCTTGTGAGGTACATACAAAAAGGGGCACTGTACTTTATAATGGGTCTAATGAGTGACAAATAGAGGGGAACAATTACCTCTTTTTTCCCAGATGAGAAGCCTTTTGTGATGAGGTGTGCCACTTAGAAGGATTTCCTGACTACTGTGGCAATGTGATTATCAAAGGAAAGACTACTCTCCACCTGTGTCCCAAGGTCTCTTATCGCACTTTCGGTGTTAAGTAGACTACCGCCTATGTGGTAGTTCATGGGTACAGAGATTTTACCAAAGGGGATGACAATGCACTTTTTGGCATTGAGCTTGAGGCCATGGCTTTGACACCAGACATCTGTCTCAGTGAGACCCTTTTGTAGGATGTCCACATTGTTAGGAGTTTCGATTATGTCTCCTAGTTTGCAGTCATCTTCGAACTTTGTTAGCCAAAGACCTTCTGTATTAACCTGTACTAAAGAGAAGTAGATACCAAACAGGAGAGGACCCAGGACTGAACCCTGTGGTACTCCACTTGTCATTGGTCTGAAGTCGGATTTGGAGTCTGCTACTTTCACAGTATGGGTTCTGTCAGTGAGTCAGTTGGCAACCAATCTTGTGACACAGGGATTTATACCTAGTTTAGTGAGTTTATCTATAATTCCAGAGTGGGGGATGGTGTTGAAAGCCTTGGTGAGATCTAGATAAGCTGTGTGAACCCCCTAACCTTTGACTACAACTTTGGTGACTGCTTCAAAGAAGTCTATCATGTTTAGGAGACATGATCTGCATTTTACAAACTGGAACCGGGTGGGGTCCAGAATTTGTAGATTACCAATGTCTTTGTTTATAAGTTCCATGATGATACATTCCATGGCCTTGCAGACCAGGCTCGTCAGGCTAATGGGGTGGCATTTCCCTTGGTCTGTGGTGGCTTCCCCTTTGTGGAATGGGATAACAATCACTGTGCGCCATTCAGTGGGCATAAAGCCTGAGGTGAGGCTATGATTGAACATGGTACTTAGGTGGGGTGCCGGTTTGTTTTGTAGTTTGTGTAGAACACAGCCTGGGATGTTGTCAGGTCCCATGGATGCTGTGTTCTTGGCTTTGGAGAGTGCGTTTTTTACCTGTGCAGCCATGATTAGAGGAATTTTGCATTCTGTCGGTATAGAGATGGGCCCTTTTGAGGGTGAGAGGGGGGGTAAAGTTATCACTGAACCTATCTGCCAGGATGTTGGCAATATCCGTTGGTTCTGTATATTTAGTGCCATTGTGCTGTAACTCAGAGCAGATCTAAGTGTTGCCATTGAGATTCTTGACAAAGCTATAGAATGCTTTGTGATTGTCTTTAGAATCAGTGGCAATTTTGTTTTCATAACTAGATTTGGAGGATTTTATGAGGGATCTCAGCTTCATACTAAGGCTGATCAGGGAGTTCCTCCAATCATGGGATTTTAGTCTTTTTTGCAACCGTTTCTTTCTTCTGCTGTAGAGTTTGTTTATGGCAGGGGACCACCAGATAGGCTTCCTTTTTTGGAGGATAGCATCTTGGTTCTGTTAGGGATAGCCCGATCCATGCACTCATGTAAGTGCTTATAAAGTGCATTTGTGTAGGTTTCGGCAATTGTACCTCTATTGTCCATCTTCATGTGTGTCGTAAAGTTTGCCACTTCTGTCTTAAGAAGCGGGAAGTTGGTTTTGGAGGAATTTTTTATGGTGGTTTCCCTAGTGGGGGGTGGGGGCAGGATGTGGATGTCTAGGGTGATTAGCTTGTGGTCGGATCTGCCAATGAGGAATTGACCTCTGGTGTGAAACACCAGTCGCCCATGTTAGTAATGACCAGGTCTAGGATACTGCTCTCCCTGGTTGGGGTGTGGATAAGCTGATCCAAGGTGTTGGAATTTATGAATTCCATTAAACGTTGAGCAAAGGAGTTAGTACACAAGTAGTTTGCCCAGTTAATGCTGGGGTAGTTGAAATCACCCATTATTAGGGTGTTGGGTTGTACCCTAATATTTTCCAGTATATCAAGAAATGAGGAGTGGGAATCCTGGGGCCTGGTGGGGGATCTGTAGCAAGCTACAATTTGGATTGTGGTCTTTCCTGAGTTAGTTGTACTTGGATAATTTCAGATGCATTATGCTGAGCAACTAGCCTGGAGGTGTGGATATCCTTAATGAATATGGATACGCCTCCACCTTTAGTGTTTCAGTCCAGATTAGGTGGCCGAAAGGTGTGATATGAATTATAGCCTGGTAATGCAGGGGTGCTCTCTGGAGCCCTGAACCAGGTTTCTGTCACTGTACAGATGTCGATGTTCTCCATTTTAAGGAGTGCCACAAGTGAGTGCATTTTGAGGTTTAGACTTCTAGCACTGAGTAGCATTACCCTCAGATTTTGCTTGCTTGTACCTGTTATGGTGGTGAATTTGTCATTTGAACCTTGCCTAAAAAAGGCACTATATGGGTGGCAAGAACCTTAGAAAGTATCCTGAATCCCAAGGGTGACAGGTGCATTTCATCTCTGGCAAAGCATTGTGGTCTGTCGAGCATGTCATCCCAGGCAGACACCAAAAGCTTAGCCAATTGTTGAAGTCGATCATTTTGTCCTTGTACTGTGATATCATTCTGGGTGATGGCAGGATGTTACTCAAGGCTAGGGTCATACCTGCCTGGTCTACAAGATCGGAGAGCTCCTCCATGTCTCTTTTCATGTAGTCCAGAGAGGTACATCTCAGGTCATTCACACCAACATGGACAATGACAGAGTCATATTTATACTTATTGTGGAGTGACCTGGGTGAGTGCATTATGTGGCAGATCCTGGCACCTGACAGTAACTTTCTCCTTGTTTAGCCTGGTGAGTGGAACATCAGTGTGACTGACTATAGAGTCACCTATGACCAGAGTGTTGGGTACGTTGTTATGCCTTTTGGGCTGTGGTTGAGTGGCACACTGAGTTTGTGGGCTATGTGTCATTTGGGTTGTGTTGGGGGGGTGGAGGTTGCTTGCCTTTCTGCTTTGGAGGTCTCTGTTGCTTGGGCAGATTTTTATTGAGAGCCTCCGTTAATGGAGGTGTGTGTTTTGTGTTTCTATTTGTGTGTTTTGGTGGTGTAGGTTTTGAGGGGTGATTTGATGAGTGTAGTGTGGTGCAAGTGTTTACGTTCTCCTTGTGACTGTCTAGTCCAGTCTTGGGTGAAGAGAGCTTTGTTTCCAGTTTGGCTCTATAAGTGCATCTCTCACAGGTTGTAGTGTTGGGTGATAGGAGGAGAGGGTTGTCTGTAGGCATGAGGCAATTGCTGCATTGTCCCAAGCTGCCCAGATTCATCAGGTATACAGGAGAAAACACCTGGAGCTGACCCTTTGACATGCCTGGATAGGTGCTTATTTATTAAGTACTAAAAACTGTGTTCCTCTAGACGGGTGAGGGAAGTTGAGTGCTGTGGTAATTTGTAGCTTATTTAGTGCTTACAACGAGTTCTGAAAAAGTGCTGAGCTCAAAGAAACAGATTTGAGTGCTAAAACTAAAAAAGTGGCTAGTTCTAAGGGAAAGTTTGAAGAGCAGACTTTATGGCACCGGGAATAGTTTAACCCTAGCTAGGTGGCGATGCATAAAGTGTATTTTTTATTTATTTATTTTTTTTTATATAACAGTAGCAAATGAGCGAACTGATTTAAACAAATTAATCAATTAAGTAATAAAAAGCTAAAAGCTGAGCCCTGTACAAGCAGTCTTTGATCCGACTATTTCTAACTGCACAGTCCGGCCACTAGGGTGCAGGGGAACCTTATCCAAAAAAGATGGCCTGGATTAGCATTCAAGTTATACGAACAAAGCTAGATTCAGCAGGTCTGAATCTAGTCTATGCTACAGCCAACAAGGCGTACCAATTTCAGAAAGAAATAGTTCAAATAAGCAGGCACAATAAACCTTTAACCAGAAACTCCCAGCTCAGAAGGGCAGAAGCTACCCTCTCCTCCCACAAGAGTGCAGACCACACCTTCTTAATGTAAAATAACTGGCCGGTAGTCCAAGTGCTTAAACCAGAACTAATACACTTTTAGAAGAACAGACAGTAAGCCTTCAATCAGCAACTCCAAACTTAGGAGGATGTAAGCTACCTGTCCTGCCACAACAGTGCAGACCACAAACCTTCTTAATGTAAAACAACTGGTCTGAAGCCCAAGTGCTTAAACTAAAGGCTTAGAATAACAGTTACAATTTAATCAGGCTACTAACAAGCAGCAATAAATGCAGCAGAATGAATGCAATTAACTACTTTTAAGAACAGGCAACAAAAGCAAAATAAAGTAATAAAGTAGGAAGAAACACAAATACAGTAAAAGCAGATGAATAAAGTGCAATTTTTTTTATATAAATAACAATAGAAAACAAACAAACTGAATTAAACAAGTTACCCAATTAACCAGTAAAAAGCTCAAAACTGAGCCCTGTTCCAGCAGTCTTCAATCAGACAAGTTCTAACTGCACACTCCTGCCATTGGGGTGCAGGGGAACCTTCTCCAAAAAAAGATGGCCTGGATCAGTGCTCAAGTTATACAAAGCTAGATTCAGCAGGCCTGAATCTGGTCTATGCTACAGCAACAAGGCACACCAATTTCAGAAAGAAACAGTTAAAATAAGCAGGTACAAGAAGCCTGTGACAGAAATTCCCAGCTCAGAAGGGCAGAATCTAGGCTCTCCTCCCACAAGAGTGGAGACCACAAACCTTCTTAATGTAGAATAACTGGCCTGAAACCCAAGAGCTTAAACCAGAACTAATACACTTTTAGAATAAGAAGACACTGAGCCTTCACTCAGCAGTTCCCAGATTAGAAGGATATAAGCCACCTGTCCTGCTACAAGAGTGCAGACCACAAACCTTCTTAATGTAAAACAACTGGTCTGAAGCCGAAGTGCTTAAACCAAAAGGCTTAGAATAACACTTACAATTTAATCAGGCTACTACCAAGCAGTAATAAATGTAGCAGAATAAATACAATTGAATACTTTTAAGAAGAGTCAGAAGCAAAATAAAGTAGGAGGAAACACAAATACAGTAAAAGCAGATTAATAAAGAGCAACTTTTTTTTGTTAGTAAAGTGCAGGGAGAGAGGAAGGAAGAACCTAAGTGGATTGGCCTTCTCAAATCTTCTCTCTGTATTAAGTAGCATGAACACTCTACTCAGAATATGGTCTCGCTGTACTCGATTAAGTGAACAAATGAGATGGACACAGGAGGAGTGTTCAAATACAGATTTACAGGAGGAGTGAGCAATTCCAGAGCCACCAACATTAACACCAAGCCAAAAACAGGGAGGGTGGGCAGACTAACTGCAGAGAGACACACAGCACACTATTCAGTGAAACAATTAGGTAACAGAAAAATAAAATACAGTACTGCAAGTTTGCACTTAACTTCAGCTTCTAATGCAGGTGATTGTAGGCAGTATAAAATACACTTTGTCCTCTTTCTGTGTTTGCTGCAATTAGGGTAGATTTACACAGGTGCAAACACTATGTACATTAGGCAACTTATTGGGAAAAAGCATTACAAGTGTGATAGCCCTATATGAGTTGCAACATATCATTACAGCTCTTATAACTGAAAACACTGCTACAGTCTCCTCTAGCCTGTGATAAGGATGTGCATCATTTTCTCTACCTTATTTACTATATTTAGAAGAATAACTGTGAAGTAGATAACACTGAAGTTAGTATAACTGATTTAAAAGTGAAAATTACTAACACCTTTAGAGTAGATTGCAGAGGTGTTTGTCAAAAAAGTAGTCTGGAGTACCTATGCTAGGTTGTTTCTTCTTAGAGAGTTTAAAAATAGCACTTGTAGGTTTGCATCCATGATGGGAATGTGTGTTTTGGGTGGAGGAGGCAGGGGAAAGATGGACTGTAGCCAGAAATGAAAGAAGGGAAATGCCCTATTTTCCATCATTTCAGGGGATGCTGAGAAAGTATTGTATTTTCTAGAAATGAGATACCTGTCTGATAGGCCAGTGAATGCTTTGTCTTCCTGATACCATAGTAACACACTGCAATAAATCTGTGATGAAGCTACTAATGCAGTTAAAGTTGAGTTACATGAATTTGGTCATAAGGAAGTAAGGAGACAGATAAGAGAATATTGTCCCATGGTAGCTATTGTTCTTTTCACCTAGCCCTTGAGCCCTTATCGGACTTCTTGAAGAATGCACATGCTGAGCTCTCATCAGCTGATGGTGAAGTAGAAATTGCTGAGAAAGAAATTGCAATGTCTGTCGTTGATTTAGTGCTTCTATTGCAAAATCATCAAGAGTACTTTATTAATAAACTAGGATGAACTTAAAAATAGAGTCTGGTAGTATATAAGAGAACTGAATGTAGATTATTGTAACATTTAAAAGCTTCACCGTCATAGACTCTCAGAATAGAATCTTCAATTTACTATTTGAGGTTAAACTGGAGAGGATTCTGGCAGCTACCAGAAATCTCATTTTAAACATTATCTAACAGTTAAATGTGAGGAGCTAGAGAAATGGGAAATTTGCAACTTTCCAGTGGAGCCTCAAATACTTTTGATTAAAATGGTATTATATTCTATTTATTATGCCTGGGCTAACACATTTCAAAGTCTCTTTAAAAAATCATCTCAAAAAGATATGGCTCTGCTTGTGCATAAAGCCTGCCTGATGCTCAGCACTTCCTTTTCTGCCACACTAGCCTCATCCTCCTCTTCTGTCACATTTCAGTCCTTCACAGTCTGCAAGATCCTAAGGCTCTTCTAACTCCTTCTCTGTTTCTATACCATTTCCTTAAGCTACTGCTCAGGCTGCATAGCTTCTTTTCTTTTTAACTTTCACTATCTTTCTGCATCACTCTTTCTGGCTATTATTTTCCTAACAGAAGCTGACATTTGATTTATTTACTTATTTATTTTTTCATGTACTATAGCAGTTAATATCACACATTGCTTTACCTACGTACTATTTTTTGGACACTACATCATGTATAGTGAGAGTGACTAATATTGTCTATAATGTTTCAACTCTACAGAATCATCTAGTTGTGTAGTATACATTGTAACATCTTGTAACATAGTTTGTTCTTTCAACTTATTTTATATAGTATTTCTAATGTGATTTGTACTGTATTGGATTTTACTGTATTTTTATTGCACTATATGTGGAGCTTTTCTCCCCGGGCCTCTGCTGAAAATGGGTTCTGTAGACCCAGTCAGAACACCCTGGTAAACAAATGTCAAATAAATAAATAAATAAAATGTATTGCTAGTTTTTATTAGAGTTCACCAATAGCCCTAGCCAGTATACAAATAAGAATTTGGAATAAACAGATACTTCTTCATCAGTGCCTTGCTCAATCCTGATGAGAATATTGATCAACAGTACAGGTCTACGAAAAATTGTTCTTTGGCTGTTCTATTTCTCTTATACTAACAGGCAGTGAATTTACATTTAGCATACCTATGGTAAAATCCATTTCCTGTCCTTGCAAACAGCAATGAGTTTAATTTCTTGTGTATTTAGGGTTTTGACATGGAATGTCAGAGGGTTGTCAACAATGATGATAAGGAAGGCATGTTTGGAGCATATTCTCAAGTTAAGATTCATTGATATCTTTCAATATGAAACAAAAATGACAAAGCCAAATGTTAAACTTATGTATAAGGGATAGAAAGGATCGGGGTGGGTAAATACCTTTATGTCATGCTCTAAATGAGGGGCTCTTATTTTGGTTCATACAGTCCTAAAACTGGGACATGATATATTTGAGCAAAACAAAGGTGATAGGACGGGTGGCAAAAAAGACTGAAAATAGCACAAGTTGTATTATACTGGGATGCACCAATGTTTCTAATGAGGACAGACCTACCCATATTATTCCCTCATGAATGCTCTGTAAAAGATGGCAGGGTCAGTGTTAACCACAGTAGTGGGGGAAGATTTTAACACAATCTCAGATGTTGAGACAGATAGAAAAATGTACAGCAAAGGTTTGGATGCCCAAAATGGCAAAAGCATTTTGGGAGATGAGGGATGTTTTGTGATGAGTGGATGTATGTAAAGCCTTTAATTCAGATGGGAAAGATGATACATTAATATCTCCAGTCTCTGTGGAGACTCCTGCAACAACAAAGCATGTTTATAAGGTTCCATACTTGGTGTTTACCAATATTAAACTAATCCAGTTTTGGCAGACAACTTATTTATGGATAAAATTAGGGGACCAAAAGTACCCAGGGACCTGTTGGAATTGCAAAACAATGGATGTGGACTACCTGCATATTGTGTAAGCTTGTAGGATGGTCTATTCACTTTGGAGGAGACCCAGCTACTCCACTCATGAGAGCAAAAAAAGACATGGATAATGGTTGTTGTACTAACCATATTAGCTGATGTGTTTAAGGACTAGAAATGTGGTGTAGAGGACTGAATCAGAGGGTTAGTGCTCTATGAGCATAGAACATGGACAGTTATTAAAGATGTACAATACATAATGGAAATCAGAGTATTTTATAACTAAATATGTTGATGTATTCTGATCTTTTTTTTTTTTTGTTAATGGTTGAACATAGAATTAATTGTCATGACTGGAAAAATGATGGATAAATAAATCTAACAAGTTGTTAAATGGTTTACAATAAAGCTTTAAATTTGTCAAAAAATCAGGAAATGTTCTCTGCTCAACAAAATACCAACAATAAGTGATTAAAAACATTCTAATGAACACAGATGAGCATACACGCACGAGTGTTCATACACACACACACACACACACACACACACACACACACACACACACACGTATAACATTCATTAATACCTGCAACAGCCCTTTTGAAGAAGAGCTATAGAGTAGATCAAGTAATTATTAGGATGTCCAATAACAGAATCAGTGAAACTCTAGACAGCTTGTTTCTGTCCTGTAACCCAGATCCAGCAATTACAATGAAAATAATTGAAATGTTTTTGTTTCATGTCTGCTTGCATCAGGGCAATCACTTATACTTAAAAAAAGCTTGATACAGGACAACCTTAGAGTCAATTATAAGTTTCTGAATTGTGGATCTACATGAACTAAAATGGAGTACAGGAAACTCTTGCCATGCAAAACAAGCTAAGGGTATGTTTGATGAAACTGATCTATGTTTGTTTTCAAGAAATACCAGTAAGCACTGTAGAAGCAAATGCACAAATGTTAACAGACACTTATGCACACCATTCCATTCTCCCCATTAAATACATGTGTCCATTCACTGAATAGGAGCTTATATAAATAGGTGTTTGACAAAGAGGTATTCACTGATATGGGATTCAACTTAGTAATATAGACCTGTCTGTACATTTTGCCTTTTTTCACATCAAGACAGATACTGTGCAGTTCCATGGCATATGTGATTTATCTTGATTAGTAAATTATCAGAAAACAAAAGTTTAAGGTGCAGATTTATTTTCAAAGCATTTTACAACTTTAATTTCTATAGGCTTGGTCAGGGATTCTTTTAGTGACACAAAAGTTATGCATGTGTTATGTCTGTAGTATTTTGTGGACTTAGCAAAAATAACTGTGGTCATACAAATAATTGTACTTCAATAAACGCAATTTTGAATTGACCAGTTACGCATATAAGTAATACATCCTCACCTGTGGAAATCGATAGATGCCCAGCAGTCTAGCAACTGGCAGGGTGGTTACTGAAGATACATCTCCAATTATTACAGGAAGAGTCATTTTCTTGTTGCAGTTATAATTGGGAATTACAGTATTTCCCTGGGATAATAATTGCAAAGTTCCCTGAACTGCAAAAGCTGGTGAAAGGCACGTGTCTAAGATCTTGAAACCAAGTGTAACATTTGGTAACAAAGTATGATTATTATTAATTTCTTCAGCTGCAAAAACTATGGTGAGCACTTCCTGATAATGAAATGGACCAAGCCTGAAGTTATACAAAAACAGCAAAAATGCAATAAATATAATTAAGAGACTTTATGGTTATTATAAATATATGTGTGGTTCATTGTTATGCATCACAGAACAACAGCACTTATAACTTCTATATCTGTCATGATACATTTCAATACAGTATAACATTTCTGGAATATAGTCAAGCAAAACTTGTATGCTCCCTTTAAATACCAGTTCTGTGAAGATAATTGATTTGCTCTTAGTAACAAGCTTCTGCCATCATATCCATCTGCTATTAATCTTGGGCACTACTTAGAGAAAATCATTAGTGTTTACAAAACTTTGGCTGAAAGTGAGTATCAAAAGGGACAGTGATCTACAACACCAGATGGATATTTACATGAAAAGGGATACATGAAATGTTTAATAAAGTTGGGGGGGGAGGGTGAAACCACCTGCTTTTTCAATGGAGCTATTCTCAAAGTTTAAATGATTGCAAACCTGCATAGGCCTGCTCACCTGCCTAACTTTTAGTGCTGCCTACTGAACGTGAAATTGGTTTTCAGAAGGTGAGCAATTTGTTCAGCATTCTTCTTCAACTTCCAACTGTTCTGCATAACCTACTGCTGATGACTTTTAATTTGCCGATGTCATCCCTTTATACATTCACATGAGAACATAAACATCTGTAAAAAATTAGCTATGTGATCAAGACTGGCATACCAAAATCCTTTTAAATAGATAAATAACTTTGTGGGTCACTGACATTTTAAAATAATTGATGAATTTTGCTACCTGGCAAGTGTGCAAAGGTATACATGTCAATAAGGCTGTGCTATAAAGCTGGTAAGAAATTACAGCTTTAAATTTTAGTTCCTGTGATTGACCAGTGTTGCTCATGTTAGAGATTATGTGGATACAGCATTAAAAGTAGGGTTTATACTTGTGAATCTTTTCACAATTATCCTCTGTATTTACTGCAGCCAAGTGTCTGAATAAATGGTCAAATAAGTTACAAACATGTATCTTCCCTTTTCCTACACAAAACTAAGATGTCGGCATAAAAGACATATATTTGTCAATTAATATCATCACCATCCTTCATCAGCTGCTGCTGCTGCTTCATTCATGCCAGGCCCACTTTGAATCCCCAGTCATCCATTTATCTTCCCTGGTAAATCTGGGCTATTTTCTCAACCCTGCCCATTCTCCTTGCCTTCTCTTGTTAGTTCAACCATTTAACTTATATTTCTTGTCTGATTTCCTTTTGAATTTCAATCAGATTAAAATGTGCTTTCTCTCTCTCTCTCTCTTTCTCTTTTTACATAATAATTAATCAAAAGGAAAATCTGCCTCACATCCAGGACTCCTGTGCACATTTAAAATTTTAGCCACAACAAAATCCGAGATGCAAGAAAAATAGCTGACCACAGGATGAGAGTAAACATCTGCCTTCACTTCTTTGTTACAAAGATGGGACAATTAACTAAAATGCAGCATTCGAAGACAGTTAAAAACAGTTCAAAACTTCAAAATTTTCTACTACTAAGTTTTTAAATAATAAAAATGAAAAAAAAAATGTCCAGATCTGGTCACCAAAAGAGCTCAGCTTTACATATGTATGATAAGGGCTTTCATCCACTAACTGTACTTCATCAGGTTCTTTCAGTTCATTTCAGTTTCTAAAATGAGCACAGTTAGGTTACTTTCTGCAAACATATATTGAAGTATTACGTATTCCTTAATACTAAAATAAATGGAAAAGTTTTAAGATTTTAATATCTGTTCTTCGCTAATTCCTTTAAGGTATACCACTTATTAAGGTAATTCTGTAATATTGTTAAGAAATTAAAGTTTTAAATCATAGTTCCTGAAATGGAACATCATTGTTCAAGGAAGAGCTGATAATGATACAAAATTAAAAGTAAAGTTTATCTTTGTGAATCCCGTTGTAATTCTAATCTATACTGTATTGAGTGTTAGAGTCAAAATTAATGGGCAAAAAAGACACAAACATTTATTGCACCACATTTTTCCAACACAAAACTAAGCCATTGTGTTAGATGTAGGATGAAAAAATGTTCCAACACTGATGTATTTCTAGTGATCTGCTACTTCACCTTGGTAACACCACATCCCATCTCCATACTAAGCTATTCTCTAATCGACATCTCTCTACCCCTTAACTACATTTCTTCCTTAACATATTTAATGAAAGTGCCCCACTTAGACATAAAAGAGAAAGATCTAACACTGTTCCATGGCTTAGTAAACCATCCAAAGAACTCATGCATGTCAGAGACAAGGCATGTAAACAAATGGACACCACATGAAACACAACACAATCTCCAGCGTTTTAAACAGCTACTCAACCTTAGTGGAAAGACTTTACAGTTAAATAGCAAACCACATATTCTTCTTTCCTACCAGTCACTATTGGACTACCTCAAGGGTCAATTCTGAGTCAACTTCTTTCCAGTATTTATTAGTGTTCTTTACACTGGTGCAAAGCATACCTCCTTAATACAAGACACAAACCTCATAAATTCTGCTTAGAAACTGCCTCATCTCCAGCAGATAACCAAAGAGTCATTCAATTCCTCAGTATTCTGGTTAGAGAAAGTACAGTTGTGTAAAAAAAACTTAGCATAACAGTATATGTTCGAATGATCATTGCTGCAGTAACCTTAGCTATATGTGTTATATCCTGCCAATGATATAACAACTGGCCAGTCTCCACCTGCCCAAACTCTCAGGCAAGTCAAGCTGAGCTGACTAAAACTTTGGGTGCAAAGCGTTTTTGAGCTTTTCTGACAGTAGAGAAAGGGAGGCAGAGACCTGAAAGGACAATCCTAGGAACAAAAAAATGCTTGTCCACACTCTGGCATAAAAAAATACACTAAAAAACAAGGGAGATAGAGGGGGGAGTAGCTATTGCAGCAGTATTCATTTGAACAGCTACTGTTAATGGTAAGTTTACTTACACAACTATTCATCATAGTGATCACTGCTGCAGTAGCATAAGCCATATGGGTAGATTACCTTAGCTTACTGCATTTGAGAGGTGAAAGAAGAAGAGTCTAGGACCCCCTGGAGAATATTCCTAGCAAAGCTTACTCTACACCTAGAGAAGGAATCAAGTTTACAGTGTTTTGTAAAAGTAAGTACAGATGAATAAGTGGGAGCTTTAAAATACTTGTAGACTCCAACACTTTCCAAAAAGCCCTAGAAGAAACCAATGGCCTGGTAAAGTGGGCCTTGACCCTGCCTGGAATTATTTTGTTATGGTATACAAACCCAAAGGTATAGCCTCTGACAACCATTTGTAAATATTCCAAAAAAGCCAACAACTCATTGGAATACACACGGCAAAACAACACTTTAATACAAAATAGTAAAAATATAAAACATGTGAGCGCTTTCACAGAGTCCTCTCTGCTTCCTCAGACATACTACAGTAACTGCTGCTCTTGTTTATATAATGATACATCTAGGTCATATCCAATCAGTTAACAGCATCTTGATTGAATAAATAAAAGTTAAAGGCATGCACTATACAAACACTATATAAACAATTAATCATATAGATAGTGAACTAAAAATATATGTAAAAAAACTGTAAAAACATGCTCTATAAAATTAGATAGTAGTAAAACTGTAAAATATATGTATAAATATTAGAAGATGTGACCAAACATAATAATCAATGTTTCAAAGCCCTGTTCCTAAGAAAAGGTTTCAGTGAAACCTTACTATTTAGTCCAGGTGGTCTGTCAGCCTGAAGCCTAATTATCCATTCTTGTTCTGAGGCTTCAGTCTTGTTGTTCATGTTCCCACTTCTTTTATTATCTTGTATGATATGTAACACTAGAAACTTGAAGGTGTGTGTGGCTCCCTCCTTTATAACATGCATCGCTAACGCACTTGTCTCTTTTTTATTTTTAATGTCCCTTACATGTTCTAGGACTCTATCTTTGAGTAGCTGATTAGTTTTGCCTACATAGTAGGCTGGGCATTTTGTACAGAAACCAAAGTATGCAACATTCTTACTATAGCAGTCTGTATAAAAGTGTGTATCAATGCTGAACTTTCTAGTTGGGTGTGTATACTGCCCCCCTCCAAATATTAAGGGGCAGGCTGTACACCTTCTACATGGAAAGGTACCTAGCCTATCGGTTCCCATTCAGAAGCCTGAAACATCATAAGCCTGAAAGTCAAAATCCTGAAACCAAAAGCCTGAAAATTCAGAATCCTGAAAACTCAAAATCCTGAAAGCCCAAAATCCTAAAAGACCAAAATCCTGAAACTCAAAATCCTGAAAACACAAATAATGCTAATATGTCACTATAAAGACACTAATATCTACCAACTGACCCTGACCCTAACCCTAACCCTAAGGTCCGTCACTATCGCACACTCACCTGACCCGCGCCCTAAACCTAACTCACTTAAACCGCCCCTAACCCCAATATTTGTCACTATTGCATACATGCCTAACCTGCGCCCTAACCCTAACTCACTTAAACCGCCCCTAACCCTAAAATAAAACCAACCACACACTTACCTGACCCCAACGCATGACCTATCACCACAGGGCTAACAATAGCAAAGCCACAATGACATCAGTATGTCTATTTTGTGTTTTCAGGATTTTGAGTTTCAGGATTTTGGTCTTTCAGGATTTTGGGCTTTCAGGATTTTGAGTTTTCAGGATTCTGAATTTTCAGGCTTTTGGTTTCAGGATTTTGATTTTCAGGCTTATGATGTTTCAGGCTTCTGAATGGGAACCAGCCTATCAGACCTTGCATAGTGGTCTCCATCTAACTTCTTATAGCACAACTGTCTTTTTAATGACATGTTGTTTTTGAAGGTAAACGATGGTGTAGCCCCTATAACACCTTCTAGTTCATCCACATTTAACAATATGCCCCAATTATTTTTAATTATATCACAGTGCATAGAGTCCTAGAACATGTAAGGGACATTAAAAATAAAAAAGACACAAGTGCGTTAGCGATGCATGTTATAAAGGAGGGAGCCACACACACCTTCAAGTTTCTAGTGTTACATATCATACAAGATAATAAAAGAGGTGGGAACATGAACAACTAGACTGAAGCCTCAGAACAAGAGTGAATAATTAAGCTTCAGGCTGACAGACCACCTGGACTAAATAGTAAGGTTTCACTGAAACCTTTTCTTAGGAACAGGGCTTTGAAACATTGATTATTATGTTTGGTCACATCTTCTAATATTTATACATATATTTTACAGTTTTACTACTATCTAATTTTATAGAGCATGTTTTTACAGTTTTTTTTACATATATTTTTAGTTCACTATTTATATGATTAATTGTTTATATAGTGTTTGTATAGTGTATGCCTTTAACTTTTATTTATTCAATCAAGATGCTGTTAACTGATTGGATATGACCTAGCTGTATCATTATTTAAACAAGAGCAGCAGTTACTGTAGTATGTCTGAGGACACAGAGAGGACTCTGTGAAAGTGCTCATGTTTTATATTTTTACTATTTTGTATTAAAGGGTTGTTTTGCCATGTGTATTCCAACGAGTTGTTGACTTTTTTGGAATATTATACTTTTATCGTTGGTTACTTTATCCAGATTCAGGGGATCTGTGTTTGATAACCATTTGTAAATAGTCTGTTTTGATACAATTTTCCCCTTCTTGTTACATTTATAAAAAATGAGCAATTGATCCAAAGATCAGAAAGGCTTAATACTGTCAAGAAAAGCACTTGAGTTGACAGTGGTCATCCAAGGTATGGAGTATCCTTTCTTCCTCATTTTTAGCTTCCAGAAACAAAACAGGGAGATGGATAGTTTGGCATAAAGTAAATCTGGATACCACTTTAGGCATAAAGAAGGATAAGTTCTCAAAAACCCCTGTCCCTAAGGAAAATGTGATAGGCTGAATTCACCAAAAGAGCTTGCATTTCAAATACCCTTCTTGTAGAAGTCAGAGCAATCAGAAAAACTGTTTTCCATTAAGAATCTCATGTCAGTAAGATTAGCTGGTTCAAATGGAACAAGTATTAGCTTCTCCAAGACAAAATTAAGATTACAAGGTGGAACTACTAGATTTCTTGGAGGCCTCTTATGCAAAACCACTTTCATAAAAATTTTGACATGAGAATGTATAGATACAGGAGGATTCATGGGAAGACATGCTGAAACAGCCAAAAAATGAGCCTTGATGGAGGAATAAAAAGGTCACGGCATAGCAACTCACAAATATTGTAAATCCAGAGAACAATTAACCCTGAATGGATGCTGGCTATGTTGTTGGCAGTAACCAGAAAGCCTTTAACATTTGCTAATAAATGATTTTGTAGTAGCAGACTTTCATGCCTCCTTAGTACACAGGTGCCTAAAAGAAATTAAGACCCTACTATCAAGGCAGTCTATTGAATTTGATTGATGTTGGCATGCATCAAATACCCCTGTTCTTGTGTGAGTATTTCCATTCTGTGACAAAGCTTGTGGTAATTGCTCCTGGCCATTTTCAAAAGAAGGTCCATTAACGGTTGCCTGGATCAGTTTAAAGTAACTAAAATAATCTTGTAGGATTCCTTCTAAATCTTCAGAAGTACCCTGTATATTAGAGGAAAGGGTGGAAAAACATACAGGACTATTCATAGAGATATTAACTACACTGACTAGAAAAGAAAAGGCATCTGTATTCCAGGCTTTCTTGCATGGAATCCTACAATGGAGTCTTGTCAGTTGATTTTTCAGGGATGTGGCAAAGAGGTTTACTTAAGGAACTCCTCACAGCTGGATCAAATCTTAGAAGATCCTCTGATCTAGTTCTATTCATGAGTCTCTGTCCTGGTAATTCTCAACTTTTCTGCTGCACAGTTTTGCTCTGACAGAATGCAGGATGCATGTAGAGCAAGATGGTGCTGTGAAGCTATATCCTAAGCTAACATGGCTATTATGTGGAAGAGGGGGGTGAAACATGGGCCCCCTTTGCTTCTTGATGTACCACATGACTGTGGTATTGTCTGTAACTACTTGAAGAGGTCCCTGGGACTAAAGAGATTTAAGAGAGTTGAGTGCTTTGATCACAGCAAGCATCTCCTGGACATTTATGTACTCGCTTCTATCCTTGTTTAACATAATCCCCTGCACTTTTATCCTTCCTGAAACTGCTCACTAAGCAAAGTCTGAGGTATCTGTGGTGACTGACTTCTTTGATGCACAGAAGGAGAAGGGGAGACCTGGATTTAAGGATATTTGTTGTCACCAGCAAAAGATTTCTCTTCTGACAAAGTCCAGCATTGGAATTTGAAAACATAAAGGGTGCTGAGGCTGGGACCAAATATATTCCAGATACTACTATATCTTTCTCATGTGGAGTCTTGTCATGTGTATCTTGTTAATCAGAGATGCCATGAGACACAAAATCCTGAGGTAGTCCCTCACAATGGCCAAAGTCTGAGTGGAAATACCATAGAAATGGATCTAGATAAAGAGCTATGATTTCTTATGGAAGAAAACCTCTGAAATGAGGTGTCTAGTTCACATCCCAGGAACAATATTCTGTGTGAATGAGTTAAAAAACTGCTAAATGTTGTCCTAGAAACTCAGCTTGTGTAAGAGAAATCTCACCCAAGAGACAGAGGCAGAGAGAGAGAGAGAGAGAGAGAGAGAGAGCAAGAGAGAGAGAGAGATTCCTGACAATAAGTAAGAAGTCTAGATATGGAAATATGTGGATACCCTGTTGCTTGCAAAGAGCTATAACAGAAACTACACACATTTTAAAAATGCTTGTTGCAGTGGATAGCCCAAAGTGTAAGACAGACAAAAGACACATCACATCTCTACTCATTCAGACTTCACATGGTTCTTAAGGTTTTTTCTTCAGTTAAAGTTTAGTATTTCTAGAAAACTTGAAGGAGGAAGAAGAGGTAGCAGGTTTTGAAGTGAGAACATTTTGAATTTGAGTACTACACAAGCATGTTTAGTAAAGAAAGAAAGATCCAGAATTGGCCTCCAAGCATTTTCATTCTATGGCACTAGGAACATCCCTGAATAAAAACTCTTCCCACCTGGTAAGGAGGAAATGGTTTTATCATTCCTTGGAACAGTATGTGATGACAAACAACAAGCGGAAACAAGAGCATATGATTTGGGGGATGATGAATGCCTCCCCCCCAGAAAAGGAGGAATTCCCTCTCATTGCCATTTGTAATCTTGATGAATTATTCTCAGAACCCATTTCTCTGAAACTATCTGTTGCCAAAGGCTTGGCAGAGATACACCGGCCTAGTGTTGCAGTATGGGGTCCCTGTCATGGGAGCTGTGCTCTGGAGGTTGTCACAGAGGGTTGATGCTGTGTGGGGTTTCTGCAGTGGAGTTTAAGACCCTTAATCCTTGTTTGTATGCAGAGGGGCTGTACTCGAGCTAGGCTATAGAGTGATACCTCGTAATGGTTCAGAGCTTGCAGAATGCCCAGATCATTCTACTATTTTGGTATATTCTTCATAAAATGTGTGGTTTTCTTGCAAAGCACTGAGGTTTGAATGCACCGAATAATGCATGTATTTGATCTTCAGATTTTCCATCCTTTAAAAGCATTTTAACATGAATCCTGTTATTCTAATGACATTCTAAGTTATAAGAGCAATATTTAAAATCTGTCCCTATGTTGGGCCTTTATTCACCATTACTTTAGGCTTTATCCAGATTTCTAGTGCTCATATGTTGAGAACTGAAACATGATACCTAAAGCATGATAGCTGCTGCAGGCACACTAGTGTTGTTATTGAGCGGTGTTGTGGTCCCATATGTAGGTGAACATTGGTCAATTGTAAGGTTGCTGTTAAGTTTTGCTCTGTGTTCTGCTGGTTACATTATCTACCACAGGTGCAAGATACAGAACTAGGTCCACTGTTAAGGCATAGGCATGTGGAAAAGGTTCTGCAGCTATTGTTGCTGGTGTTGTGGGATAATTATTCCCAAGTGTGTACAAATATATATATATATATATATATATATATATATATATATATATATATATATATATATATATATATATATATCTACACACACACATATATATATATATATATATATATATATATATGTATGTATATATATATATATATATATATATATATATATATATATATATATATATATATATATATATATATAAATAATAAAGGTAAAAAGGAATTCCTTCTGTGGGCAGAATTGTTAAAAGGTTATGTGGTTAAAGGGAGACAAGGGTGCAAAAAGGGGGTGAGTAATGGGTGAGGCATATTTGGGTACTTGGTGGGTGGCAGGGTAGGATGATTGGGGGATTTTGCCTTGAAAGTATTTTACTAATGGTCTTGTTTTATGTTTCAGATGGCAGTGACATTGATGAAGGAACAATAGGCTTGAATCATAGCACAGGCAGAGGAGCTGTTTAAGGAAGCCGAAGGTTTGTATATTGCAGGATCATCAGCCCAGATGGGTGATGCAGGCTGCAAGACCAGAGGCCAAAGGAAGTGGAAGGAGGCTCATCAGTTGGAGACAATTTATTTATTTATTTATTTCCAGTTTGATTACCTGGGAAGTCTACTGGGCCCAGAGAGTCCATTTTCAGTGGAGGCCTGGGGAGAAAAGCTCCATGAAACAGATTACAGTAAAGATAGCAGTCCAATAAAAATAGGGTACAACTACAAATACATATCAAATAATACAAAGTGTGAGCAATATTGCCCATAGTGGAAAAATATCGTGCAGATACATTTTAACAAATTCACACAGTTAAAGTCGAAGTCAAAAGCTATTTACAATATTTACAGAGTGTCAGAGATTGTATGGGAATTAGCTATAGAAGGTTATAGCCAGCTGTAAGGTGCTTAGGAACTCAGAAGGATACCCTCCCAGGGGCTTTTGTTGAGTTCTAGGTAGGGAGAATGCAGTTTCATAGTTTTTGGTGGGTTTTCTTTATATTTTGCTGAATATGGATGTCAAACATGAGGTGTTCTTCTATAGTTACACCGAGTAGTTTGGCAAAGGGAACAACTTCGATTGGAGAGTTGTTTTGGCTAAGGACTTGGAAGGAATTGTTATCAACAGAGAAAGATTTTGAGGGAGTGAATAGCAGTATTTTAGATTTGTTAGCATTGAGAGAAAGATTATTTTGGCACATCCAGATCTCAGTAGTTGAGAAGGCAGTTTGAGTTTTAGACAGGAGTTCAGAGAGGTTAGAGGCAGAGCAGACAAGTGTAGAGTCATCTGCATATTGGATAACTTTGGCATTAGGAATAGCAGAGTGAAAGTTATTGATAAAGATATTAAACAGCATTGGTCCAAGGATGGACCCCTGTGGTACTCCAGTAGGAGTGGGTAAGAATGGTGAGGTGCCTTTTTTCCATTTCACAGCCTGATATCTATCTGACGGATAGCTTGAGAACCAGGAAAGTATGTTCTGGGAGAGATTTAGGTTTGATAGATGACTTAGAAGGTGCTTATGGGAAACAGTATTGAATGCTTTAGAGAGATCTAGGAGCACTGTGGATACTAAGTTCCCAGAATCCCGGGCTTGATTGACAGTTTCTAAGAATGAGAGTAGAGCAGTTATGGTGCTATGTCCTGGTCAGAAGCCATGTTGGGTAGGGGCAAGAAGTTGGTTTTTAGTCAGAAAAGGCATAAGGTGGAGGTGGATGCATTTTTCTAGGATTTTGAAGATTGGAGAGAGAAGAGATATAGGGCAGAAGTTTGAAATGTTAGTGTTTTTGCCTCCCTTGTAGAGAGGAAGAATAAAGGTGGAATGCCAGAGTTTAGGGACATAGGATTCCTTTATAGACCTGTTAATTAATATACTAATTGAGAGAGCTATACCATCAGCAGCAGACTTGAGGAAAGAAGAGGGGATGTTGTCAGGTGCACTGGAGCAGGGTTTAAGTTTGGATAGAAGTCTTTTTATGTAGTTTGTGAAGACAGGTTTAAGCTCAAACATAGAATTTGGGGACTTAGATGAGATGGAAAGTAGGAGAGATGGGTCGTTGTTGGGAAAAGTTTTTGTTAGGTCGGATATTGTCAATATAAAGAAAGAGTTGAATAGTGAGGCTAATTCGAGGTCAGATTTACTTGGGTCCGGACATGGGTTATTTTTGCAGCCTGGGTTGAGGAGTGAGTTTATGGAGTTCCAAAAAAGCCTAGGGTTTTGGGGATGGTTTAACGGGTATATATTATAACATCGAAGTCTTACAACTTCGAATTTTATAATATCGAACCCAGTAGAGCGAAACACCAGAAAACCGAACAGTCAGAATAGCGAATTTTTTCCTAGGGAAAAAATTTGCTGTTCTGACAAACATACACACAATACAAGCACACCAAAATAAATAATCCACACACACACACACACACACACACACACACACACACACACACACACACACACACACACACACACACACACACACTTCACAAAACCCTACACTAAACCATGCATACACCACTAGCTATCCACTTACCTTAACCCAACCCTAACCCTAAGGTCCGTTACTATCGCACACTCACCTTACCCGCACCCTAACCTTAACTCACCTACCCTACCCTAACCCTCACATCCACAAAATCGCACACTTACCTAACTGACGCCCTAACCCTAACTCACCTAACCTGTGCCCAATCGCACACTCACCTTTGTTCGCACACTTACCTTAACCCGGTCTGTAACCTTCGCTCCACAGTCGAGGAAATAGTGAAGCTGCTGAAATGGCCCACCGAATACTTTCCCTAGGAAAGTATTCGGTGTTCTGCAGCTTTGCTATTTCCAGTGTTCACTCTACTGGAATCGATATTATAACATTCAAAGTTGTAAGACTTCGATGTTATAATATAGACCCAGATTGACTGGACCTTAGTGTAGTAGGATTTTTTTGTCTTTGAAGATTTGTTCTTTTGCAAAGTTATGGAGCTGTGTATATTGGAGAAGGGTTTTGGGAAGTTTATTCTTTTGGTAAAGCTTCCGGGAATTGTTTTTTTTGATGCATAATTTGCTTTGTTTCTTTGGTTAGCCAAAGGGCAGTTATAGTTTTTAATCTTTTTTTCCTTGGTGGAACTAGGGAATTTAATTCTACTTTCCTAGACACTCTAAAGTGGTCTATGGGTTTATTGAGTGGAAGGGTTTTAAGAATGTTCTAATTAATTTGTTTGAGATAGTTAGAGAAGGTTTTGGGGTCAAATTTACTAAGGTTGCTGATCTGAATATATTGATGTTGGTGTGGATGGGATGTGGTTGCACGGTAAATTAATGCTTGGAGGTGGTCACTAATACAGTCAAGGATGGTGCCAGAATTGGTAATTTTATTTGGATGGGAGACAAAGATCCAATCAAGAGTGGATCCTGGGGGATATGTTTTATTGGGTCTGGTAATGGAGTGGATTACTAGAATAAAGTTAAAGATGTTAATGCACAGGGAGGGCATGGGACTGTTGATTTTATTCCAATCAATGTTTACATCACCTAGTATGTAAGCATCGAGGTTAATTTCAGCCGAGGCCCATTGGAGTGTCTTCAAGGGTTGGACGTTATTTCTGGGTGGGATATAAAGGGCGATGATACAGAGGCTTTTGTGATTGTTCATTTTTAATAGACTGACTGTTAGTTCTGCATTGGAGAATTTAGGAATGGGGTTTGGTAGGGGAATTAAGGCAAGTAGATTGGAAAAGATTAATGCAACACCTCCGCCTTTTTTCTATGGGCAGTCACATCTAAGAGTTTGAAATCCAGAGGGTAGGATTTCAGAGTCAGATATGTGGGGTTTGAGCCAAGTTTCATTGATGGCTACAATGTCAGGTTGGTTATGACTTAGCCATGCTTGAAACTGATGTGCTTTGTTGTTGAGACTCTGGGTATTGATTGTGAAAGATTTAAGAGTATTGTAGGGGGATGAAAGGTTAGAGGAAGGGGGGTGGTAATTATTTGTGGGTGGGTTTGGTCCAGGGTTGGGGTGAATGTCTCCAGCTAAGATGAGGTTATTGAAGGAAGTTATTTTACTGCATTTTGGTTTGGATTCAGGGTATTCTGGATGGTCTAGTATTTGTTTAGGAGTAAGTGTCTTTGCAGTAGTGGAAATAATTTTAGGATTAAAAAGGTCCAGAGGGTTGAGCTGAAACAGAGAGGAGGAGATAGAAAAGAAATGTTTTTTTTATGTGAGGGAGGAGATGGTTTTGTGTGGAAGTATGGAGAGGAGTAGACAGTGGAAAGTGATTGGAGGTATAGGAGCTGGCATGGTATAAAGTTGTTAGGAGTAGTAGGAGGGAGATGGGGGTTCAGAGTGTTAGGAATGGTAAGGAAAGCATGGTTAGAAAAAGGTAGTTTAATATGGGAGGATTTGTAGTTGAAGAAAAGAGCTGTGAGGTGAGAGGGGGTAGTGAAAGAGTGATGTCTTTAATTAGTGATGTATTTAATTACTGTGGGTGAAAGGAGGAGGGGCAAAGATGGGAAGGTTTTGACTGGATGGCTGTGTTAAGTGGATGGGGAGTAGTTGAAATAAAAGTAGGAGTAGTGGGGGCGGGTGAGAATTCGGGGCAGGGTAGGGGAGTGGAGTGAGCCTGCAGGTAGAGCCAAGGACAAGGAAAAAAGCGAGCAGTAAGTTATCAGTGAAGCTGAGAACTATTTCAGAGGTAAGGAGGCACTAGCATAAGGCACTGCATGTGAAATTACAAGGATGAAGAGGGTTGACAGGGGATAGGAGCTGAAAACAGGGCAGTAGCAGTTTAGTAGAATATAGTAAGTGTACTTACATGTGAGCACACTACTGGTGATTCCTATGAAGCAAGGCAGAAAAGCTAAGTCAAAAGATGGTGCTTTCTACATCAGGTTTTTTTGATACCTCTGTAAGTAAGCAGGAGTGGGAGGGGAGGTGTGCAGGTTCAAGGTGGGGAAGGGGGTAGACACAAAGTAATGCAAGGTTGTGAGTCAGAAAAACTAGACTAGGCCAGCTGCTAAAACGAAAACAGGAAAACCAAGCTAAGTTAATTCCAGGTCGGTGTGGTGCAGTATTTTCCTAATAACTACAAATGTTATGCTACTAATTTAGCGCAGAGTGGTGAAAAGGACCACCACTTCTGCAGGGAAAAACAAAAGAAGTGTGGGCTGCAGGTACATAGGTAAACTTTTTCCAAGAGAAAGTAGTTTTAAGTAATTGAACTAGGAGTACTATAGGAAGAGAGAAATGGGGGGGGGGACCAGTAGTGTGCACGCATACAGTGAAATGGGAAAGCGTCTTCAGTTTGGAGGGCAGATTAAATACAACTCTAACATACACTAGTGTAGCTGAAAGCACTTTAGTGTTCCACTGACTCAGGGTCTCAAGGTGCAGGGCAACGAAACAGCCTTGGGTTGATTGGAGGTTGGCCAAGACACAGGATGTAACTTTTGCTGAGGGAACTGGAAGTAAAAAGGAAAAGGAGGTAAATATTAGTTCTCAACTTTTAAAACACTCAGATTACCAAGTAACTATGATAGAGAATGCAGGGGAGAAGCAGCATACCTTGTAAGAAATAGCACAATTCTATGAACAACACAAAATGTAAGGATAGCAGAGAGAAAAAAAAACCCAAAAAGGTAACTGCAGTTGATACCAAGCTATTATAACATAAACTACACTATTATATATTGTTATAAAGGTTATGAAGACAATAATAGTAACTACTAAGCTGCTACACACTATTTAGCATTCTCCACTAAAAGTCAGGAATAACAGTGGTATGCTACAGAAATGCAAGTCACTTCTAAGATGCTACACACAATGTAGCATTCTCCACTAAAAGTCAGGAATCAGTGGTGTGCCACAAAAACAAGCAACTACTAAGATGCTACACCCAGTTTAGAATTCTCCAACTAACGGTCAGAAATAACAGTGATGTTATGCAGATACACAGAGTCAGTTGTATCTCTCAGAGGTTACAATAACTTCTACTCTAATTGCCAAACAGGTTACTGATCTAAAAGTACTCATAGGAGGTGACAGTATTCACATTATTGAATAAAGCAGCATTTTACCTGTTATTTAAAATCACAATATGCTATAAATACAATTCGGTACTGGCATAACAAAAACACTCATATGCAGGTCAAAAAACGCTCTTGAAATGCAACTCCAGAAAACAAGTGATTAGATAGAGCTGTTACCAATCAGAAATATGCATGACAAAAAATACATACCATGTGTGAAACTTCTCTAAAACAGCAATAAGAATCACAAACAAAAAGCACACTACTGGGGATTCCTATGAAGCAAGGCAGAAAAGCTAAGTCAAAAGATGGTGCCTTTCTACGTCAGGTTTTTTGATACCTCTGTAAGTAAGCAGGAGTGGGAGGGGAGGTGTGCAGGTTCAAGGTGGGGGGGGGGGGTAGACACAAAGTAATGCAAGGTTGTGAGTCAGAAAAACTGGACTAGGCCAGCTGCTAAAACGAAAACAGGAAAACCAAGCTAAGCTAATTCCAGGTCAGTGTGGTGCAGTATTTTCCTAATAACTACAAATGTTATGCTACTAATTTAGTACAGAGTGGTGAAAAGGACCACCACTTCTGCAGGGAAAAACAAAAGAAGTGTGGGCTGCAGGTACATAGGTAAACTTTTTCCAAGAGAAAGTAGTTTTAAGTAATTGACCTAGGAGTACTATAGGAAGAGAGAAATGGGGGTGTGTGTGCACATGCATACAGTGAAAGGGGAAAGAGTCTTCAGTTTGGAGAGCAGATTAAATACAACTCTAACATACACTAGTGTAGCTGAAAGCCCTTTAGTGTTCCACCAACGCAGGGTCTCACAGTGCAGGGCAGCGAGTCAGCCTTGGGTTGATTGGAGGTTGGCCAGGACACAGAATGTAACTTTTGCTGAGGGGAACTAGTGTAGCTAAAAGCACTTTAGTGTTCCACCGATGCAGGGTCTCACAGTGCAGGGCAACAAGACAGCCTTGGGTTTATTGAAGGTTGGCAAAGACACAGGATGTAACTTTTGCTGAGGGGAACTAGTGCAGCTGAAAGCACTTTAGTGTTCCACCGATGTGGGGCAATGAGACAGCCTTGGACTGATTGGAGGTTGGCCAAGACACAGGATGCAACTTTTTCTGAGGGGAACTAGTGTAGCTGAAAGCACTTTAGTGTTCCACTGATGCAGGGTCTCACAGTTCAGGGCAACGAGACAGCCTTGGTTTGATTGGAAGTTGGCCAAGACACAGGATGTAACTTTTGTTGAGGGGAACTAGTGTAGCTGAAAGCACTTTAGTGTTCCACTGACGCAAGGCAATGAGACAACCTTGGGTTGATTAGAGGTCGGCCAAGACACAGGATGTAACTTTTGCTGAGGGGAACTAGTGTAGCTGAAAGCACTTTAGTGTTCCACTGACGGAGGGTCTCACAGTGCAGGGCAACAAGACAGCCTTGGGTTGATTTGGAGGTTGGCCAAACACAGGATGTACCTTTTGCTGAGGGGAACTAGTGTAGCTGAAAGCACTTTAGTGTTCCACTGATGCAGGGTCTCACAGTGCAGGGCAACGAGACAGCCTTGGTTTGATTGGAGGTTGGCCAAACACAGGATGTAACTTTTGCTGAGGGGAACTAGTGTAGCTGAAAGCACTTTAGTGTTCCACAGATGCAGGGTCTCACAGTGCAGGGCAACAAGACAGCTTTGGGTTGATTGGAGGTTGGCCAAGACACAGGATGTAACTTTTGCTGAGGGGAACTAGTGTAGCTGAAAGCACTTTAGTGTTCCACCAATGCAGGATCTCACAGTGCAGAGCAGCGACACAGCCTTGGGTTGATTGGAGGTTGGCCAAAACACAGGATGTAACTTTTGCTGAGGGGAATGTGAGTACACTACTGGGGATTCCTATCAAGCAATGGAAATGTGCCAGGCAGAGAGCAGCACCAGCTATGGATGGAGTTCAACATACGGATTATTGGATCTCAGTAGGTAATGATGGTATTGTTCAACCTGTGTTGTTGGATAGTGATGTGGGGGTACAGCCGGTGTGCAGTTTAATTGGAATGCATGGATAAATAGTAGCATGATGGGCTGGGGGATTTTCTGAAATTTGAAAAAACAGTACAGGAGATTAGGAGCCAGGTAGGGTTACCCAAGGCCACAGGAGCTACAGTCAAACTAGAACTAGTGTTCAGTAAAGTTAGGATCCAGAAGGCTTCAACAGGGACTGTAAATGATCATTTAGGTTCTTGGCCAGGGGAATGGCTTGCAACACATTTTTTTTTGGAAGACAGCTATGTTTTTTTATAACCCCTCATATATCCCTGTCAGTAAAGGAAATGATCTGGAGAGGTGATTATGTCAACGTGTTTGAGTTGATCAATGTAAATGGAGTACAGAGGTTAGGAGATGTGGACATGCCAGGGCAAAGGATTTGTTGATAGCATTGGTGGTTCTAGGCAGGAAAAGACAGTGAAAGTTCAAGGCATGGACATGGAATAATTGGACATTGGGCTTTGTGTACTTTATGGCAGTTATATTGAAAAAGGATTGCTCACAGGCTTTGCCATTGCTGTCCTACTTTCTGACAGTTAGAGAGGCACAATGGGTGTGGTCAGGTAATGCATTGTTGTGGTTTTTGGAAGAAGAAAATGGTAGATAAGACCTTGAGTGGGTATGTCAGACATACTGACATATGGCTGGCAACCATGTTAGACACCTTTGGCAGTCAGCTGAGGTTTGCGAAGGATATAGGAGATATGGCAGGGACATGTTGGTCTTTTAATTGGAGTAAGTGAAATTTTGTGCACTTATGTTCTATGTGTAGGGGAATACATGCTGCCCAAAAATGTTGGCACAAGGAAGGTGGAGTGGGTTTTAGCACCCTATTGGCTCCAAAGGGGGAATTTTCAAGGTCAAAGGTGTTCAGCTTCCTTTCAAGAATTTGCTCAGAGAGCAATGTTGGCACATCTCTAGTAGGGTGTCAGTGTTAAGCTGGGGGTTGAAGGATTGTCTAAGTTAGGATGTGGCAAAGGAAGTCATATTTGGTTTATAGTAAGATTTTTCCATCAAGTCTTCAGCTAGGGTGGGCAATAAAGTGTGCAAGATGTATGTAAGAATTCACAATCCACTCAAGGGAAGGCAGACATATTGCAATATTTTGTTGACAGGGTCGGGAAGATTTTAGGTCCATTTGAGGAACTTCCATTCAAGTTTTACAGAGTGTCCCTTTGTGCTTTTTACCAAAGAAGAGATGGGATTCTGTTAATGATTACATTGATAAGATGGATATGCAGGTGCAATATGCATCCTTTGATGATGTGGTTAGTAATATTATCGAGTTTGGAGACCCATGGCTTATGAAATTGGATATTGAATCTGTTTTTCATTTGTTGCCAGTGAGACCAGCTGATTGGTCAATGTTAGGCATGTTTGTAAATGATAAATTTTATTTTGATAAGCCTATGCCGATGTGTTAGGTTGTTGCCTGTGCTACATTTGACAGATTTAGATATTTGTTGCAATGGTATGGCAACAGTTGGTGGAAGAACAGAAGGCAGTTTAAAATTTGGATTATTTTCAGTTAATTGAGGAGGGTAAGAAATGGGCCTGGGAAGTGGTGTTTACTTTTACCGCCACGTGTGATGGATTAAGAGTTTCTTTAGCACCTGGGTAGCAAGAGACTCCTAGAAAAGTTCTGAAATTTTTGGATTTGACTTTAGCTACAGAACATGGTATATTTTGCTTGCTACAAGACAAGTTGACAAAGTAGTGGGAGAAGATTGGTTGGATGCAATTGAGGGATAAGATTAGGATTAAGGATGTGATAGAGTTGCTAGGTTTGTTGAATTTTGCATGCAGGGCCATCAGTCCAGGTAGCACCTTTTGTAGGTGAATTGTCTATTTACTAAAGAATTTTAAGAGCAAGCATCATTAGGTACATGTCATGAAATTGGTTAAGGAAGATCTGAGACTGTGGGCAGAACTTCCAGACTGTTTTAATGGGGTGTCATTTTTTTCAGAAAGAATGGGTCGCTCAAGAGGATTTAAGTTTATTTACTGATTGATCAGTGGCACATGGCATGGGAGCTTTCTTTGGAGGAAAATGGTTTGCAACTCACTGGCCTGAAGGATGGGCAGATGACTGGAGGAATAATGCGGCATTTTTAGAGCTTATGCCAATTTGGGCAGCAGCGGTTGTGTTAAAGAGTCAGTTGATAAATGAAACACTGAAGTTTTGTTTGGACATGGCTGTAGTGCAGGTGTTGGCTAGAAAAAATGTTAAATCTCTATTGGTATTTGTGCTCTTATCGAAGCTTGTGTTGCAGCTTATTAATCAGTCTAACTTTTTCAGCAAGGCATGTACCAGCAGGGTTAATCAGATAGCTGATAGCCTTTCTTGGTTTTACTTTTCTAGATTTCAGGCACTGTTGCCAACAGCAAGACAGAGGCCTGTAGCCATTACAGACAATGTGGGGGACATTTGAAATCCACTGCTGGAGAGTTAATACAAAAATGGTGGGCCATGTCTACTTGGAAGGCATATAGCTCTGCATTAATTATTTTTATGTTTGTAGTCAACTGCCTGTATAGCATTAGATATGATCAGAGGAGTTAGTCATGCATTAAACAGTGTACAGATGGTCTATAGGGGAGGCAGTTTGTCTCTAGGGGAGGCAGTTAGAACAATCAAAGTTCATTTGTCAGCTCTGAGTATGGCGCTAGGTGGCTGAATTGGATGATGTCATGAAAGAGTGGTTGTTATTAAGAATTTTGAAAGGACAGGAGAGGCTGAGACAGAAGAATGAAGATGGGTGTTTTCCGGTAACCAGGCAGGTGCTTAAGGTTTTGTTGAAGAGTTTGAGGTTGTTGTTGGGGAATTTGTTGCAGTATACTATTTATACAGGTTTGGCATTTTTTATGTATTATTACAAAAAAAAAGAAACTTGGAGAAATTAGAGCAAGTAATACTATGTTTGAGCATAATATTACTTGCTCAAATTTCTCCAAGTTTCTTTTTTTTGTAATAGACCAGGTAGCAGATTTCTTTGGGGACTCAGACAATTTGCTGAAAGTATTGGAGTTGAAGTGGCAATTGTGCTTAAATGCTGAATGTCATCCTGGACTCAATGAATCTTTAAATTTAAAATGTGCTTTAAGATGGTTTCAATAATGTTCTTTCTTGCTCACTTGTTACTGTACTGAATTATACATGCCCACCTTTTACAGTTTGGAGTCACACACACCTATTTTGACTGGTATATGCTATTTTGACTGCTACATGTTTATCTGTGTAGTTATTTATCTAGAGAAGTTTTACTGTTTTGACATTGTACTGGTCTTAACACACTGACGTTTATATGAATAATTAATTCTGAAGAAGTTCCACCACATTAAAGGAACAAAAGCTAAAATCCACCAAGGGGGTTGTCTTTATTTCTTTTCCTGATTTATTTTAATTGGATTATGAAGTTTCCATAAGCCCTAGTCCCAGTATATGGATGCTGCTATTGTTGCAGGCTGGGTAGGGAATGATGCATGGCCTATAAGGATGTGTCTGCCCTGGACTTTAGAGCAGCCACTCCTTCTCAGCCAATCCACAAATAGCAGTTTAGTGATACTGCTGTGCTTTGGCTTTGACCAAGCCTTAAAGAATGGTTTGTCCATCCCTGCAAGCTCTGTCAGCTCTGTCAGGGGTCAGAGCCACTAATCATGCTTGGCTAATCTGTGCCATACTCAGGGCTTCATCCCTCTATAACACCAGAGCTGTCTGTGTAAGAACAGCTCTTGAAGTCATTCTAATTATCTCAGGTTTTCTAACCTCATGATTCTTCTAGTAAGAAATAATTCTATATTATCAAGTTCTTATAGTTATCTTGTTTGTAAGCCATAAAACTCAGCACTGTAGATGATTACTATGTCAAAGAAGAGAAGTATAAAGCAGTATAATGATTTCTCAGGAATGATAATGTGCTTTTTTAAATTATTATTTATTTTCAGTTATTTATTTTATTTCAGTTTGATGACCGGGGAAGTGTACTGGGCCAAGTAGAGCCCATTTTCTGTGAAGGCCAGGGGTGAAAAGCTCCATTAACAATAATAAGTATGCATACCAGAGTATATAAAACATGCTAGGAGTACAATTAACAAGTATGAAGAGATAACATTTGTATACAGAGTAGCTGTAGTGACAGTGGACATTAATTCTGTAATCTTTATAGAATGCATTTTCAAACATAAGAATTACAACATTTCATAAAATATAAATATAAATTTCAGATATAATGAAAATGGGGTAGAAAAGCAGTAATAAGCAGATTTGAGGAGTAGTATGTGGGCAGCAATAGGGATAGACAGTAACTATTGGGAAAAGAAAGATGAGTGAAGAAGGGATCCTGTACAGTATGGGAAGAGCAGGGGAATATCCATTTAGATGATAGGTAGGAGTGTAGGAGGGATTTGAGCTTGGTGTGGTTTGGAGTGTTTCGGAGGGAGGGTGGAGTGAGTTCCATAATTTGTTTAGGGCGTACAATAGCTGAAGGTGGCCAGGGGGCCGGGAGGGTTTGTGGATTCGTAGGACGTTTTGGCTTTCTGATTGGAGTGAGCGGTTTGGAATATAGGGGGTTAAGGTGCTGGAGAGAGTGGGACAGTTGGATGGCTTGAAGATGAACTTATGGGCACCCCCAGCAGAGGTGAATGGAAAAAAGTATCAGTGGGTGCAGGTAAAAACAGGACTCTGTTGTTTGTGGATACAGCTGTTAGGTCCACGGATTAGGAAGCAGATAGGTATGAGTGGATTGGTAGCACTTAATTTCAATGTACTTTACTAAGTAGAGGTACTGCCAGATCTTAGTAGGGGCACCATAAGGAAACTGAATGGCTGACACCTAGAAACGGGCCATGATACTGGTCAAGGAGGGGGGAGCTCTGCTGCCACCTACTGGGGAAATACAGTGGTACAGCAGAGTGGAATGGAAAGAGGGGTAGTCTGTGTGCATACTGACTGTCGGGGGCATTAAGTACAAAAACAAAATGCCTTTATTCAGCAAGCAGCTTGTAAATAGAGGAACAGCAAAAACCGTCAGGAGCTTATATATATTTAGTGGCAACAACAAACTTTTCTCCTGGAGAAACTTCATCCAGCCGATAGTGTCGGTGTCACAGTGTGTCTTTTGGGATGTTTCCTGGAAGCGAGGGTGTTGAGACCATGCGAGCTGGAAGAGAGAAAAAGAAAGAGGCTGAGTTATTGCCTGTGAGTGAATGCAGAAAGGTGAGAGTATGGTGGGTGTAGAGGGAGAGCATGGTTGAGTGGGAGAGGTGAGTGGGCTGGAAAGACTGAGGGTGAAGTGAGGAAGGTGGCAGAGATAGTACATGCGGTAGGTAGCACAGAGTTAAAGGAATTTTAAAGCAGTATAGAGAGCAGCAGAGCAGCACAACAGTAAAACACACAAGCTGCACAATATTTGTGATTATACTCTGCTAACTTGACAAACAAAACAGAAGCGATATATAACTAGGTAAACCATTTATAGCAACTAGCGTTGAACACACTTTAAAGTGTGGCAGCAGTGAAACGCAGAAGAAATGTCTATTTATCGGTTAGTGATATGCAAGTAAGATAAACTGGTTTTAACAGCTAGCAAGTATCTCAGCTCTTTTAACATAGGATAAGAAGCAATTCACAGTGCTATGTGAGATAATTGTACTTATTCTGCAATGCCATTTAGAGGCAGCTGCAATGTATGGTTCAACTCTAGTACAGCATTCAGACTTATCGTAAGTTATTTACAGTAGAATAAGCAATAAAATGCCTTACCAGCGTGCATACTACACCTTTAACACATTTATGTAGAAGTAAATACTCAGTAAAAACACAGTTATGAAGAAGTAAAATAAGCAGTAAAACGCCTTACCATTGTGCACACTACACACTGGGACTTCAGTCAATCCTGAGATGAGTATGTTCTTTAGGGATGGAGTGGCAGGAAATTACTTATACAAATAGATGGACTGTAAGGAGAGGGAGGAGGTTTGGAAAGGAGAAAGATTAGAAGGTACATGGTAGGATGGGATTGAGAATGAGAACAGGGCTAGGGGAGGGAACTAGAAATGCAGATGAAACACCCCACCCCTAGCAGAAGTGAGCAGAAAAAAGTGTCAGTGTGTGCAGGTAAGAACAGGACTCTGTTGTTTGTGGATACAACAGTTAGCTCTGCAGAGTAGGGAGTAGATAGGTATGAGTGGATTGGTAGCACTTAATTTCAATGTACTTCACTAAGTAGAGGTGCTGCCAGATCTTTGTAGGGACACTGTAAGGTAACTGAACAGCAGATACCTAGAAATGGGCTGTGATACTGGTCAAGGAGGGAAGTTGGGGCAGAGCCTAGATGGCCAACTGTTAGCAGCATCTTTTTAGAGCTCCTTAAAACTATATTAGAATACAGGGAAAAATATATATTTTATCAATTAGAAACAGTATAACTTTATTAAGAAATGTTCATACTTCATCTATATCAAATTTGAAGAAATTTTATTGAAATTTTCCTGTCAAGCAAAACTGGAGATCACATCAACTGTATGGACATGGCCAGCTCAAATAACTCAGAATCTACACTGAAAAAGGATGATCCAACTGTTGTCTTCAGTGCTACATGAAATGTCCTTGAATATGGATAGATTTACAGAAAACTTGGAATATCTTAAAGAAAACAGTCAAAAACAAACTGGCGTCTTAAAAGAAATACTTCAGCAACAACAAAATAAAATTCATGACATGGAAACTTCACTGAATGACACTGATGGCAGACTAAAAGAAGATGAAAATCAAACTGAATTATTACTACATCAGAATACCTGGTTAATCACTAAAATGGATGATTTAGAAAATAGAGAACGAAGAACCAACATAAGAATCTTTGGTTTCCCAGAGAAATCTGAAGGTGAGGACATTATTACTTTTCTAATTTCCTGGCTGCCAGAAGTACTAGACTTAAAGGAGGGACTATCATTTGGCATAGAAAGAGCTCAGAGAGCTATAGGAAAAACACAGCCCTCTTCATCTAAAGCTTTCCCAAGATCAATTGTGATTAAATTTCCGTCATATTTGGTTAAATAACTTGTATTAAAATCAGCCTGGAGGAAAAGTCCCTTAACATACAAAAAAGCCAAATAAGGTTTGATAATGACTATTCTGCAAGGGTACTGGAATTAAGGAAAAAAAAAACCTGGCCATTGGTGAAGCTTCTTAAACAAAATAAAATAAAATCACAGTTGATCTATCCTGCCAAAATCAGAATTTTCCACTCAAATGACATAAGGACTTTCAATAACCTCGAAGAAGCAACATCATGTATTAAGAATAACAACATCATTACAATTCCTGAAGAAATGGACTGGTCAACAACCTCATCCCTGAAAAGATTTCCTGAAAAAAATACACGGACTGATGTGAGGAAAAATAAACAAAAAACTGATCTCAAAACCACAGCTTCTCTCATGTCTCTCAAAGATTCAACTAAGATATAAACTATATGTTCAGGAAACTAACAAGTATGTATGTAATTTATTTATTTGACCATAATTTTTTCCATGGTTTCTTTCTCTTCCTACTCCTCATTAAAGTATTTTAACAAAGGTTAATAAACACATAATATTGAAATAAGTTATTGTTTTTATAGTGAGATTTGATTATTTAACTTCACACCAACAATGTTAATATGAATTCAGAGAGAAACAATTTAAACAGAGTATCTAGTAACTTAGAAACACATCTTTAAATGCCCCTTTCACATATTATGACTGGTTAATATGTTTACTTATGTTAATAACTTAGAAACATATAGTTTAGAAACATATAAAGACTTTCTAGTCATGAGTTCCTTAACTTATTAAGTTAAATAACACTTTTTAAATAAGTAAACTAATTGATTTTCTACTTTGGTAAAAATATATGTTTGTGGAAATATGAACAGTCTAAGACACCACAGTTAAACAACTATTTGTTTAGAATGTACGCGTGCATTTAAACATGTTTTCTTTCAAAATAAAGAAACGAGCATCCTTCACACACATATAACACACACTCCTACTCTAGAATGCAGAACAAGCAGTATTGTAAAAGCCACGAGAATTACTTTGTGGCAGGGAAGCTAGTTCTATTTAAAGCTCATACCAGTTGTATCCTGGCGATTCTTGTTATTTCATTTTGGTGTGATTCGTACAGAGAAGGAAATGATAATTATCTCTGTGCTTGTAACCCTGATCATTTTAAGCTGCATTTCGAGTTTCTAACTAAATAGGGATGAGAATCTGTTATTTGTGATCTTTGTAAATGTCCCTTTGAGAGAACTGAAATGACTCTGAGTAATCCTGCCTCTATATAAATTGCATAGTTTGATTCAGGGCTGAATTAGCATTATACAACTTGGAAACAAAGTGACATATAATGTAGGTCAGATAATCCACTAGTTTCAGAGCAGCCAACACATTTAAAATTAAAACTTTACTTCTGTGACAAAACATTTCCTGAAGGCAATACCCCGGGAGCTTTAGTTAACTATGGCAACAGAGGAAAAGCACACACTATCTCTTACTTTGGAATGTTTCTAGATTACTCTTAAACCGAGGCCCTCACTCCAAAAATGAGGTTTGAAACTGAAGCTATATCTTAAATACTGTCACAGGATTGAAATCTTCTTCTTCAACAGACCATAACTGCTCAGCTGTCACCTTATCTATAGTTACTGCTGCTCTTTTATCACCAGGAGACCAAGGCAGTAGGAAGGTAACTGACTCCGCAGATCAGTGGAGTTGTCTTTCTTGCATATAGTTTTCTTTAGTAAACACAGTACTTAAGAGAGAGATACAGTGGGAACATCTAAAAAATGAAATTCTCTGGTCTGTAGATGGCATTATGTCAGGACACACAAGGGTTAAGTGCTCTGGCTGAAAAATGGCCATGTTTGGAGTTTCATCTATTAAGACTCACTGTTTTATACTTTGACAAAAATGCACCAGTATGGCAATTAATCTCATTTGCTAATTTCATCCTATTGACAGTGGCAATCAAGTCTATTAGAAGGACAGAGAAATGCATACTAGCGTATGTGTGTACTTCCTCTTTCTTCCCTCACACTTCCTGGTTAGTCAGGGTGCAATTTAAAGTGGTAAATCCCTTTTCTAAAAGAAAGATATGTGATATACAATGTATGTAAAAAGAAAAAAAATGTGAATAGGTTTTGTTTTTTTTTTTCTGTTAAAGTATGCAAGTCTATATCTTAAGTGATAATTTAATAAATGTGGATTGGAAGGCTTTATCTGTTGTATGCTAGAAGAGAATATGTTACCGGAGAATACAGGGAGATGTCTATCATCATGCGCAAGTAATCTACACATTCCGTTTCACATTTCTTGATACTTGATTAATCAAAACGCTGCTTATGGTAGTACAGATTACAAACGGTAGCTCACTGATCAGTATATTCCCCTGAAAATTGAGAGACTAGTGCTAAGAATTATGCCCTTATCTATTATGAGGGTGGGGATTTTGTGTTCATTCTCTTCTATAGTCTGACAAAAACATTGTGATTTTCACAGCTAATATTGTCAACAGTTTATGAGCACTAGTCAACATATGGACTCCACCTAAATGGTTCATGACCCACAGTGTAAGGATTGATAGGCATGTGGGACTGCAGTAGATTTAATATCTTAATGTGGGGAGTAATGATCAATAGTGAATCCCAAAGAAGCGGCATTAGTAAGGATGCAGTGAGGGTTGTTTAAACTGTGATATGGAATAGTGTAAGTAATGGTGCTGGTTTTTAAGCAATTATTTTTGTGCAGCTGTGACAGTAATAAAAACAATTGCACCTGATATAAATAATTCATGCATTAGTTCCCTATCACTGACTGTTGTCAACTGCAATAGCTGAAAAGCAAAATACACATATACGAGCAGTTTCTATAATAGGGATACCACATTTCTTTGTATGCTAGAAAACAAAGAATCCAGTAACATATTGTGTGCTAGACTTCCATTATTTTATTTATCTAGTTCTGCAGGATTGTAATGTACTTGTAGCTCAGTATAACTCGGTTTGTTCACTTGACACATGACAAGTACTTCAATTAAAAGCACTTCTGAGAATAAAATATGACATAAATTACAGAAAAGTGGACAATTATATAAAATAAACTGTATTATATTTAATATAATTTCTATAACTTTTGTCTAATATTAACTACAAAAAATGTAGGTCATAGAGGCAATCTCAATATATTTTAGTATGCTGCCTTGATTTCACCTATGTTATGCTTTTCTAGAAACAGCCTCCTTAATATAGGCTAAATAAGCAGTCTAAAAGATTGTATTTGTTAATAGGATTTAGATATATTCAGTTTATTCATTTGTTTGGTTTGGGAATGATAAATAATATACACTGCATATGGGAAATGCAGTTCAAAATTATTTTTTAAATAAGTTCATGATGTTATTATAATTAATTACAAAAGTAATTTCATTAAATGTATGTAAATAACATTGGTATGCATAAAAGCATTACAAGTAATGATTTTGTAAACATGTTCATACTCAAATGTGCCATTGATCAATATTTTTGTTCTGAGCTTGGAGTGATTTAATTGTAATCTTTAGACTAACTTTTAATGGAGTCTCTAACTTCCTTTTAATGTTATATTCACTTTTAGTAATGATGGCTAATCTGTCAGAACTTACTAGTTCTTTCAGACTAGGAATGATTTTCATTCCATGTTTGTTAAAAGATGGTTTTAAGTATTGGTTTATACTTATGTTTAAGAATAACTTCTATACACTTGTTTGTTTTCCCTTTTGGCCTTTTTAGATTTTAAATTATACAAGTCTAAAGGAATTAAGATTAATTTTATTAAAATTAATAAGATATGGAAGCTACACAGCAAAAAAAAAAAAAAAAAAAGAACAAAATATTTTGTCATTATTCCATTCAATATATTTCAATAATAAATTAACTAGATGGATTTAGTACTACTCTCATTAAATGTAAATGGTTTGAATAACCCAAGGAAAAGATCCATCTTAATTAAATACTTAAAAGTAAATAAAGCTCAAGTGTTTTTTTACAGAAAACTCATTTTAAAGCTAATGATAACTTCACTTGGAATCCAAGTGACTTTATAAAACTTTCTAACTCATCTAACAGTAAAAAAAGTAGAGGAGTTGTAATATTGCGGAGGAAAAATATTACCATTCTTCAAGTACTATATAACTATGAAGACAAGGATGGCCTTCTTTCAATAGTCATAATAAAACATAGTAATAGAAGTTGGACTTTGGTGAACTTGTATTGGTTTCCAGGTATAGGAGTAGGCACAAATAAAAAGCACATAGAACTTATTAATAAGACTTCAAAAGGCAACTTAATTGTGGGAGGGGACTTTAATTGTATATTAGATTGTCAGGAAACTACAAATAAAAGACCTTCCCATATTACTTCTTCAGGAAGATCTCTTAGAAAATGGATAGATAATTTGCAGTTAATAGACTCATTTAATTTAAAAAAAATGAAAATTCATTACTATTTTCCCCACAGTGATTACAGATTCAATACCCAAACAAGAATTGATAAAATTTATGTATCACAAGATTTGAAAATGAAAATATTGCACTCTTCTATAATTCCCTGTCCTCTATCAGACCATAACTCACGTATCCTTAAACTTCAAATGGATTTTAGAAGACTGACATTTACCAAAAGAATTTCAGCATATTTTACTAAATTAAAAGAGTTTAAGCCTTAGTTAGATATGGAAATAAAACACTTTTTAGATGCAAATAATACTGGTGACATAAATATGGTTATTTTATGGGATTCACTAAAGGCATACATTTATGGTAAAATTATTTCCTGGTGCAACAATAAAGCAGAGGAATGGGAATCAGAACTAGTTAATATCCAGAAACAAATTATAGAAACTAACTTAAAGGATATAGAGGATACATCTGCAAAAAAAAAAAAGAAATTGGGGAATTAAATATAAAATACAATAATATCTTAACTCATAAAACCAACTTGGCTTTGGAAAAATTAAAACTAAATTCTTATTCTGTTTCTCCCAAGTATATGAATAACCTAGCAATGATATTAAAAAGAAATTCTAATGGAAACAATATTACAAATATAATCTATGAAGGGGAAAACAAGAAAAATGTATCAGATATAAGTGACATATTATGAGCTTTCAAATTACACTTTACAAAACATTACAATATCAATGATTTTTCTCACAATATTACAAACATGTGCCTAGACTATACAAATTTAAATAAAATTCCAGAAACCCTGAGTATAAGCATTCAAAAATAAATTACGCTCAAAGAAATTAAAGAAAAAAATCAAAGAAGGTAAAAATAATAAAGCACCAGGCATAGATGGAATTATTATAGAAATATACAAACTATTCCCAACATCTGTCTTAACAACACTACAGAAGACATTAAATGAAACATATTCACAGGGTATAATTCCGCCGTCATGGGAATATTCACTGATTACACCTATTTTAAAAGAAAACAAAAATTCCAGTTTATGTAGCTCATATAGACAGATTTCACTCCTTAATAATGACTTCAAAATTCTTATGTCTATTTTGGATAATAGGATCAAAAAATCTTTTACTCAAGTCAGTGGTGAGGATCAAACAGGGTGTATACATAATAGGCATACCCATGATAATATACAAAGAATTTTAACCACTATAGATCTATTAAACAGAGACAAAACTGAAGCCCTAATAGTTACATTAGGTATTGAAAAAGCATTTGACTCATTAAATTGGAATTATCTTTTCAATATACTACAAATTTAAGATTTCCCTTCACAATTCATTACTCTAATAAAAAATATATATAAAGACAATTTGGCATATATAAAATTGGGCCCATTCACTTTGGATGCAATTAAAATTACTAAAGGTACTAAAAAAGGATGCCCCCTGTCACCAGTGTTGTTTGCTCTAGCAATTGAAAATGTTTCCTCTGCAATTCGTTTTAACCCCAAAATTAAAGGTATTGATATTTTTAATCAATTTAACTCAAAAATAATGCTCTTGGCTGATGATATGTTTTCACTTTATCAAATTCAGATGAGTCATTATGTGAATTAAACTCATTAGCTGAAAATTTTTATCTTGGGTTTAAAAATAAATGCTACTAAATCGAATCATATTTTGTTAAATAAGAAAAATAATTCTAATACCATTACAAATCAAATAATTGGGAAACAAGTTTCCTCCTTAAAATATTTGGGGATTGTTTTATGTGAAAATTTGGAATTAATTATATCCACAAATTATATTAATATTATGAATACACTTAAATTTCTAACAGGAAAATGGAATAAATTATATTTAACTTTTGAAGATAGATTGCAGCTAATAAAAATGGTACTTCTCCCAAAGGTAAACTACATAGCACTAGCTATTCCCCTAATGCCAAGTAAAAACGTTTTAAAAGAATTAAACAGAATTTTTATAAATTTCCTTTGGCACCCCAAAAAAAAAAAACAGAATAGCTTTTCTTAATCACATTAGGCCTTGGGAATTGGAAGGCATAAACTTCCCGGATTTAGAATCTTATATCAAAGCATCCATTTTCAAAATTTCAAAACAGTGATAAATTGGATAGATCCAAAAATTTCTTCCGCATGGGAAGCAATACATACTATTATTTTCCAAGAAGAAAGTAAATTTGCAAAAAATATGCAGCTGAAGGAACAGAACAGTAAACTCTGGCATATTATTTGTATTAACTTACAATATAATTCCACCAATCCTACTAATCTAAATTATATAAATAACATTTACAATACTTTTCGGAGCTTTGTAAACAATAATATTGACATTAAACTATGGCTTCAGCTATTAATTCCCTTCAAAATTACAAAAAACGTCTTCAATAATATTCATATAAATACTCTTAACTCATGGAGAGAAATCAGTTTCACATGTTGGTACCAATGTATGGAAAATCTGACAGTCATGGATGTAAATCAAATAATTAACATATTTAATCTACCAAATAATGACTGGTTAGCCCTTAACAGCCTAATACCTTTTGCAAAAGATTTATGTAGAACAATAGATAATTCTTCATTTAAAACCATGCCTAAATTTATATACTATTTGTATGAAGTAATATATAGAGACTTTAATTGCACAAATTTAATTTCAAAGTTATATAAAATTATTATTAATTGTAAAATAAAATCTAACCAGAAATTCTGTAATCTTATCATCAAAGATTGTCCATTATTGTTACTAAATGAGACCAAAGTAGATGTATTGCATTCTATTAAGTTAACTTCAAATGTACAAACCTGGAAAATCTTTGCATGGAAGTGTCTACATAGAGTCTTTTATACTCCTAATAAAATAGCTAGATTTAACAATTCTAATTATATACTATGTTGGAGGTGTTCTCTAAAATGTAATGCTAACTGGTCCCATATTATGTATGAGTGTCCACATTTAAAGAATTTTTGGGAGGATATAGGTGGATTTTTGCAAGCTATTTTTATGTGAAAATTTGGAATTAATTATATCCACAAATTATATTAATATTATGAATACCCTTAAATTTCTAACAGGAAAATGGAATAAATTATATTTAACTTTTGAAGATAGATTGCAGCTAATAAAAATGGTACTTCTCCCAAAGGTAAACTGCATAGCACTAGCTATTCCCATAATGCCAAGTAAAAAAGTTTTAAAAGAATTAAACAGAATTTTTATAAATTTCCTTTGGCACCCAAAAAAAAAAAACAGAATAGCTTTTCTTAATCACATTAGGCCTTGGGAATTGGGAGGCATAAACTTCCCGGATTTAGAATCTTATATCAAAGCATCTATTTTCAAAAATTTCAAAACAGTGATAAATTGGATAGATCCAAAAATTTCTTCCGCATGGAAAACAATGCATACTATTATTTTCCAAGAAGAAAGTAAATTTGCAAAAAATATGCAGCTGAAGGAACAGAACAGTAAACTCTGGCATATTATTTGTATTAACTTACAATATAATTCCACCAATCCTACTAATCTAAATTATATAAATAACATTTACAATACTTTTTGGTGCTTTGTAAACAATAATATTGACATTAAACTATGGCTTCAGCTTTTAATTCCCTTCAAAATTACAAAAAACGTCTTCAATAATATTTGTATAAATACTCTTAACTCATGGAGAGAAATCAATTTCACATGTTGGTACCAATGTATGGAAAATCTGACAGTCATGGATGTAAATCAAATAATTAACATATTTAATCTACCAAATAATGACTGGTTAGCCCTTAACAGCCTAATACCTTTTGCAAAAGATTTATGTAGAACAATAGATAATTCTTCATTTAAAACCATGCCTAAATTTATATACTATTTGTATGAAGTAATACATAGAGACTTTAATTGGACAAATTTAATATCAAAGTTATATAAAATCATTATTAATTGTAAAATAAAATCTAACCAGAAATTCTGGAATCTTATCATCAAAGATTGTCCATTATTGTTACTAAATGAGACCAAAGTAGATATATTTCATTCTATTAAGTTAACTTCAAATGTACAAACTTGGAAAATCTTTGCATGGAAGTGTCTACATAGAGTCTTTTATACTCCTAATAAAATAGCTAGATTTAACAATTCTAATGATATACTATGTTGGAGGTGTTCTCTAAAATGTAATGCTAACTGGTCCCATATTATGTATGAGTGTCCACATATAAAGAATTTTTGGGAGGATATATGTGGATTTTTGCAAGCTATTTTTACTGATTTTTTTTTTTTTTGTCAAAGTCATTGATTCTTATGAATATAAATGATACCTCCATTACAAAAAGGAAAGATCTTTATCTTCTTTAGACTTTAATGGCAGTTTTAAAGAAATGTAGCACAAGGAAATGGAACTCTCCTGTCATCCCAACTTTTGAAGATTTTCTAACTCTATTGAAAGAAATAGCACTATTGGAAATCAAAGTCAAGGAAATTAGAATCTTTCCTAGGAAATGGATCAGTAATCCTTGGGAGCAAGTTTTCTTCCTAACTGAGACATTTAATGTGGTCACAGCTTTACCTTCATAAAAAGATAGAAAGGAAGAAGACACCATTTAATTGCTTATTTTAATCTTTGTTAAAAAGCTTATTTTTTTGTCTGTGTAACTATGATTGTATTCCTTTATCTTCATTTGATTTGAGGCCATTGTACATTATGTAAATAGTTCTCTCAAAAAAAATGTTTTCTTTGATGTGTAAAAGTTAATTGTTTGTTTTTTTTTGTTTTTTAATTTCTAACAAAAATATTTGACTAAAAAAAGGAGGGGAGTTATGGAGCTGTGCTCCCACCTACTGGGGAAATACAGTGGTATAGCAGAGTGGAATGGAAAGAGGGGTAGTCCCTGTGAGTGTGCACGCTGTTGGGATTATGTATGCTGCAAAACTTACTTTTTGACTTTGGTAGATAATATGTTATCCAAAGATTAAATTTTGACTACCAATGTCCTTAGATTATTAATGATGATGTAATTTTTATTGTTTCATGCTTTCTTTGCCACATGTCATGATCATACATATAGTGACACTAAAGATAAGTAATTACTGCTGCACCAGATTCGTATTTTCTGTAGGCTATGTTGGTGAACTTTTTTCATTTTTATTGATGTAATTGTGTAATCCTGTTTGTAATCATCAATATTTTTGGTTACCTATGGCCATTTTTCACCTTTATACATGACAGGAATTGTCAAAATTGAAGTGGGTACAGCACAGACCTTGTAAGATGCCACAAGAGGCCCCATTTAGGATAAAAAATAACCCTTTCACAATGACTTGTGTTTTGTTCTCAACCAGTGTTTTCACAAACACCAAATTGACTGACATTTTAAAGTTTCCAATAATTCTGTTATGTGGAAAAGATGCAAACAACTTAACAAGGTAAATGTAAAGGGTTTGCATGGTCAGTTTCACATCACCTGCTGCTACTTCTTCAAAGCATTTCACAAGATTCTAATATCAAGCTGATACATCTAAATTGTTTGTGCCTGATGTGACTCCTCCTCTTTGTGAACTCGTACCACTACAGCCTGTCATTCCAGGACAAGGACATGTCCACATATTAACATTTAGTTTACTATGATTGAAGGAAATTTAGGCATGATTTGCTTGTGTTGTAAGTTGGTTGGCTGGTCCCATGGAACTTGAGATTTTAATTTTACTTCTAGTAATAGTTTTATATGAAGTTGTGTAAGAGATGTCTCCCCTTGTCTAAGCAAGACTATAATATATTCATTTTTGTGAAAATTGCACAAAATTTTTCTTTTCATGTATATCTGCAATACTTTTGCTGGGTATGACTTAATTGTTTATTGATGTTTTGTTGCGTTCACAATTCTTCCCTTTCAGATTTCTGATAAAAGTAAGAGATATCTAATTATCACTTTCAGCATTGGAGATCAAGATGAGTTCATAAAGAGATTTGAAATAAAAAGTAAATAATTTCTATGCTTAAACTAGTCTTTTTTATGACTGGGGTAATTTATTGTTAAACGCCATTTAGTATATCTTTGTGTGTATATTTTGTGATTCTACCCAAGTTGCTTCCCTTTTTCTTAGTGGTTGGTAATTCTATCACACAAGCCATTGTTAGTATCTACAGTAGAGTTAAAGGGTCATTACAGGCAATATTCCAGTCTGTTTTCAGATTTACTGCATCATAGTTATCATTGATATAATTTACCTTAGTATATTGTCTGTATGCAAAATTGCAATATTTTTCTAAATCTCTGCTGTGATCCCTCTCTATCTGAAACATATTAAACATGCACCACCTCAGTAACACAATCTAACCCTAACCCTAATCCTACACCTTACTTTAAAAAAAAAAAAAAAAAAAAACCTTTCCATAACACTATCACTAAACAAAAGACACATTAAGACATGCACACAGACACACCATCTTATATTTATACCATTAAATCAGTCCTCATACCAAACTCTAAAGCACGCACTCACACATTCAGTGCATCTATCCCTTTCCCTAACACTTGCTTTAACATTAACCTGCAAACATTTATACACATGCATGTATGCCTTACCCCCAAAACCATTTCACTGTTATGGTACTGCATGCATATGACAAAAAATGAATGTTTAATACATTGAAGGTTTGAAGAATTGGCAGAGAAGTTCATTCTGCCATGCAAATGAATGCACAACAGATTAAATTGAACTTATATATGTGTGTGTAAATGGTTCCCCTTTATAATTTAGAAATACTGAAATCTCGAATTTCATTATCTCGAAATTATAAAGGCGAACGACTCACAATCCTGAAACCCAAAATCATGAAACACACAATCACGAACATACATACACCATACGCCACACAACACACACACCACTCTATCCACAGCGCGCAAACTATACAATCCTACACTACATGTAAGCAGGGGGGAAGCCCCCCGTGCATCCCCTACCTATATATACCAACTCCAAGATTGCACAAACAGAAAAAAAAAACTCACACCCAGACATTCTAGAGTCACACACACACACACACACACACACACACACACACACACACACACACACACACACACACACACACACACACATCACACATACACAAACACCAACACATCCAACACTTACACTCATAGTTCCAACTCCCTACCCTAACTCACATGTACAACTTATAAAAACACTCACATACACTCACTCACCATAAATTTTGGACACCATCCCAGCCAAACACTTCATGTAATGTAGCATAAATGCATAAGCGCGGATTTGAGATATTCAGATTCGTGCTTATGCACGTTTGCTATTTTTTTTTCAAATATGCTTTTTATTAGAAATTTTCACACATTACTTTAACTGTAATGAAGTAGTACATTACAAGTTGAAGGTGTTCAAACTGATTGATTACATATAGTTGTAGATACATAGTGTGTAAAAGTAACATGACATATACAGTTATTACCACTGAAATTTTAAAAAAAGGTTGAGCATGCCTTACAAAACTAGATATGCATTACATTACAAACACCTTGTTTAATAACTGAATATTAACTGTGATGATATGACAATGAGCAATTGTTATTCTATGATAAAGTAGCAAAAACATAAATTTGAGCCTGACAGGCAGCTATTTACAAATATTTACATTGGGTTGTTGCTTATAAAAGTAGTTGTAGGAAGTACAATACTGATAGTTTCTCATGGCATAATGGTAGATATCTAAGCCAATAAAGTGGAAAGCATTTGTTAACCAATGTGTGTGTTACAATCTGCTTATAGTAAGGGCCTAGTGTAGGCTTTATATTAGCATAATGAGGAAAATTATTACTTACTGTTGTTTTAAGAAAAGGTAAAAAAAATAAAATAAAAACTCTAAGTAACTCAGTGGGAATCTAATTAAGAACTTCTATAAGTCTTTTCCAGTATTTCTGGAAGCATGATAATTTCTTTTGACTGACTGTTGTTATTTTGTTTGCTATCACCTTTATGGTCTCGGGATACTGAAATTTGAGATTTCAGTATTTTAAGATTATAAAGGGGAACCATGTGTAAATATACATATATAGATGTATTAGTACATATGCATTTGTATATACACACGCACACACACACACATATATATATATATATATATATATATATATATATATATATAATATATATATATTTATATATATATAGAGAGAGAGAGATAAAGGTGGAGAGAGAGAGTTAGATCTTACCTTGCACTATATCAGCAGCTAAGTCAGTAAAATGTGTCAATGAGTTTTAAGCTAGCTGTTGACTCCCAGTGTCTTAAAATATTACAGCATTAAGTTTAGTTTTTACTAATCTTTTGAAATGTCTAGCTATTTGTATTCAAGCTACTGGTTTTAAGTAGTGGATTGAAACAATATTTTTCATGCACCAGTGTTCTTCTTTCAGTAGATAACAGCAAGAAACTATTCAGATCTATTTGACCTGTACTTTTCTCTCCAAAAAAATCTACTGCACCATTAGTGTTCTTCTGAGAACCAATGAGACCCTTATTCAACCCATCACTGCTTTAACAGTTTCCACGTTGTAAGTAACTGCTACAGTACAACCATATTACTGCAATCTACTTATAATATCAAAAAAGGTATGTTGCAATGTTCATTTCTGGTTGTTACTACCACAAACTGACTCTGGACTTGGTTCAGAAATGTAGACATCAAAATAATACCAAAAGTAAATAAATAACATAGAAATAAATGTAGCCTTATTGAATCTGTGAAAAACTGCATTAAGTTAGAAGCTTTCATTTAGTACTATGAAATATATAAAGTAGATAAGTTATGTGAGTGTGTGTGTATTGTGTTATCTGTCTGCCTGTGTGTATGTATGACTGTGTGATAAAATGTAATACATAACTGTTTCTAAGATTCATTTTTGTAATAAATGCAACAAATTATTATAGCCAGATAATTCAAAACACCTCCTACTACTAATAGTGTAAGTACATTTTGTTAATGGGGCAGTGTTCTGGTGAAAAAAGAACCTTTTTCCCTCTCTGCAGTATACATTAAAATATCTGAATTCATATCAAACTTTGGTGCAGAAGAGGATTTGTACCAGAGATAATGTGAAAGATGTTTACTTCAGTGCTAAATATGCTGCTGAACTTTTATGTTCATTTTTGTTAGATTTTTTTTCCTAACCTGAAATCCCCTGCATATATAAGTGCCAAAAACACATGCCTGACCTATGGTACCAAGTATTTTATTTACCACCACCACTACCACTGTATTGACATTGAAGGGGTTTATTTGTGCCAGTGAAATCTATAACCTGTATCATGTAAGGAAAGCCAAGAAAGGCATGTCATGGAAGAGAGTTCAGACAAAGTATGTTCCATGATAGGAGGTAATGATAATACATTGTGGTATTATTGTCAAGAATACCTTATGGACAAAAGCTACTAAAGACATTAAACTAGCTTTCAGAGATGAAACTCTCAGGTCAGTAGACATCTGTCATACTACTATTGTAAAACAGAGGACAAGTATAAGCCATTTTAGAGGACAGGTCATGATGCATATGGATTAAGGCCAAAAGGTTGTCTATCTTCTGAAGTGTTCAGTCTGAGATGAAATTAATGTAAATGTTGTGAAGAAGTCTACATAACAGGAACATGACACATAAGAATGATTAACTTAATTAAAAATTATGTGGTTAAGAAAAAAATATTAAGAATAAATATTGGCATCTTGAAAATTAAAAGGAACTTGCATAGGACATTTTACTTCAGTTAATCATTAGATTTTCTATTATGAAAAAAAATTGTGCATAATAAATGGTGCACCCCAATAATATTTAATAAAAGTTTGTCAAGACCAGTTCTCAGTCACAAATGCAGTATGATGGAATGACCTCAGTCATACTCTGAAGCAAAGCCTTCAATATTATATAGTGTTACAAGGTTATGTTCTAGCCAGACAGTAAGAAGTTGACCAAACTTATGAGGAGCTGCTACACATTTTGAAAAGAACCCAAAAAAAGATATTGCATTTATCACAGGTGACGGGAATGCTAAAGTCTGTAGTGCTCTACACCTGCTATAATAATAAAGTTTGTCCTTGGAATATGAAATGAAGTGACATAGACTAAATGAATAGTGCCAAGATAATTCACTAGTTGTAGCAACCAGTCTTTCAACAACTTTAAACATGGATATCACTAAATAGTTAAAACTGAAATCACACTTGAGTATGTGCTTTGCAGACAGAGGTGGAAGAGTTCTATGCAGTCAGCAAAAATCTTACAGGGAGCTGATTGTTACTAAGACCATCAGATTCTTAAGGCAAAGATAAGAATAAGGTAAGAAAAACATGAAAAGCCTCAATCACAGGTAATTAGGTACTCAACATTATTATAAATGAATATATATAGTTCAGGTAAACAAAGATTTTATGAATTACATCGGGGGGATAACGTTCCAAAAGAAATATGGACAGAGATTTATGATATTGTCCAACAGCTGCTATTAAAAAGTATTCCATTATGAAGGAAGATTAGGAAAAGAAAGATCACTATCCTTGGGAACTTTAGAAGTAGCAGCGGAAAGAAGGAATTCAAGGCAAAATGGAGAAAAAGAGAACATGGTGGGGATGTACTAGAAGCAGAAGATACTGCACTGTATAATCATGGAACTTCAGCAGACACAGATAGATGTGTAACCTTGACTAGTCCCATCTGTATCATAGATAAACTCTCACGGCTAAATGTAAATTCCCATATAGCTCACGGGATAGCAAATTAGCGCACAAGGAGAACACAGGAAATTAGGGTGGGCAGCTATATCTGTTGCAAAAGACCTGTCATTCACTGTGTACCCCAGATACAGTACTTGAGCCACTTTGTATTGGCATTTAATTCTCAGTGGTCAAAACTAATGTTAAGGGTTTGTGAGTGAGTTGGTACCATCATATACTACCCAACGGACATCTTCCAAGAGGATGTGTTCCAAACAAACAGCTGGTGCCAAACCCAAGGACTAAAACTAAATGCCAAAAAGTGTATAATCATATATTTCAGCAGTTATGTTTCTCATGTAATTATCACATTGATAACACAGCCCGGAAAATTTAGGCCATACTAAGGGATCTGGGAACCTGTGACAACAATGAACTGCCCTTTGATCACCATATAAACACAGTTATAAGGAAGTTGTTTTTCATTGCACAGCTTATTTCTAAAACTGTTACATCTAGAGCCAGGGATGCAATTGTTCCACTGTACTTAACACTTATTAAGCTAATCATTGAATATAATGCCCATTTCAGTGTGTACCTGTCCAACAACTTGTCACAACTGGAATGACCACAACAATTTCTTTCTAAAAACTCAAGAGCTTAAATCATAAAAACTATGCAAACTATATCAAAACACTGTCTTTCCTTTCAGTATCATACAGGCTACTGAGAGGTAACCTCTGCCTTGCATGTACAGCTTCAACAGGCCCTAATCTATCAGACCTATTATATACTCGCAAGTTCAATGATATTATAAACATCAGCTCAAGGGATTTCAATCTCTTCTGCAAAATAAATAGAATATGTTAAAGGGATAGGTTTGTATCACAGAGCATACAGCTTCTATGGACTGTCTTCCAACCCATATAAAACAAAGGACTTTTCTTTCTGTATTCAAATATAATTTGAATGAATGGAATGGTAACTGCTAAATCGCACCAGGTTTAGTACCCCTGTCCTTTATGGATATGAAAAGCATGTAAATGTCCCAATATATCAAGACAAAAAAGACCACTACCCTACCCTACAAAACCTTCATAAACAAAACCTAAAAAGTTCTGGAACTCCATCAGTTCCATACTATATCCTGGGTCAAATAACAATCCTTGCCCAAACCCAAGCAAAACACTCACAGAAATAGCTACACTCTAACTCCTATTTCATCAATACTATTGCTAATCTAACTGCTGCCTTTCCTCCAAACCCATCCCCCCAACATAACCCTACTCCCACTTCCACCAAACTCTCTCTCTCACCTATACTCACCAGCACAATAAAAAAGCTGCTTCAAAAACTCAAACCGTGCACCAATGCCTCAGACAACCTACCTCCAGAATTCCTGCAATTCACTGCAAATTTTGTAGCTTTACCAATCAGCATTCTTATTAACATATCTATTCTGGAATCTTAGATACCAAGCATATGGAAAAGGGCATACATTTTCCTATACATAAAGGAGGCTCTAACACAGACATCTCCAACATCCGACCCATCGCTATCCTCTCAACCATCTCTAAGATCTTAGACAAATGTATCCACACCAAGCTTCTTCACTACATACTTCACAACCAAATCCTCTATCCCACTTAGCATGGATTTTGACCAGGACACAGCACTACTACAGCTCTCATAGCCTTCTCCAACACAGTTAGCCGGACCAGAGATAATGGAAAACTTGTCTCCTCTCTCTCTCTTCTTAGACCTCTCCAAGGCCTTTGATACCATCTCCCACTCTCTCCTACCTACTAAATTGTCTGATATAGGCATGACCCCTCAGTCCTTTGCCTGGTTCTCAAACTACCTCTCTAACAGGCAACATGCTACGAAATGGCAAAACTCACTTTATCCCTTCCTCAACACAACTACAGGCATCCCACAAGGATCAACACTAGGGCCTCTTTTGTTCAACATCTTTATTAATAACCTTCACACCTCTCTTACTCAAAGTACTGTCATTCAATATGCAGATGATTCCACAAACATCTATACCTACAACTAACCAAGAGAACCACTCCAACTCACACAAGATCCCCTCACCACTACAGAAATATAGATGTCCAATAATCATCTTACCTTAAGCCCTAACAAAACAAAAGTTGTTCTTTTTCTACCAAATAAATCCACTCCTCTAAATAAGGAAAAATTCACCATCCAGGCCCAAAAGGGCACAATTATTGAAGTTGTACAATATACCAAACTATTAGGAGTCATCCTAGAATAAAACTTGACCTTTGACCTCCACATTCAGACGAACATTAAAAAAAAAACACCAAAAGCTGGGAGCTCTCTATAGGCAAAATTCCTCAGCTACTCTGCAAAACAGCCTCCCATCTCTTTTTTCCTGCTACCTTCTCTTCTTTAAGGTGCACCTCTCCTAACAAATATTCATGCCTCTCTCAAAGCCAAACTAGCTTCATGTTACAATAAAATTGCTAAATCCTTAACAAATGCAAGTTATTCTTCACACCACTGCCTATCTCTGCACCAGCTAAACTGGATGAAACTACCACACCATCTGCCACTTATTCAAATAACCACTGCTCACAAATTTATTTATAAACCATCTAACTGCCCTTCCTTTTATTCCCTAATCACACAGTATCATCCAAACAGACCCATCCAATCCAACATCCAACTGCTCCTAAATGTAGCAAAACCAACCTACGTAGCAGGACAAATGTACTATTCTTTTGCTGTAGCTAAACTATGGAATAATCTCCCACCCTCAATAAGGTCCAGCAGCAGCACCCCTCTCTAAGAAATTCCTTTACCTCTCATTGGCTGTGCAACTGTACTAACAATGCAGTTCCTATAACTTGAGCCCCTTTCTTCCTTTCCACATTCAAACCTTCTCTTAAACTCAACCTTCTACCATCTGGCCTGTAACAAACTACTTAGATTACTATCTGGCATTTTACTTTGATTTCCACCAAGCTCTTCTTATCACTAACTGCACCCACTGTTAAACATATTGCTATGAGCTAATATCTAACTTCAAGGACTAGTCTTAAATTGACATTGTATGCTGCTCTTTCAGGACTGTTTACTGTATGTTGCTGTACTGGATTGTACTTTGTATGCTACTGTATTGGATTGCACTATGTTGTGCATATATAGTGTAGTGCTACATTGCTCACATGTAATGTGTTGCTTTATAGTATATGTACAATGGGCCACCATATTACTTTCAGTATATGTACAATATGTTACCATATAATTCTGTTATGGTACTATGTAGTAGTTGTATTATGTCTGGAGCTTTTCTCCCTAGGCCTTCACTGAAAATGGGCTCACCCTGGCCCAGTGGACTATCCCCATAAACAAATGCAAATACATAAATAAATATCTTTGTTGGCCCTATTTCTGGGTTATCTGTATGCAAAATGTAAAGGTTAACAACTACCATGGGAATGTAAACATTGGCTTTGTAAGACACTTAGAAATCAATTGTCTATTATTTACCTGTGAACCTATTAAACAGTGGAAGAAATATACAGAAGATCTGTATAATATGACCAGTACTTAGGAAGGTATGTTCTCTGATTTGCAGCCAGAGATCCTGGAGACAGAAGTTAAATGGTCCCCTAGAAAGCCTTCCTAATAAACAAAAAAAAAAAAAAAAAAACTACAGGAAGTTATGGAATACCATTTGAGGTGGTAAAATCCTTATAAATGAACCTGGTGCAGTGTTGCTTGGAACTTGACAGCAAATTTGGGAAATGCAGCAGTGACCAGTTGATTGAAAATTATTAAACTATATTCCAGTCCCAGAAATGGCAACGCTTGAGGGTGCTCAGATTATCAAGCACTTGCTCCCAGGTCCTGAACACGAGACTCCAGCACTATATGTGACAATCAAAGGATAGTAGTTTATTATTTACATAGATCCCCAGATAACACAATCTTTTGACTGTTTAGCATCAAATTCCATGAAATAACTAAGGTTCACTGCCAGATCTACAAGCTGGTTTTACAAAATGACAGAGGCATCAGAGTTGAGATTTCCAACATCTGATGAAAAATGAGGAATGGTACAGAGTTTCAGAAAATATATTTATGCATGCTTTTCTGACTAAAGCTTTTGACTGTGTGACTCATAAAAAATCTAGCAAATGCATCCCCCCTACCACTTTACTAATGTGTACTGATCCTGTTCTTGCCACTAACCCTAACCCAAAATCATATCTTAAGAAAACCCTTTCCATAACACTACCACTACACAAGACAGCTCATACACATACAGCATAAAATATACAAATCCATGCACAACACTGCATCTATGCCCTTACCTACACTTTTCTATAACCCTAACTTGTAAACACTTAAACATCCACTCATACCATCTATCACATTACCTAGCCCTTATTTTAACCCTAACCCACAAAGATTCTCACATAACACTACCAAAATTTGTCCCCTTACCTAGCTCTTACACTAATCCTAAATGAAATTCACTGTCACACAAATTCCTACCCTATATGCTGAAATGTTTGCTATAGCTAAAACGTTCACCATTAAAAAAGAAATGCTTATCAGCCCTTTGACAACATCAACACTAAACCAAATGGACAGTCAATAATCTTCAGATTCAACAGCTCACACTCACCTGCAATGCTTTCAGTAAATATACAGATTGACCAGTCATCTACCTTACATAGATAGGCAGATCTAGCTATCTAAATATATAAACAGATATAGCTATCAATATAGATATAGATCTATAAGTTAACTCACTCCCATTTGCTTGACAATGCAGATGGTCATCAGGCGTGTGAAACTGACCCCCTGGGGTCAGGGATTATGCCCTTTCCCACCTGATTATACAAATTCAAAGAGTGAGTACAGAAATGTACATGGTATTGAATTTGGATTTCTCATCAGCTGACCATGCAGATCTTTATCTTCATGTCTTAAGATGCATACCCTGTTTATTATAGCATTTTTATTACTTCTAAATAGTACATCGTTCAAGTTTAAGTTTCCTTTTTTCCTAGTTCATTAAAGTATCCCTTTATCAGAAACTCATCGCTGCAGATTACTGATGGCCTTAGCAGAATACTGCATCAGTTCTTCTGCCTAATGGCAGCTGCCTGTCCTCATTTAAACTCATTTCTGATGCTGCTTTATTTTTTATCTTGTTTGTGGAATATTTTTTAAATGTAGTTATGCAGAAGATCTTTAGACTGTTTCAGCATCAAATTCCATGAGTTAATAAAGATCTTTTATTTCAGTTACCCTATCGTTGGGCAGTTTGGAATGTTTTGTCACCTGTGCATATGTCCAACATATTTACAAATTTGAATTAAATTATATGCACAACAGTGTTGTGTACCATACAGCAAACAAACAACTGTGTAAATATCAGGTAACTAGTGTCATCTTTGTTTCAGCATCATGCATTTGAATGTATTTAATTAAAACAAGTAAAAGTAGGCACTGTATCTCATAGTCAACAATCTTTAAAAGAAATCACAAAACTAAGCAATAAACTTACATTAAACACTCCGTTAGTTCTTTAGGTCTTATAAAGCTTAGTACTGGAGTTTTAGTCAAAAGATGTATTAGAATAACTGAGCCAAAAATGAAATCACCATCCAGGAAATATGAATTAGTACTTGGAATAGAAAGTTTGCAGTCCTCTGGTACTATTCCATATGCAAAACAGGGCAACAGTAAAATGATGAAGAGAAAATAGACCGTATTATCTGTGAATGTCCAAATAGCCATGGGAGAGGCTAACTGCCACAAAGAGAAGCGATTACAGAGTGATATAACACAAGCTGCATAAAGACAATAACACATTTTAGTAACAGAACCAAATGATGTTGTGAGTGACAGCAAGAACTTCAGCAAATGTGAGGTGAAATGGATGATGTTGAAAGAGCTACACCTAGAAACACAAGATATCATGCCAGGGGAGAACAACCATATAAATGAAAGCTTGAGACAAACTTACAGGAAAACAAAAAAAAACACTGATATGTCTCAGCAAAGAAGCAGGCCCATACCAGTCAATAATGGTATGTGTGATATTCATAAGACTTATGAAAATCGTGGCATCTGGATCAAGCACTAATGAACCATTTATATCATGTTTACACACAAAATGTACATGAACAGCAACAGAAAACATGTTAAGCATAACATACAATAAATTACAAGTAAAGAATAATAACAACGTGTAATAATATCATAATGAGTGGAGACACTGGCAGCCATAGACACAGAATGAACCTGATAAATACTGCACAAGCAGGACCAGGACAGTGACTGCATGAGTTAGCAAAACTCTGTATTAGCACAGCTGCAAAAACTGGTGCAGATTTGAAACACTGAATGTAAAAAATATATATTGAGACTTTGGATGAAATTTTCTTTCATGTCTGTAGAGTAATAGAAGGAATATGTACTGTTAGAAACATCAGATACGAATAAGAAAGGTAAGTAAATAGTGTGGGAAGAAATAGCCAGGGAATTGTTATGGCTAGGCTTGTATAGGCCCTAGGGCTGATAGCCTAGTACCAACCTATGAACCTATATAAGAAATGTGGACATATTGATAAACTATCATATCACTAAGGACATGGAATAAACAAAACAGGGATGTCACTTAAATACGAATAGTGATGCTACAACAAATCAGGAGAATTCTATATCCTTCGATCCACAAACAAACAGCAAACAGTGATAAATCAAGCTGCACTACATGAATAAATATATGAAAATATTGGAAAAATGCAGACTAGACACCACAGAAAAAAGATGATGTTATCAGAATATATCAATTAAAGGCTTCCCTTTTCTACTGTTTCTAGTTTTCAGTTTTCTGGTACTGTGGTAGAGAATACTTTATCCTCACACTACACCTAACATGCTCACCACATCACATTACTTTGAGAGAACATATTCACAAAGGAAGACTACAACCTGAGTGTTACTATGAAGGTGTCTGAACATAGCTGTTTACAACACAATAACAGTGTCTATGTACAGATGAATGATCTAATGATAATGTTTTCTGATACAAGTAGCTCTGATTATATTAAATCTTACCTTGAACAGAATGGAAATCACCAGGTTAAATGTATAACAGTGGTAAAAGTACTAAAATTAGTGAAAGATGTATTCATATGCATGCTAACAGTCTATTGCTGGTTTTAAGCACTAAATACATTTTTTTTTGTTTGCGTGTATGTGAATGTGTATGTGTATGTGTGTCTGTTTATGTGCATACGCATGTATGTGTCTATAGCAAGTATATCTCTACGATCAAGTTTTGCCTGCAATGCACTTACCATTGTTCATACTTGCTGATGGCATTTTGATGGTTCCAGCATTTATTTATTGACTTTAAGACTTCATTGCTATTATAGGAACTCGTTAAACAATTACACTATACTCTCTTTCCCTGGAAACATTTTCCCCAAGGTATAAAAATAATTATTATATGCATATGTATATCTTCTCTAGAGTATAAGTTTTGAAAATTGTGCAAAAGATCGATAAAAACATAATTATTGTGCACATAAGTATGCATTTCATAACTATAATTCAAAGTCTTACAATAATATTTCTAAAATCAAAAACGTCACAATTTTCAGAGTACTACATATCTTGTATTCCAGGACTGAACAGCATTTTTAACATTTTATTGGATTGTTTACTTCATTTGCAGATTACAGTTGCTACAAGATTTACTGTCTAATAATAAGTGAAATGATGAGTATTATTTAGCTAAATTAAATCTATGGAAAGAATTGTTTTAAAACTTAACCGTCATATATTTCTGCATTTTATTTTGTCCATATTCTGGTAAGCAGATATTTCACAATATAGTCAGAAAAATGGGTTGCAGAAGAATGCCCATAAAGAGCTAACTCTGTTCATGTGTCATATGTGAGAACTTTGCTACTGACTTTTGGTGTTATGGGTCCTATATAAACACAAGAAGCAGAGTATCAAGACACAGAAGACAAGATGAGTATGATAGATCAGATTTTAATAGATAAGATCAGTGGAAGAAATGTGGCCCGTTTTTGACTATTCAGAAATAGAAAACTAAGATTCTTGTTTCCACCCCCAAGCTTTTATATACACATATGGTTCATTAGTGCATGCATACCACATACATTTCCACAGTTCATTAGTACATACATACCAAATAACTATCCACAGTTATGCAGTACATTTATACCAAGTAACTATCCAAAGTTCTTTATTACAGACACACGCCATGGCTATCCACAGTTCATCAGTACACATGTACCACAAGACTATCTACAGTTCATCAGTACACATGTACCACGTGGCTATCCACAGTTCATCAGTACACATGTACCACATGACTATCTACAGTTCATTAGTGAACACATAAAACATACCTATCTACATTTCATTAGTGCACAAGTACCACATAGCTATCCACAGTTCATCAGTACACCTGTACCACATGACTATCTACAGGTCGTTAGTGAACACATAAAGCATACCTATCTACAGTTTATCAGTACACAAGTACCACATGGCTATCCACAGTTCATCAGTACACATGTACCACATGACTATCTACATTTCACTAGTGAACACATAAAGCATACCTATCTACACTTTATTAGCATACCCATACCAAGTAACTATTTACAATTTAGTTGAAAAAATATACCACAAAATTAGCCACAGTTCATTATTACGGACACACACACACACACACACACACACACACACACACACACACACACACACACACACACTACAATCATTCCATCATTTTCTTACAAAGTCTTTTTGGACCCCTGTCACCCCTATAACTATGAAACCTTCCATCTCCTAAAGAACCATCTTCTTTGCTGTCATTTTCATATCACCCATGGACACAAGGCATACTGTGACAGGCCAAAATCATGTGGAGTTAGAAAATTGTTCTTTTGGTCATAGCTGCTCTCCCTGCTGTTGTCTAATTTTGCTTTCTGAATTAGGCTTCAAAGAAGGTGCACACTTCTGCACAACCACAACTGATGGTGCAGTGGTGCAGCAATTTGCATTGTCACCTCACAGCAAGAGGTTCTCAGGTTCGATTCTCAGCTGGGGTGTCTTCTGTGCGGAGTCTGCATGTCCTCCCGGCATTCGTGTGGGTTTCCTCCAATGCTCCGGTTTCCTCCCACATTACAAAGACATGTGTCTGGAACATTTCTCCCTGGGCCTTCACTGAAAATTGGCTCATTCCAAGTCGAACTTTCCTGGTAAACAAATGTTAAATAAAAAATAAAAATAAACCACTATGCCTCAATAGAGAGCAATGCTGTCTTTGGCAAGTTCAGATCCCCACATCCCACCTCTTACACGAACCAAATGCCTATGGGCTATCTTGCTATCTCGCAGTCACTTCTACTGCAGCACAAAGTCCAGTAAGCCTTCCTCTCAAGATAGGCAACCTGGTTTTAACCATGGTGGCCCACCCTACACAGTCTAGCTCCTCAAATACATAGGTGCTATTTGAACCCAGGTCATTTGGAAAGTGGAGTGGGATAAACATAATCCATAACTTATAATGTTATATGCACCATGGCCTTCACCTCTCAGTATCTGCATATTTTGCTGATACGGAAGGCATGATGTGAGGACATCCAGGGGAAAGCAGTTGTATGTTTAAGGCGATTTTCTTAGTACATACTAGACTCTGTGGAACTCACCACACCACAATACGTATGTAGTACAAGATCTACAATTAGTTTTTATGGTCATCAGTGATTGCTGAATAGATAAACATCCTTAAATGCAGCTATCAGTATTATACATATTAAACGTGGCTTATTAAACTCCTTTTCAGCCAGGCCCTCTGGTGTAGTACATCATGAAAATGCTTTGCGGCCCAGTACCATAACACAGCTTCAGTATGCAGACTTAGCATTGCTCTGTAACATTGCATTGGATAGGGACTTGCCAACTTGTACTGGTAAGGTATTGCTTCAATACGGCTCAAAACCTCTGACTTTTCTGTGCTGTGTCTGTAGCTAAGTGGAGAAAAAGTATATGAAAATCTATGACAGTGTAATCTTTGTCATCATTTTGCTTCAGACAGCTTAGTAATGTCTGCAAGCAAAAGTCAGTACACGAGAGTCCTGGTCTACCACTTGTCACATGACTCCCCATAGTTCTGACGTGTATCATGCATTGCATGAGCACTGTAGTCAGACCTGTATCTGGTAAAATATGAGGTCATGTACAACATCTGCAACTCAGGAAAATATAATAATACATACATCAGCCATAGTCAGCAGAAATACATGCTGCTTGGTTAGGTCTGCACCATTTCTTGAATTCTTCAGTACATTGTGCCCTTTATATGGCAGGTTTCCTTCATTTTGACAAGTACACTGTATATCATATATTTTAACGCTAATGTTATTATCATTAGTATAGTCACGGTTGTCGTCACTTCTGTCAGCTGTATGATGCAATATTTCATCCCATGCTGTTACAGCTTTGCCATTGTATGTTAGGAAGTTACAATCCTGTTCAAGGCTGCCAAGTATTATGGTGCAATACACATTATTGCATGAAAAAATGCACCATATGAATATGTGCAATAGCTGCACTTTGTAAAATGTCTGCCAGAATTTGAGCTGTACACATGAACTTCTTCTTTGTATTACCCTGAAACATTGTACATTTTCAGTTATATTCCTCAATAAGTGCCATGCAGTACAGCTGTGTTTGAGTATGTGTATATATTGCTGCAGAAACAGAGAATGTTAGACACTTCATATATGTTTCTACACCGAGATATGAGCATTTTTTAGGTACTGCACATTGTCTACATATAATACAATGAATATAGTACATACATATGCACTATGCATGCCATAATATATGGCATGCTATAATATATGCGGTTTGTCAGGGTCTACATTTCATTATGGCACATGTTCCTTATGCACACTTCCTACTGTAGTCACTGAATAATAAACAGTGGAAGATGCTTACCTCTGCATATGGGTATTTACCCTTGTAAATACATATAACATGCAGTTATTGTAGACTAATTGCCTGTATGTGAGTGGCAAATACTCAGTATCATGAGGAAGTGTATCTGCTCAGTAAAGGTAAGTCATGTACATAAAGGTACTCTATGCTCAAGGCATGACTAATGTTAACATATAACTATATGATTATCAGTTAATTCTTCTAGGTGTGCGTGCATAGTTCTAATTCCAAAAAAGTAGACAGAACTGATAAAAGTGTTAGGAAAATATAACAAAACAGTGATATCTTTAATCTGAGGTGGAAGACAATGGAAGAAAAACAGCAAATAACAGTGAGGCAGAAATGAAGGCAGGCTAGAAGGAACAGAGAAATGTAAAATTCAGGAAACAGAAAGGTTACAAAAAGGATGAAGGATACAAGGGTGGAGAATGCACCTCAGGAAATCAAATGTCTGGAACTCATATTAATCACTATGGAGATAGAGAGAAATCACATATAATAGTGGTAAAAGAAATGGAGACATTCAAGGCATACTATGACATGATTGTCCCAAGCTCTGTGATATTAATAAATGACAAAAAAGACAGAGTTAAGTAAAGAGCAGTCTATGTGAAACAGAAGAAATGACTGTGGCCTTAACAGTATAATCACTTTAGCTAAAGTTGTGAAATGTAGCCACAGTGTACTCAGTTTTGCTCAAATTGCTATTTAAATGCAGACACACATAAAACACATAGTCCTAATTTATGCAGTTGAGATGTAAGCACCTCCAGGATAATGGACTGGGCTCTAAAACTATTTTTAAAAGCATTTGTGGAGTACAAAATGAACTGCCTCAGCATCTCAAGGTGTAAATATTCCAAAATGGAAAGTCTGTATGTGGAATAAAAGTACAGTATGAATTATTTCCTTTTATGAAGCATTTAAATGGTATAAATTTTACCAACCATGCAGTGCCGGACTATTACATGATTACTTTTCTGAGATTTTTTTAAATACCTTTACTAACTTATCACTTGAAAGATATGAAACTTACATTAATAGAGAAACACAATAGATGATTTAATGTTTTTTATGCATTTTACATTACATATGTTTCTCTCTTTATAACAGCTTTCATTCACTCCATTGCATAAATTGTTCAATTCCTGCCTTCCTTTAAACCTTGCTCCTCCTGCTCCTGAACATTATTCTGCATGTATTATACTCACAGATTCCATTCCTATGTAATTTGCTGCATCCCTTCCTATAAATCACATTTTCATTTTTAGTATTTTTAATGGTATTCAATAATTCATTTATTGATGGTTTAGATTTTGATTTCCATTTTCTAGTTATTGTGTGTGTTTTTTAGCCAACAGTATTTTAAACTTAATACGGTATTATAATGTCTAGGCAATTTATTTCATGTGTCCCAGCACAAAACAAATATTCCCTAAGTTAGAGCCATTTGCTCATTTAATGTTCCTGTTAGAGTACTCTGTAGGAAAGTTTTTTTTATTTTTAAACCTGCCAGCTCATTACACTCCAAAAACATATTCCTAGTTACCTCTCTCTTTCTGATCACTGTTTCAGCATTTGCTATCTAGCTGTCAAAAAAAATCATTAGCTCTGGGTATAAAAATACCTATGCAAAATACTTTCTAGCAAAAATCCTAAACTTTCTGAACTTTGTTGGATACTTGGGAGCCATACAGATGACATAATTTCAGACATACCATTAGTAGAGATACTGCTGGAGCTGTTGAAAGTGCAGCCAAAGTAGTTGTGATCACTGATAAAGATGAGATAATGATGTGGTATTCCTACATTTTATAAATCAAGACACTTACGCTCAGTACTGTAGGCCTAAGTTTTTCAATTTCTCAAATATCTGTCTGTGAATGGACAATAGCAGGAAAATCCTTAGTTCTAATTTTAAGGAGAATTAAAATGACAAGTCATCCAATAGAAATGCTGTCTAAACTATTTTAAAATTAAGGATACATATTCTGAAGAAGGGATAATGTAACTGTTTTACTGTTCGGTTACTGCAGTTACTATTTTATGAGGTAAAAAGCAGCAATGAGGTAATAAACATTTCAAACCACAGGGACCAATACTGTTATATGAAATCTAGTTTAACAGCAGTTCTATCTAATGAGTACAATATCTTACTAGGAAGTAAGTGGAATAAATTTATAAAGAAATGCAGGGACCATAATTATACAAACCAGGAGACTCATGAAAGAGTCTACATGTAAACAATTGAACACACACACACACACACACACACACACACACACACACACACACACACACACACACACACACACACACACACACACATCCCATTCCACATACTATTGTAAGTGCCATTAATGCACAAAGGTTAACAGTAGTCCCAGGTGGCTAGGACTTCCCTCTAGTCCCAAATCCATATTAGTGTAAGTGCCATTAAGGCACAACTGTAGTATCCCAGGTCTAGTTCTTCATTCTAGTCCCCCAATCCATGTAGTAGTATCAGTGCGGCTATGGCACAGATGTAGTATCCATGGAGGCTAGTGTTTTCCCCATTCTCAATCCCTGTGCTAGTGTAAGTGCCATTATAACACAGATGTAGTATCCTTGGTGACAAGTAGTTCTTCCTACTCACAATTCTCAAATTGCTTTTAGTAGTGTTTGACACAATTGCTATTTCCCTGGTGTCTAGTGGTTCCTTCCACCACTGGTCCCCATACTGTGTTAAACTCCAATAGAGAAACCTTTCGATTTGGCCGTGTTCACTGACATGACATTGTGGAGTTAGTCATGTCGATCTACATGTCAGAGCAATTTCCTGAATCAGTCAGCATGTAAATGCCTTCCTGGAGGTAGTTTGGAGAGGGGCACATAGAAAATTAGCACATGCCTCTCCCTTGGATTGCCACATTAGCATAACACATTGCCACTGAGCCAACCTTATACAATGCAATATGTCTTTATGCTAGGACACTATGCCCCAGCCCCACCATTTTAGAGCTGTCTCTGAAAGCAGAAATATTGCCATGACATGTACATGAAAGTGCACATGTCGTGCTATCTTTATGAATTCCCCCCTCTAGCAATAAAGCCAATACTAACAAGTTAACTAGTCTAAACAGTCTAATAATTTTTTTTGTTACAATCATGGGATTTCAAAGTCTGGTACATCTAAATTAATAAAGCCTCCTCATATCTCGCAGGAGAGATAGAATTGTTACCCCTCTTAATATTATCACTCTCTTGTTCCAAAATGGTTGGCTATAAAAGCAAATTGTGAGAAATGTTTCACAAGGAAGTGCATAGCCAGATAAGTTTACAGTATTTTATTCTGGTGTCCCCTAATATGTCTTAAAATGCATGATCTTATTTTCCTCTTACTTTCAGGAGTATATGAAATAATATGCAATGATAGACTACAGCACAAAAGACATTGTCCCTATGGCAGGAAAAATAGACAATAATGTTGATTAGCTTAGGGTTATTTTTTTTTTGTTTTAACAAATGGAAGAGCTATATCCTTGTCATTTAAAATGGTTTTCAGAGTTCAGTGTTAGGTTTTATGAAATTACTGAGTACTCAAATCAAACATCTCAGGCTATTTTCCCTTGTGAAAGAAAACTTGAAGTTATTACAACAAATGTCATGTAATTGCATCTGGACTTTTCAATACTACTTAATTATTGTAACAATTTACTGCAACAAAAAGACTGTACTCAAATGTAAATATTCCTTTTAGTTTTGTAAGTTGAAAATCATATATGGTTTCTGCAAGTTTTGCGAAATCCTACTTGCGATTGTGTCATAAGAGGGTTTGGCTTTCACTAAAGATTGCCACAAGACTGTATGTATATATATATATATATATATATATATATATATATATATATATATATATATAAAATAGTATTATACCATATTCTTTATGCTGAAACATACTAATTAAATCAGTAGATATGTCAAAAAAATGTTATTGTAGGCTCCAGGCATGTTGACCATAGAGAGGATTACGACTGGGTAACTGATGCTAACCTCATTATTATGTGGTCTGGATTTGGATGGCAAGAAATTCACCTTGACAATGAAGCTCAAGAGATGAGGCTTGGCCTCCATGTCAATAATGCATAATAATAGATTAACATCAGCAACCCACTCATAATTCTTTGTAGTGCATGAAGCTTTATCTGCTCCATGTATTACTAGTTAAAGTTAAAACAAAACAAAAAAAAACTCAAGTGTTTTGCCAGCTTTCAAGGCTGTAAAGAACTTAGCAAGCTCTGTCATAAAGGCAATGTAACTCAGTTGTTTATTTTTACACTCACCATCAATGACACTCAACAGTTCACATTTTTGCAGAATGTCTATATTTTTTCCTCATATGTTAGGTCTGTTCCTTGAAAAGTCCATGTTTTTTCAACAAATTACTGCGAACTGAAAACAATAAATAATGAAATACATTTAGGTTTCAGATGTTGTATCCCTCAGAAAATCAGGTGAACACATATCCTGTTATTCTAATAACTTTTCTAAGTTTAGAAAAAGAAGTCGGGGACATGTTATCAACAGACAGCAGGCAGAAACAAATCTTTTTTTTCTGCTGCTGTTATTTGTACAGGTAGACTTCACTGTCTATCCTGAGACCCAAACTTAAGCACCTACTGCTAAAGTTGTTAACATTTGTTAAGGTCGGGTCTTATGCTGATTTGTCTTTGTCTTTTTCCAAATATCAGTGCATAATCAACACACTCCATCCACTACATAAAAATTTATCATAACAAAAAGAGGCAAAGAAAATAGGCTGGATGACAATTCTACACACACATGAAACTACTAACAGTACTAGATTTTTCATACATTTTAATGAGTATCTCACGATTATGTATGTTCATTAATGAAATGTCCTGAAAATTAACATCAGCTATATTAACTTTCAACAAAAACAATTTTAATTAGTTGTCCAACATTTTTTCATCTTTGCTGTCAAGGTGAATTTCTTCACATTCATGTCTTAAATGCATAATAAGCAAGTCACGACTGGTGATCCAACCATAATCCCCCCTTTCTGTTAAATATATATATCACTCTACTTCAAATTAATGAAACACCACTTTCCCGAAGACAAAATCACTGAGTTGAAATTGCCAAAACTTGAGTTTAACAAATGACTGGATTGCAAAAACTTTACCCAGAGAAAGTATCCACTCATCATACATTTAAAAAGAAACAAACCTCGCTATTTCAAACCCACATATTTATAGATAGATTTTCCTGCTTAACTCTATAGGTAGAGAAATGGAGTGTGCCATCACCTGTATTCTTTAGATAAAACAAATTTCTTTCATTTCAACAGTTGAAACTGAATTACAATCAACGTATGTCATATGCTTTTATTATATTTGCTTTATACCCTGCTGTGATCTGACTTCATACCAGATAACAACTGACTCACACTAGCAGTCATGAAAGAGTTCAAGATTTTTGCCTACTCTTCAATCATTTTTGTATATTTTAGAATCCATAGCTCTTGATGAGCAATAAATCAAGACTGTTTCACTGAGCTGTGGTGTACAGCTTCAACAATTTAATTGAGATGAAAACAGCAAAACTTCACTTAATTGAACAGTTACATAATCGAAAACGACGCCTGGGAAAGGAACTACCTGGCCACCATGGACAAACTACACATAAAGAAGTAAATCAAGCCAATCGAAGTGGGAGGACTTCACCCCCTACACCCCCCATGTGGGGGCTGTGCATCCCACCCTGCCTAACTAAATATACCAACTCCAAGACTGCACTATAGTGGGGAAGAGGCCAAATACCTCCATGGTGGCCAAGTAGTTTCTTTCCCGAGCATCATTTTCAATGCTGTAACCATTCAGTTAAGTGAAGTTTCACTGTTTTTGTCTCAATGAAATGGGATTTGATTATGCGGTACTACAATATTTTGAAGTAGACCCATATATCTATCTATCTATCTATCTATCTATTTATCTATCTATCTATCTATATATATATATATATATATATATATATATATATATATATATATATATATACATATAGATAGATAGATAGATACTTAGATAGATATATCAGAACAATGAATGTTCAGAGCATTAATGTTCAGAACATTAACTCTAGAAGCACAAAAGAACAGAATACTGAACTGCTGAAACTCCAAAAAGCAGAAGAGTACATTTACTTGCTTTTGCAGGGGGAAGCCCCCCTTCACCCCAAACCCCCTACTATTGAAATATACTAACTCTGAGATTGCACTACAGCTGGGAATACACAAAACCCTAACCCCAGCTGTAACAAGATCTCACACAATAACGCAATTCCACTAGGCAATCTTCTGTACTTTGGCATTTCTGCAGTTTTGTATTTTGCCATTTCGAACTTCTGAGGTCCATGTTTTGAATGTTGCTATTATATAGGGTTCTTTTAAATGATAAGGGTGTTTTTTTTTATAAACAGAAAAATTGAAAATGAAAATGAAAAGTAAAAATAAAGACCCCTGTACAAGTGGGTCCCATAAAGCTTTGATAGAAAGGAACACAATCAAGTGGGAGCTCTGTAATAGTGATCTCATATCTTTCTTACATTAAAAATTCTGAAGGATATCTTCAAAGCTGAAAAATGTAATCAAGATACAGTAATTTGAAACTAACACCTGATTACAGAGCCATATTTCAAGCAATTTGTTAAAACAAAATAGTGATGTTTGTTGGCAACAAAAAATGGCTGTAAACTATTATGCAAAATTTAGTCATGTAGCAATGAATGGAAAATTGATTGATTTTGAGTTTACATATAAAAATGGCCAGGTATTGAAAAAAAAGAGTATTGCTCAGTAACAGAATTTAGCAACACCCAAGATTTCCAAGGGTTGGACACATGAGCTTACCACACACTACTTGTTAACATCCCATGCAAATGAGGATGGGTCTCATATCCTGTCGGATGCCTGCATTCTGAGCAGGGGAAAGACCCTCCATGCAAATGAGAATGGGTCTAAAATCCTATCAGATGTCTTCAGTTTGAGCAGGTAAAAGTCCATTCAGGTGGAGTTTGGTTGTCCCACAGTGACCTACACCTTCACTATATAGTAGCAACACCTTCATAGAAAGTTTATATGTAAGAACCGGATCTGAAGATGTCTACAAGGATGAAAGCGCTTATCTCAATTAAACCTATAAACTGAATTATCTGGAGTAAGTCTCTCTTTTAAAGAAGAATGATTTGGAACTAGATTTGTTTTGTTTTTTGAAACAGAATAAATTAGTTGAAGAGATTGTTCTAAATTCTTGGACTCACGTCAATCCCATATTGGAATTGTGGTTTGTCCTGATGCATACTCCCTGTATAAAGCCAGGTTGGATTGGAGATACTGGAGTCTCCATTGACAGTTGACTATTTACTGACCCTAGGTATGAGGGAAAATTGTTCATAGTTCTTATATATGTATGAAGGACCTCAGCTTTCTTTAGTATATCAGCTTACATTGCTTTAAAGAAAGCATTCATAAGTGATATATAATCTAATTAAGCTGCAGATACATTATATTGAGCCAAATAAGATCTCCTCTTAAATATTTATACAAGTAAGTCATAAGTCTCTTATCCTGAAATATTGTCCTTTTAGCAATAAACCCAAATCAGCCCTCATCTCTTCATTTAGAGTGGCCGTGAATGATAAACATAATTTCCTTTCAGTAATATATGTTGTATTTCATAAATATTAAGATGCTTAGATCTCCCTTCATGTGGTAAATTTTTATCTTACTTTATTCATTTGGAAAATGTTTGTGGACTAAATCTAAACATGCAATATCTGACAATACAGAGAACAGAATATCAAATTATATTCAATAACAGGCCCAATTAAAGCTACTTAAAGTTCCTTTAAGTCCTTGGGTTTTCTTGTGTCCACTGTACTCAGGACTATGCAATGGCTTCTCATTAGTATTAAGAAAGATCATGCTGATTGGTCAGCCAAAACAGCTAATGTACATCTGAACTATCTGGATTATCAGAAAATGTCCATTTTTGCCTCATAAAAAATAATTAAATAAAAAATCAAAAGAAATAATGGAGATTTTTTTTCTCCATTGCTTTTTCTGAACATCACTGGTGCACTGTGCAAGCATAGAAATGTATGTCTCATATGCATATGCAGTACATCAGAAAACACAACAACAGGGAGGAACACTAAGGTGCCATTATACAAAGACATTATTTAAGAGAGGCAAGCAATTTATTTCTTATATAATGTCATATAATAGTAATAACCCGTTCCTGAGTGTGGGTAATACCAGATTTGTTATTTATTTATTTATTTGACATTTTGGGAGAAAAGCTCCAGAGACCATTAGCAAAATTACATAGCTATCAATAACTTGATACACAACAAAACAGGACAATATGGAGGTACCAAGAAATGTATAATGAAGAGAACACACATTTGAACATACATTAGTTCAAACAATTTTGCAATAGATACAGGCATAGGGTTTGTTAAGAAGGTAAATCCACAAAACAAGTGGACTTTACAGATTTTAGGATTCAGATGTAAATATGCTAGAAGATAGGTAAATGAGTATTATTATAGCATGCTTATTTTGCAGTATATGTAGAACATGGATGATAGAGAAGAAGAGATGAATTATAGAGGAAGGAAACAGGGTGATAGGAAGTTAGGTGTTAAAAGTAATGTTAGGGTATGTAAAGGGAAAAAGCAAGAGGAGAAATGAATGATAGGAGAAAGTCTAGTGTTGAGGAATAGATGTAGAAAGAGGAGCTATGAGGGGGTTAGATTAATAGAAAAGAATTAGAGAATAGGCTAAGTTTTAATTAGATAGAGAGCAGTATGGGGGGAGGTACGTTAACTCGTTCACTCCAATGGAGCTTAGGAAGTTTGCATTGTAACTTCCAATGGGTGGCACCTGAGCCTTTTGACAAAATCAAACTATGTCCTCACATTTCAAACAAATATTCATATCTCTAGAACCATAGGGGTTAGGAAAGAAGTATAAATGGTACACGCTTTATCACAAACTATTCTTACAGTGGTAGCATTCTTTAGGTTCTAGGTCTTAAACTACATGTTATAAGTCACAGTAAACACAGCAACTGTTATGTTTGTAATGTTTTGTAAACAACTTGCAATATCTCAGCAACCACTCAAGTTACACATATACTGTCAGCAGCATTTTATTCATCTAGCTGAGAGATTCCATATGAGGCTGTGTTACTATGTCTGTTACTTGGTTGTTGACATATTTATAAAAATGTAAAAATTATATCTATATAAAGTAATATCATAAAAACAACAGTTAATCTCTTTACCTGCAGTAGACAGAGGTCAAATATTAATGCAGTTATGTTTGCCATCGTGAAAGCTTTAAGATGAAATCTTTTAAATCCTTGTACATATCATGGTTTTGGAATTATTAATGCAAATATGAACAAGCAATATTTGATGCCTACAGGTGTCAGTAGGAGGTAACTGCAGATGCACCTGGAGGCATCACTCAGATGTAATGAGTTAAATACAGCAAAGGCAGAAGAGTGAGAATACTATCAGGTTGAGTAGGTAAGGAATATGGAATGAAAGGAGTTAATGGTTTGGGAGCAGGAGGAGACAGGGGGTTGAGTAGTAAAAGAGAAATTATATAGCTACATATGATGGGCATTAAAAGAGGAGCGATGCTGGGTAGAAAGCTAGTTGACAAGAAGAATGTGTCTTAGCCAGGGTTAGAGCATGGGCGGTGCCAGTTGTTAAACAGGTGATTCTTAAGTAGTTTTTTTGAAAAGAGTGAGGTTAACTCAAGTTATGATAGGTTGAGGGATAGTGTTCCAAATTTTGGATACATAGTAGGAGTAAAGAAAGTCCCCAGCACCTTTGTTAGATTTGGTGATTTACAGAGGAGATTTATTAGAGGAACGAAGGCCCCGATTGTTGGTATAGGGTAGAAGAAGATTTTGCAGAGCAAGGGATTTTTCTGGTTGGTGTATCAGTTTGTGGACAGCGATGAACTGGGTATAGGTTAAGTAGTGGGGCAATTCTAACTAGCTGAGTTGTTGTAGGACAGAGCAGTGGTGGGATCTGTGTGGGGAATATTTAGCAAATTTGGCTATTTAATTATAGCAAGCTTCTAATTTTGCTAAATCTATTTTCTTTAGATTGGTCAAAATAGGTGAGGCGTATAGCAGAGTACAGAATAGGCAGGTTCTGGCAATTGCCTGTGTTGCAGTTTGGTGAGAAATGGTTTGATTCTGTGTAGTGTTCCTAGTTTTATATGTGTCATTTTGAAAGTTTGAGAAGGATGTTTATCAAATTTCATATTATTATCTATGAGAACAACTAGAAGTTTTGTTTGGGATACTGTAGTTATTTTGGTATTGTTGGAGGAATAGATATGAAATGAAGATGGAACATTTGGGGATTGGTTCAGTCAAAAGAGCATAGGTTTAGTTTTGCTTGGATTAAGAATCAATTGTGAATTTGAGAGCCAGGACTCCACAGCAGAGAAAGACTGTTGTGTCAGTTCTTCAAGTTGTTGTAGGGTGGGACCAGCACAGATAAGTGTAGAGTCATCTGTGTACTGAACAACAGAGGCAAGGTAGGTTGCAGTGTGAAGTTAACTGGTAAAATACTGAAGAGAAGAGGACCTAGAATTGAGCCCTGGGGGACCCCCATGGTGACAGGTAAAAGAGAAGAGAGATCTTAGTGCCATTTAACAGCAACAGCTTGTTGTTGACCAGTAAGGTAGTTTTAGAACCACGCTAGAGAAGAGTGACCAAGCTTTAGGTCAGAGAGCTCAGTGAGGTGTTTCTGAAGGGAGACAGTGTCAAAAGCTTTGGACAGTTCCAGGAAGATGGAAGATACAAGTTTATCTTCATTTTGGTATTGATGATAGTATTTATAAAAGTTAGAAGGGCAGTAGTGGTACTATGATTTGGTCAAAAACCATGCTGTGTATTAGATAGGAGATTGTTATCTAAAAGGTAGTTCATGAGTTGCATGTGTATGCATTTTTCTAGTACTTTGGCTAGGGGAGAAAACATGCTGGGGTGGAAATAAACAACAATAAAGACATGGATGGCTTGAATTTGTATATGAAAAGCCTACATGAATGGGAACCTAAAGTAGGATGGCAGTTATAAAAAAATATATCAAGTATTACAATTTGAAGAATACTGGGAGGTAAGGATAATCATGGCTGGAAAGGAACAAAATTAGGGACCCTTGTGAAATTGTAAGATAGCGGTAAGGAAGTGAGAGTGAAGTAGGAGGAAAATGGAGGTTTGAAGCATGAAGTGGTATTTGTTCACATTTAGGGATGCAGTTTATCCTGGTGGTGAGCAAGAAAAGAGCCAGCTTTTGGCTTGGAAGTCTTTTTGGATAGTTTTGAAGGATGGGTGAGAAGCTATTGACCTGATGAATACAGATAAAGAGTTCCAGGCCTTAGGAACATGATACTAGTACAGAAAATGCACAGCAGATTTGATAAATTTGTGGATAGAAAGGAGCTTTTGGTTAATGGATCATAGTAACCAACAAGGAAAATATTTGGTAGAATGTTATTTAGTCCCAGACAAGCTGATGGTTTCTGAATAATTTTATAAGTAGTAAGAAGCTGTGTATATGTTAGTTGATGGGGGTACTTCTAATCAATTTAAGTTTTTTAGTGCTATACAGTGGTGGGTTATGAAAGGGGTATTTTCTGCAAATTTAGCAACTTTATTATGGCATTACTCAAGGTTTGATTTTTATGATGCATAAAGTTTAGTAAGGATGGGAGCACCATAATGAAGTGAGAGGAGGAGATAAATAGTGGCAAGTGTAATTTTAGTTGTGTCAGTGATAATGTTTGGGCTCTAAAAGGCATCTCTAGTTTTTAATGATTTTGTTTATGCAATTTTGCATATGCAGGCTGAATTTAAGATTATCATCCACTATCATCCCTAATAATTTGTTATAAGAAGTGAGTTCAGTGTGGTTGTATTATCAAGGGAGAGGACTTTAAATTTTAGTTTTTTATGGGAGAAGGATTTGGCGAAAAAAGTAGGACTTTTTTTTTTGGGTTGAGCATGAGTTGTGAGTTACAAAGCCAAGTTTTGGTTGCTGTTATAGCTTCCTTAGTAATTTTTTTGGAGGTGTGTTGTCAGATGAGCAAATGGGTGAGGCCAGATCTATGCACTGCACTAAGGAGGCCTGTTGTGTGGATGTATGGAGGGTGTTGGTGAGGATTTTAAAGTGGAAGGGGCCAAGGATAGAGCTTTGTGGTAAAAACATAGTTACTGGGAGGTATGTAGAGAGGGTGGAGTGCCATTTTACTGACTGATACCTATTGAATAAGTAGCTTTAAACCATAGAATGGTGGGCTGAGAGAGACCTAATGAGGACATTGATGTAGAAATCTGCTGTGACAAGTTGTGTCAAAGGCTTTAGGCAAGTGTAGAAATAGGGAGGAGGCTAGCTTGCCATTATCTCTAGCTTTATTGATGGTATCTATATAGGTTAGAAGTGTAGCGTTAGTACTATGGGAAGAACGGAAGTCATGTTGTTTGAGGGGCAGGAGTTCTTCCTGCAGGTGATAATTTAGCAATTGTTTTTGAATAACATTTTCAAATATTTTAGAGAGGAGGATACGGTTACTATATGTCGAAAGTTAGTGATGTGTGTTGAAATTCCTCCTTTGTGCGAAGGGATAATGTGTGACTTTTTCCTGAGAGAAGGAAAATGGGATTCTTGGATTAACCTATTCATAAGGATTTAGACAGGATAGGCAATGCTATTGTCTGCTATTTTAAGGTACTCACTCGGAAGGTCATCAAATGAAGTAGAGCTTGGTTTGAGTTTAACAGTAGCTTTATATAGGATGTGGGTACATGTTTGAAGGTGAAAGTGGATGTGGTGATATGTCCTTGCTGGTTAGTGTTTAGATTAGATGCTGGTTGATCCTTGGTTGAGATGCTATACTATCTATGAAATAAGATTTGAATTTTATTGTGGTGTAAAGTGATGAATTATTGGAAGAGGGTTTAGGGTTGAGCTCATGGCTGAGATGCAAGATTTCTTTAATGACTATACAGAATTTTTTAGGGTTGTGTTTACTTTTATTCTGAAAGCTATTATAGTATAGTTTTTTTGTCTTCATTAATTTACTTTTTAGTACGATTGTGAAGCATTCTGATATTCTCAAGATATTCTGGAGTTTTATATTTTTGCCAATATTTTCCATGCTTTTTCTCTATCCTGCATTAGCATTCTACTCTTTTTGGATAGCCAAATGGCATTATTTGTTTTTAGTTTCTTCCTTCTAAGAGGTGCAAGGCTATTTAGGATATTCAGAAAAGTTGTACTGAATTCATTTACAGCATCATTTCAGGGGAGGAGTTTTAGGAAGTTACAGTTAATAGATGATAGGTTAGTAGTGATAATTTCTGGATTAAACTTGGAAAGGTTGCATGTTGTTTTATAAGAATGTAGTTTAAGTGGATGTGTGAAATGTCTGGTTGTATAGATTGGGAGATGATCACTGCAACAGTCAGACAATGCACCTGAGGGGGTGTATTTTCTGGGAAATATTAAAGCAATACCACCACCTTTTCTATTTATATGGTCATTACAGATGATACTATAGCTGTGAGGTATAATTTCAAAGTCATTTATGCTGGGCGTAAGTTAAGTTTCAGTCACAGTGAGAACATCAAGCGAATGTTGGGTAATCCAGGCATGAAGTTCAGCAGTTTTATTTCTTATGCTTCTAACATTTATGGCAGCAAAATAAATTACTGGGTTTGGGGACTGACCATTGTAGGGTTAGAGTAGTATATGCAGGAGAATTGTCTTGATGTTCATCGTGATAAATAAAGCCAGGATTAGGGTGAATGTCTCCTAGAAGGATTTTAGTATTTTGAGAAATTATAGATACTTGTTTTTTGGAGAATATTTTTCCACCTACTTTTATTTTGGTTTGAATTGAAATGGAGTTAATCAGTCTATATTTGGAGTAAAGGTGAGGGGTGTCATTTAATAGGTTTCCTGCGATATCTGGAAAGTGTAGTGAAAAAGTATAAATAGGTGGTTGGGACAAAGTTGGAGGGATGTTGCTGAGTCATGGTAGGATGGAAGATGGGCCAGTACCAGGAGAAGAATAGAACATAAGCTGAGTAGTAGAATGATTAAGTAAAGAGATCTGTATGTTATAGTTGGCAGGTAGATATTTAATGGTGGTGGAGTCTGAAAGCTGAAAGAGGGTAGGTAACAAAGAAGTATTCTCTATAAAGGAAGAGAGTTAGGTTGTCCTAGTATCTTCTCTGGAATATAAGGAATAGGGGGTCAGGGATGCTGATGTCTGCATTTTGTGATGTATTTTAGGGACAGTTTGTATTACTTTTGCACCTAGTTTTTAGTATCTGTGATAGTTTCCCATTACCCGCACCTGTAATGTCTAAGTATCTAATTACCAGCAGCAGTGTAGTGGTTCTGGGGAGCATACCTCCATCACAATAACACTGTATTTGAGTAATTCATTAGATCAGGAACTGTAGTTTTTCAGTTCAGTGAACTAAAATAAACTTACAAAAAATGCAGCAGAGACAACAGGATTTTATTTAACAAAAAAAAAAATGTTTGTTTTTCCCAAACAATCACATGGGATGGCAAAACTTCTCAGATTTTTTTCAGCACAGTCCCATTCAGCTAAAGATGGAGTTTCTCTGAGCTTCACAGCAAATCCCTTTCTTCTGAATGTCCCTCATCAGTATAGATATCTAAATTTGTTTTCTTTTGCCTTCCTACATTAATCATTATTCTACAGTGATACACTCAAAATCACAATGCCAGACATTAAATACCCCTATCAAGAAGGGCAATTGACTCTGAGCTAGCTGACTGAACCCCTCATTTTTATTACTACCAATTGGCTTCAATAACTGTTAAAGTTTTGAGAATTTGCCCTAACAAATTCATTAGGTATCATTTTTTTAAATGAATTCATGTCTTTATAAAAATGTAACACAATTGTTATATGTATAATATTTACAAATGAAGTATCTTGCATTCTTTTATTTCAGCTTCATTTCATTTTGTCAAACTACTGGACACAAACTGTCACCCCCTAACAGCTTGAAACCTTTGATTTTAGTCCTGCTAAGTGGTCTGTGAGTTCAGGAAAGGCCATCTGCATTGAGGTGGTTCAAGTCTGGTTCTACTCTGTACTATGAACTTGAATCTTTGCAAAGAGAGTGCTCAACTACACAGATTAATGTTTCCACCTTGCTAAAAACTTCATGACATCAAGGGAAGATGCTTCTTCACCAACATGAACCTCGGGTAGGATGGATAACATTTTAGGAAGACAGTATCTGTTTGATTGCTATGCATCTCATCTTTATAACAGAACTTGTATTCTTCTCTACTTAACCTACCACTTAGAAAATATATAGCTCTCTTCCTCTTTAAAGGCCTATGCTGACACAGCCCTTAGGTCTACCATCATCAATATAAAGTATAAAAAGCATGCTAAAATCTGAAGATGCTAAAATAGACTCAATATGATATTTCCTTTAACTGCTTTAAAGCATTAATCTAAGGCTCATCTTCCCTTTAATCAGACCTCTAAAAGGTTATGCTATTAACGTAAAATTATGTGCAAGCCTTCAGTAGTATGCAGCTAACCCTAGAACCATGTTTACATCAGGCTTTGTAGCTAACACTATGATGCTGTTCCACTCACTTTTTGACTCCCCACCTTAAAAACCAAGGTCCTTTTTTTTTTTTTATACACATATAATCACAATCCATAGGCTCAACACCATTAGTAGCATACTTTTCAGTGGTGAAAGTTATCATAGATAGGACAGTTACCATTACGGTTACAAAATGTGTTTATTTGACTACTTTTCTCTGTTGTAAACAGTCTACTACTAATACTCTGTTACTAGATTTTAACACATGCTTTCCCATGGGTTTATTCTGCTGTTTTAAATGCACTTTCAGTGACTAATAACACATGCTGGATACCCATTGATGATGCCAGTTAACTTGTCAATTGTTTAAGCCAGTCATTTTATCTTTAAACTTAAGCATCATTCATGGTGATGATGAAATATTGATCATGTACCACTGACCTTTCTTCCTTTAAACATGGATGGAGAGCATAAAAGTGCCTCTCTACATCTCTTTTGGGGTGTTATGCCTTAGGTCATTCATTCCCACTTGGGCAATATAGGTTCATAGGTTCATAGGTGTGTACTAGGCTAATGGCCCTGGAGCCTTTACAATTCTAGCCCATTGGATTACCCTGGCATCGTGCCACCCAACCTTAGTTCCCAGTGCCTCTGTCGAGTAGAGCCACTGGAGTGATCCCTGGGGTGAATTTTCTATTTCCCATCCACTCATTAAGATTTTTCTTGAAGAGGGACAGTGAGGTGCTCTGTTTGACATGTATGGGAAGTCTATTCCATAGCATGGGCAGTCTCTGGGTTATGAACCTGCCTCTCCAGCACATTCTGTTGACTGTGGTAATGAGGTTGAGGTCTCTGGAGCACGTAGTGTGGAGGGATTGGGATTTCTTTAGATGTAGCATTTGTAACAGAGCTGTGTCAGAAATAGCTTTATAAGTCAAGCAGAGATCGCCTCTAAGTAGTTTCTTCTTGGATGCAAAACCCTTAGTAATGAAATGTGCCACACAGAAGGACTTTCTGACCACAGTGGCAGTGTGGTGGTCAAAAGCGAGGTTGCTGTCAACCCGTGTTCCCAGATCTCTTATAATGCCTTCTGTGTTCAGTGGACTACCATCGATGTGATAGTACATGGGAACTAGATTTTTCTCAAAGGGGATGACGACACATTTTTTGGCATTGAGCTTAAGGCCATGGTTCTGACACCAGTCGTTGGTCTCAGTGAGGCCTTTCTGTAGGATGTCAACATCACTTGGGAAGTTAATAATTGCTCCCAACTTGCAATCATCTACAAACTTTGTCAGCCAGAGTCCCTTCATGTTGGACTGGACTTCTGAGAAGTAGATACCAAACAGGAAAGGACCCAGGACCGATCCCTGTGGGACTCCACTCATGACTGGTTGCCAGTCTGACTTGGAGTCAGCTACTTTCACACTGTGGGTTCTATCTGTGAGCCAGTTTGCAACCCAGCCTGTGATATAGGGGTTGCTGCCTAGCTTAGTGAGTTTTTCTATGATTCCTGAGTGGGGAATGGTATCAAAGGCCTTGGCCAGATCAAGGTAGGCTGTATGAACCACCTTGCCTTCATCCACAGCTCTGGTGACTGACTCAAAGAAGTCGACCAAGTTGAGCAGGCATGATCTACCCTTCACAAAACCAACATGTGTGGGATCTGGAGTCTGGATATTCCCTATATCCTTGTTTATTAGGTCCATGATGATGTGTTCCATGGCTTTGCATATCAGACTTGTCAGGCTAATGGGGCGATAGTTCCCAGGGTCTGTAGTTGCTCCTCCTTTGTGGAGAGGGATGACTATGAAGATCATATTCATATCCAGGACAGTGGTGGGTACTGAGGGTCTTGGCAATGTCTCTAATCACAGCACTGGAGACAATTTACTGTAATACTGTCCTTTTCCAGCCTTGCATTGTTGCCTAGCTACGGACTTTCCAGTACAATGGATCATGAGCATCTCTGCAGGCCTATTGGACTTTAGGCTAAGTGCATTATTTCACACATGTATATATGAAATAGTGCTTTCTTGCTATGTATGATATTTCCAGTGGAGCTAAATAGGCCTTTCTTTTAAAAATTACTAATATTTTCTCTTCTGATGTAATGCCAGCTGAGTATAGATATTTGGTGTACTTGTACTGAATTTCTAACCATTAGGAGGTGTAATATTGCCACCATTTACAGATAATTATTATGATACAGTTTTGTAGACTGTCACATTGTAATGAAGTGTAAGCTATATAGCACCAATAACTGTAACATCCTGCACCAGTTCTGACTAAAAGATTTAGGGAATTCATCTCAGACTGTCTACTACACCATACCTCTATGACAGTTTTTCTCTCTTTAAGGACCTCTATTGATGTCAATTCAGAAAATAGCTTGGCAATTTTATTGTTTGCCTGTACACAGATGCCTGTTCGTATAATGTTTTCCACTGACAAATATGTGTTACATTTAAAAATAATGCAAATTATATTACTAATCCCACAATATCAATATAGTACAAATAATGTAACAGACTTGTACTTTATATCCTACTCTCCAGAGACAATAAATACCAATTAATCTCTTTGCAGTTTATATGGGATAGCTATATAGTGTGTATACAGCTGAAGATAATGCCATCTCAGACCATTTGTGTTATATGTATGTATTTCATTTAACAACTTGCAATGAAGGGATTAGCCCACTCTTTGCATATACTGAGTATAACACAGCTTGTCAAACTGGCACACTGAAATGCCATTGTAAGCCAGTATAGGACACACATCCTGTCACACACCATTTGCATGTTCTTAGCAAAACTGTAAAGCAGCTATACTTGATAGGTAATCAGACACTACAGCCAAGACTGCCATTCATCTTTAACAGCATACAAAAAATGGAATGTTGAAGATGGAGACATATCACCAATACCTGTGCAGGGATTGCTGATGGTATTATTTCAGCTTACTGAAAGTTCATTTTTAAGATAAATACAAATAGTTTTTACTTATAATGCAATATCAACACATTAAAAATAATTTAGATGTATCACATTCTTTTACTACGTTAAAGAAGTCATCCACTTCTACCTACAGAAAATTAATAGAACTTTATAGACAGGTGTATTCTATCAGTCCTGAATGCCTGCTAATTATCCATATGAATAGAATGTAGAGCTCTAAAACTGCCTCAAAATTTCTGGAGTTACAGCAATATATGGCACACAGCCTGTGTCAAGTGTAGCTGCCACAGAATATATTAGAGTTTTGAATTACAATTTACAAATATTGCAATTCTGGACACTTTAAATATGTATAAGACACTTTTATGGGCAAATTAATAATAGTTTTATTTTTGCTGTCATATTTCTGATATTATAATAATGTTATTAATTTTTGGTTCACGTCTTAACTGTTTTTCTGATACCCAAAGCAATGAGTACTTCATTGCTGGAAGGTAAATCAAATAAAATTTTACAAAATTTCAGATTTTATTTGAATAGAACTGCAATGAGCTTGCTAGTACTCTAAAGATAAAGCTGCAATTATTAAAGCTAACATAAAGGATGAATCTTCATTTCTTTTACAAACAGTCAAAAAATAAGACACTCAACTCAATTGTTACTCATACTAACCCTTAGGATAAGTTCCTTCTGATATGTTATGTCTCCTTTGATAGGATATAAAAGAAACTGTTTACAATAATGTGACAGGGACTGTCAATGAAATGGAGGCCGTATGTTTTATTATTTGCACATACAATAATGTACCGTGACGCAGTATTCGATATTCATTTAATTGTGTACTTGAAGCATGTATTTTTGGGGAAAAGTACTGAATGTAAATATTTCTGGCTACAGATCTAGAAGTATCCATCTTTACATATGATAGCACAGATATAAAATATATCTTTAATATCTTCATATTCTATGTTTACTATATACATTGTGTCCACTACCAGCACAGCATAATCAAAACAAGGGTTTTGTGTTGTACTTCAAAGGCATTATTATAATATACACACTGGACAATATGGGGAATGACCTTGCCAGCTTATGCAATCCAGACTATAAATAAGTTAAATATTTATGATTCTGAAGAAACACATCCATTGCATCACACAGAAAGATATTCATAGGTTCATAGGTACGCGCTAAGATAGCTGCCCTTGTGGGCCATTTTAAACCTAGAAAATGTCCCCTTTTTGTGCTTGCAATAACATATCCTATTTGGTGATAGATTGGCCTTACCAATCCCATGGTTGATAATTATATAGTACCATTAATGAGAATAACAGGTATCATACCATAGATAATTTGAGGAGACCCATGCATAGGACAAAGCATTTAGGAGTTGTCTCTGTCCATTAGTAGCACAGGAGACAGTATGGTGGTAATTTTTTTGTTTCCCATATTAAATTATAATCTGCCCAAGGAAATATTTTCCTCCAAATAACATTTAGAGTTTTCCTCCCCAACTGCCTCATCTCTTATTCACCATTTCTTGTTTCCTATGGGTTGATATTTTATTTGGACTTTTTCCATAACAACATCAATACAGTTGCTGTAATGTCTTGAGTTATACTTGTTCTTAAATCTTAAACTATTTCTATGTATGTAATCATCTATTTTCTTAGCTCATATAGTATTTTTCTGCCAGAGGCTGTAATGCACATTCTGCTAAGTCCATTTCAGTCTTTTCATTGAGAAATCTGTGACAGTGTAAGGATATGGGATGCAGCAAGAATGTTCTACTGAATTAAAATTTAACTATTCCAAACTATTTGTCAATAAATACTCATAGATGGGATTTCAATACATTGATATATGTGATTACACCTCCTGATGTCATTAAGATATCCAGTATATTTATACAAATGTTTACCAGGTCTGTATAACTTCAGTGAAAAAACTCTTGGTTGGACACCTTTTTGTTGAACTCTAATTGTTAAAACCTCAATCCGTCAATTGTAAAATTAAGCAAATTTTTTCCAGGGGAAAAAATGCTTATCCAGCCTAACAAGTATCAAAATATTCACAAAGTTTAAAACCCACCAAGGTGGGGGGCTGCACCCCCCACACCCCCTTTAACTAAATATACCAACTCCAAAATTGCACCACAGTGAGGAAAAAGACAAATCTCCGATGATGGCCAAGCATTTTTTCCCCCTAGAAAAAAAAAATCACTAAAATGAACATTTGACAGATTGAGGTTTCGACAATTAGCATTCGACAAAAATGTGTTCGACCAAACAGTTTTTCGCTGAAGTGAAGTAGACCTGTTTTACTTTCACAAATTGCATTTAATGTGATTTCTGCATAACTGTTCCCCTTGTATTGAAATTAGGTCTCAACAGAATGACAAGGCACTTTGGAAAGATAATGCAACCCAGTAACCCAGACCCAGAGGAGAAAATTGCAAATATCTCTGCAGAAACCACATATTATCCTTTAGTCTTCAGGTATGCTGGAATAAATGATAGCCAAACGCTAATAAAAAGTGACATGCTAAATGGGATAACGTAGCCTTATTGTATCTGTCTGGCAATTTCTTTACTAAAAAGGCTGCTGTGAAACATAATTGCTAAGAGACCAAGGTATCCAAACATGCAGTAAAAAATTATTTTAGATCCTTCATTGCATTCTAGAATTATTTTGTCTTTATATGAGTTCAGGTTTTCTTCTGCAAAAGGTGTTGAATATCCAAGCCAAACAGAGCAAATACATATTTGTATGAAAGCACTGAAAAGTCCTGTGAAACTTGTTGTATTTTATCCCACCCACTTCTGCTGGAAACTTTTTGGGGTTGTTACACCAAATACAATAACAACAGTGATTGTTTTTACTAAAATAATAGAGATGCAAACAGACAATATAATACCAAATGCAGGTTGTCTGACCAAACAGCTTGCAGTATTTGTTTTTTCCAATTAATATTAATGCACTGAGAAAACAAAGGCTGAGAACTACTAGCAGAAAGTAACTGAGATTCTGGTTGTTTGCTTTTACTACTGGTGTGTCACGATATGCAATAAAAATCCAAAGTACAAAGGCAGGAATGACAGAAAACAAAATAGTAACAGCAGCCAGGACTGTACCCAATGGATCACTGTATGACAGGTACTCTAGAAGCTTTAGAATGCAGACCCTTCTTCCTTCATTGGACCATTACCCTTCTGAGAATTGTATGCAGTCAGTGGCATCTAAAAGAAAAAAAAAAAAATATATATATATATATATATATATATATATATATAATTGGTTTGACTCTGGATATTATTCAGTTTGCATACTCATTAAACTGGTATTTGTGTCTGGAAGAAGAAACACATATTATTTATTTGCACTTTGTTGACCAAGTTAGTCCCAAAATTCCAGTGTCTCTTATCAGAGGATCTCCAAAGTGACATACATGGTCAAGTGGAAATTAGCTATGAAGAAAAATAAACCCCCCTTTACAATTTCATAAGTGCCATGAGGCCTTTTCCATCCACTTGAGTTACCACCAGCTGTGTCAAATGAGACATTGGTTTAATAACTATGCAGGTAAAAGCTGCACTCTCTAAAGCCAAAAACACAGCATCCATGGGACCGGACAACATCCCAGGCTGCGTTTTACATGAACTTCAGAATGAACTGGCTCCCCACTTAAGCACCGTGTTCAATAATAACCTCACATCAGGCTTTTTGCCCACTGAATGGCACACAGCAACAGTTATCCCACTCCACAAAGTGGGAGTCACCACTGATCCTGGGAACTATCAACCTATTAGCCTGACGAGCCTGGTCTGCAAGGCCATGGAATGTATCATCATGGAACTCATAAACAAAGACATTGGTAACCTCCAAACTCTGGATCCCACCCAGTTTGGGTTTGTGAAAGGCAGATCATGCCTCCTGAACCTGATCGACTTCTTTAAGGCAGTCACCAAAGCTGTAGATGAGGGTAAGGTGGTTTATACAGCCTATCTTGACCTCGCCAAGGCTTTCAACACCATCCCCTATTCTGGAATTATAGCTAAACTCACTAAACTAGGTGTAAATCCTTACGTCGCAAGATGGGTTGCCAACTGGCTCACTGACAGAACCCACACTGTAAAAGTTGCAGATTCCAAATCTGACCTCAAAGCATTGACAAGTGGAGTACCACAGGGTTCCTTCCTGGGACCTCTTCTGTTTGGTATCTACTTCTCTGACGTACAGGCTAACACAGAAGGCCTCTGGCTAATGAAGTTTGCAGATGACTGCAAACTAGGAGCCATAGTTAAGTCCCCAAATGATGTGGACATCCTACAGAAGGGCCTCGCTGAGACAGATGCCTGATGTCAGAGCCATGGTCTCAAGCCCAATGCTAAAAAGTGCAATGTCATCCCCTTTAGTAAAAACTCTGTACCCATGAACTACCACATAGGCAGCAATCTACTTAATGCCGAATGTATGATAAGAGACCTTGGGACCCAGGTGGACAGTAGTCTCTCCTTTGATAGTCACATTGCCACAGCAGTCAGGAAGTCCTTCTATGTGGCACAACTCATCATAAAAGGGTTCTCATCCAGGAAAAAAGAGGTCATTGTTCCCCTCTACACAACACTCATTAGACCCATTATAGAGTACAATGCCCCTTTTGGAATGTACCTCACAAGACATCTGCAGCAGCAGCTGGAAAGGCCACGAAAGTACCTCACAAAGAGGATTACTGGCCTCAAACAAATGCCCTACACTGACCACTTCAAAAAAAACTCCAGCTTTACTCCTATAGTATATCACCTACTATGAGGTGATCTCTGCCTAACATATAAAGCTATGTCAAACCCAGAGCTGTTGGACATGCTACATCTAAAGAAATCCCAATCCCTCTGAGCTACATGATCTAGGGACCTAAACCTTGTCACCACAATAAACAGGACATGCTGGAGGGATAGATTCCTGTCCCAGAGACTTCCCGTACTTTGGAACAGGCTACCCATCTACGTCAAGCAAAGTTCTTCATTAGCACTCTTCAAGAAAAATCTTGATGAGTGGATGGGAAATAGGAAATACACCTCGGGGATTACTTCTGTGTCTCTGCTCGACAGTGACACAGGAAAATAACTTTATTGGGTGGCGTAAGCCAGGGAACCTTGTTGGCTAGGCTTACATAGGCCCTTGGGCCGATAGCCTAGTACCTACCTATGAACCTATATCTCATTCCAAGTATGGCACATTTATGAGTGCAGCAGCCCCCTCTCCCATGCTGCATTGCATTATCAATATTGGAAAATGATCCAAAGGATCAGATATAGAAAAAGATCTCACAGTTCTTTGATATTCCCACAGCAAAAATGATTATGCAACCTATTAAGCAAGTGACACTACTTGATAAGGAACTGAATAATTAGTCATTCATGTTTCATATATATATATATATATATATATATATATATATATATATATATATATATATATATATATATATGTATATTCATATACACATATATATATATATATATATATATATATATATATATATATATAAAAACAGAATACTTTGATTCCATTTAAGTTAATTTCAACTTGTATGTTAAAGGATACCATATTATTTATTTTTTCAGTGAAGAGCTGTGCAGCAATTCATTACAGGATGTACACTTTGTGAGCCAGTCATAAAAAAATGAAAATGCAATTGACGCTTCCTGAAAGATATCAGTTGGACGAATTTCCTTCTGGAATAGTGTGGAACAAAAAGGTTAATCTATCTACTAAACAATTCTGTCTAAAGTGACCTTTACTCACTAGCTGTATGTTTAATTATATGTTTTCTATTTGAATCCATTTGACTGTCTTGTTTTTCAACAGACCACACATTTCTTTGACTTGCTGGATCTTCTGATATGCTGGATGCTCTTATACAAACAGGAATTGCAATATGAAGTGAGGAAAGCAGGGTTATGGTATATTTAAAAAGAAAGTCAGGGAAGAGAATTTGATAGTAGTAAGGAAGTAAGTAAAGAGGGGACAGTAAGGAGGCATAAGGAAGGAAAATGTACTTGTTCACATTTAGGGATATAGTTTATCCTGGTTTTGTATCAAGAACAGAGCCAGATTTTAGCTAGGAAGTTTTCCAAGGTGGCTTTGAATGATGACAGGGAGGTACTGACCTGATGGACATAGGTCTTACTTCTCTATTTTTGTATCTCACTTAGTTCTTCTGACATTGTCTTTGTATTCCTCTCTCTATACTTTCTTGTCTGCTTTGCTATTTTTTTATTTCTTTTTTGAATTCTTTCTTTCCTTCTTCCTTTCTTATCTGACTTCTGATTTGTAGTCATCAGTTTCTAAAACTTTTTTCTAATAATCCTTGTATGTATGCTTGCACTTTCTCTTTTTTGATCGGTATATTAGAGCCCACCTGTACATTTTCCCTGTCTCTGCCCTTCCTTTTATTGTCAGAGGAATCACAGCATGATCTCAGACCATGCATCTTTAATCAATTCCAGGCGTGCCTTTGTTATGTATCTCCTGTCTATTCTTGTCCAACTTTTAAATCTCCCTGAGGTGTGCATGAACATTTCACCCACTTTAGTTAAGCCCTTTATCTAGTATGCATTTACCTATCCGATCACTTTTATTAAGTGGAGCAATAACTTCCCTTCTTTTACTATTTTCTTGTCCTAGATCCCTTGTCTGCCCAATCCCTTCTTGCTGTAATGTTCCAATCTCCAATTAGTATTCCTGTTCATTCCTGGAATTTGATTATATTTGCAAACATTTACCTTGATTTCTTAGTCCTTGTATCAGGTGGGTCATATACTAAATTCACAAAACACCTTTGTCCCTCTATTCTTCATTTGATCTCTACATACCTTCCTTGTCTATCTTCATTCTTCCTCACTATCTTCATAGGCCATGTCTTCTTGACTGTTATAGCCATTTCTCTCTGCCTTCTGTTTATCCAAGAAGCACTGGCCATCTTTTTAAGTTCCTCACTTGTAAGGCGAGTCTTGTATATTGGCAGTACTTAAGCCTTAGTTCTCCTTAAGCATCCCATATTTCTGTCTCTTTTGTTCATTTTTACTGAACCATTCACCTTCCGTAAGTTAATTTTGGCTGAAAATTCTCTTGTGTCTTATTTTCCAACCTTCCTTCTCTGTCCTACTATGTTTCCTTTCCATTCTTCCTTTATACCTTATTCTCCATTGTGTAGATTTTATTGAACAAGTTCCTCAGTCCATTCTTTGTTGTATCCCATAGAATGAGTAAGCCATATTAGAAAGTATATACTGCAGTATTAGAAAGTATAGACTGCCATTATGACATGATGGAACTACTCATCCACTGTTGCTAGTTAATACTCCATGTGAAACTGTCCATAGAGAAAAGTAGAAAAAAGGTCTTCAATAATAACTGAATGCAGTGAATGGAAAATATGACTGCACACAAAAATCACAATCAAAACAATCAAAATGCATAAATGCACTATATAGCGATAGGGGTATAAATAAATATTTGCCATTATTTGATAAGAAAATTCATTTTGTAACTTTTGGCTTTGCCTGTCAATAAGAAATGCATTCAGCAAACCATGTTAAAGGTGTTTCATTTATTAAAGCCCAAGCCTCTGCAAAATCAATTTATTTGCCTAGTAGCCACTGAAAAAAACACGTTTGTGAAAAGAAATCAGTGATTTATTTACATAATCTATTTCAAATGTTAGATGCAGCATTGGCCAAGCACATTTGGGATTTTTACAAGTGTACTGGTGACCAAGTACTTAATTAACATGCGCTATAAAATGTTACTTATTATATAACCTACTACAGATTGCAAATTGAAGAGCTAAGTTCTGGTTTCTAGTTTTCTTTTCTTGTTTGATTTTATACTCTAATGGCACAAGTACAGTTCATGTAAAAATATAATCTAAATATGCATACATTATAGAGTGTATTTACAAAACAAATTAATTTTATGTTCTCTAGGCATAATAATCATATTCTCCAGGGTTGGCATTACTGGCCATCACATCCCTCCATCCATCTGGTTGTATCCCATGCCTGGATTCCTAAACATGCAACATGATTTTAACCTGAGGACTTCTAAAGAAATAAAATAATAATGCCATTCTATCCCAGTCACAATATATATATATATATATATATATATATATATATATATATATATATATATATATATATATATATATGTATTTATATATATATATATATATATATATATATATCAATCACTTTAATTCCTGTTGCTAATCTTTTATAATTTCTATTTGACTCTCTCTCTTTCCCATTTACGCACCATGTGGTACATCAGACAACGATCACCTTTTAGCGCTTGTTGTTTCTCTAGAAGTAACAGGTTTTAAGGGCTCAGGTTGCTAGCCCAAGGCCCAGCCCTCCTCAGAGGGTGGATATACTGCACTATGCCTACAATTTCTACACCAAGTACACCTGATAAATTTGAATCTCAAAGGTCATATCCTACAGTTTACCAAGTGCAACACTGATCACAGGTACACATTATTAGGAGACAGAAATAGATATAAATAGCTTCTTTATTGTAGCTGTTAAATAGTCTGATAGGCTAATTGTGATAAGGTAACTGATGGTATATTGGGTTAATTGGAAATAATAAACAGCCACATTAGCAGCCAGTATACCTTGTAATGCAATTTTACCTTTATCAGTAACAATAAACTCTGAATAACTCAACATCTTATACTGACTTTAGTGGTAATGTTAGTACAAAAAATTAATTGGCATGGAATTTTTCTGCAAAGATCATCAGCCTACATTTTCCACTTCAGAGATGCGAACACAAGGTTGTATCTCAATAAATATTAAAATGGCAAGAAAGGGTATGACAGAACATGGCCAGCCTTCTTTTACAGACTGTAAGATGTGGGTAAGGAGTAGGCAGGCTCACCACAGCGATGACAAGATGGCTTTGAGAGGTGTTTGTATTTAGAGACTGGTGTAGTACACACTGCCACCTAATTTGTGTGATGAAGAGGGATTATCTTATCCTGAAAAAAATGCTTTTTTACCATGTTTCATAATTTTGAATGCCAAACCTTCTAGGAAATGTCACTTTTGAGTAAAAATCACATCAGTATCAGATTTATCTCATAGGGCCATTTTGCCTATATAGGGTGAAAACTGTAGATTTACGCTCCAAGTATCAGTGCTTGTAGCGAGAAATAGGCATTCATATAGTTTTGGGTTTTTCATTAATAAAAAGAGAGACAGAGCAGGCATAGGCTATTTTGTATGAGGAAAATTGTGCTAATATGTTGAAGGCCTTTAATGTTCTCAGTTAGGAATCTCTGTGGCCTTTCTAGTTGAGTGATATGCTTGGATTTGTACATACCATCATTGTTATTTTTGATGATGGGTCAAATAAGGGAAGAGTGCAGCAGTAGGATAACTTCTTTAGAATGCAGAGATATTCTCTTGGAAATTAACTAGGCCACATAGAAGGGCATAATGACAATGGTGAAGAAACGATACTCAAATGAAAGACAGAGAGAGTTGCACCCAGGTTTCTTATGACTGTGTCTGTCTGAAGAGAATTAACATCAATAATGTATGAAGCAGGAGTAGCTTTTTTGCTGAATACTACTATGCTATATTTTTTTTGCATCTAGCTCGAGTCTATTTTTATTACATTGATTATAATAGTATCAATAGATGAGTGGATAACAGTGCCCAGCTTCCAGTCATCAGCAAACTTGGTGAGACATACTTGTGGGATACTGACTCTGATCTCTACAAAATAAAAGCCAAACAGAATAGGGCAGAGTGTTGATTCCTGTGGTACCACACTAGTTACAGATTTAATTTGAGAACAACTTTCACAACATGGTATCTGTTGCATAGTCATTTGTCAATCCAGTGGACAACATAAGAGTTTACATTAAGTTTGTCCATTTTTCACAGTAATGCTCCATGGGAGATAATGTCCAAAGCATTGTCCCACATGATATTAGCAGCATGCATAGACTGACCACCTTCCAAAGCCTTTGTATCCCTTTCAAAGAAGCTTACTAAGTTCAGGTTGTCAGACCTGTCCTTCACAAAGCCATGCTGACTTGGGTCTAGATTGCTTATGTATTGTAAGTCTGTATATTTGAATTCTCCTATGGTAAGTTCCAGAGCTTTGTATATATAGCTAGTGAGGGTGATGGCCCTATAATCACCTAGGTTTGTTGCGTGACAGTCCTTGTGTAGGACAGTCGCTGTAGCTATTCTTCTGTCATCAATCATAAACTCTGCAAATAGGGTGAGGCTGAAAAATGTAAGTAGATGCTCTGCATAATTGCCACTGTAAAGAATGCAACCTAGTATGTTTTCTGCTCCCATAAAAACACTGTTAGCATTTAACAGGGATTCCAACACTTGTTATGAAGAGATTTCAGGCAAAACTAAATTTGCATGGATAGCAGGGGCAGTAAAGTGGACCACTGTTGTTAAATTTGTTCTAAATTTGTCTGCAAATATATTAGTTATAACCTTGAGATCAGGATATATGGTATTATTAAATGGATGAGCTCAGATTATGCTGAACCTTATTCCTTCATTCCTGACAAACTGGAGAAAGATGCATAGTATTCGTTGGTATCTGTAGAGATGAAAAGCTAGTATTTCCTTTTCTATTTTTTAATACTGTTATTAAGTTCCTTGCTGGCATGTTTCAGTTTGATCTTGAGGTATGGTAAAATGGAGATTTCTTACAACATTTGATTATTTCCTTCTTTTATTATACAGTTTAGTAATATGACAGAACCACCAGAAAGGTGTATTCCTAAATTAATGATTATATTTAGGGCAGATGAGTCCACACTTTTATATACAGCTATGTAGGTTCAGGTAAAAGTTGCATGTGAATGAGGCAGCCCCCACAGTTCCTTGTCAGATATGATCATTTGAGTGGACTTGTTGAAAATTTCATCTAGCTCTTATAGAAGCTGAAGCAGCATTGCCCTGGGAAGTCCCCAAAGATGGTCTCATTTGGAGGCAGGGTAGTACCACAAGGTCTCATAGAGAAGATGACTAATTCATGATCAGATTTAACCAAGAATCAGGAGTTGCAGGGTATGGTTGCAAGTGAGAGCTAGGTTGGGAAGGCTCAGGGTCTCTTGAGTAGTTTTTCAATTTTTTTAAAGAACCAAACAAGGGAGCTATAGCTGACCAAACAAGTAAATCCAGAAAATAAAAATAAAAAATAAAAATAAGTCTGCTCAAGCAGATGGCTTCAAGCACTTTAATATTAAATGTTGAAAAAAACACATAAAAACATATAAAATCAAAAGTAAAACAAGAAAGATGAGAGCTTTTGCATCACCAAATGATGCTTCATCAGATCTAAAAACTGCAACACAACAGCTCTATTTAATCAGCTCAAAATTAGTGCCTAAGATCACGTGACCTCAGGTCAGGTTTTAGAGGAGCATTTTCATTTAACCCGTTACCAGCAGTTGCTTGCAGTAAAATAATCCATTTGGTTTCCAGGTTTTCAGTACTTGTTCTCACATCACCACCCCTAATATTAGGCATAAAGACTTCAAGCACCAAAAAGTTAAAAACATGATTAGAGACTTCATTATTCACATGTTTACCAAGTGCATTTCTAACATCACATCTGTTCATACTGTAAACATGCACTCTAATCCTATCTCCAAAATTACAGTTTGTTTTTCTAACATAGTAACATTTACGTACAATGCACTCAGAAAAATAAACAACATTCTGTGTATTACAGTCAGCGTAAAAGTTACAGTAAAATCTGCGGCTAGTAACTGGATGTAGGAAGCAGTCACATTCAGTGATGTATGAACAGACACTGCAACCATGACATCTAAACGTCCCTTTCACTGTCAGATTTGACTCTGTTCTCATCCCAATGGATTTATAACATAACATTCTCTTAATCGATTTGTGGTTTATAAAGGTAAATTTAGGTTCACAGCCTACCTTCTTTAAGCTTGGGATGTGTCATAAGTTTATTCCAGTGCTTCATAATGGTGTTACAACCATTATATATGTTATTAGAGTAGCTCAATGATAGTCTTATAGTGTCACACCCTATTTCCCTAGGTGCCTGCATATTATTTGAGGCATCACTAAAATATGGTTGTACTCTACCATGTCTATGTATCAACACTTCATCCTGTATCTGATGCACCTTATATTCGCTATATCCTCTCTGGCAGAAGTCCTTAGCTAAAGTATCAAAGGAAAAATACATATCGCTGTCTTTATTGTGCAACCTCACATGTCTAAAGAACTTACCTGTCATTACATTTCTTTTCAGATACTTAGGGTGCATACTTTGTACATGCAACTGATTGTTCTTCTTGCATGCCTTCTTATAAATGGTAGTATTAATCACACCACCATCCTTCCTAATATATACTTCTAGGAAGTCCATACCCACATAAGAAAAATTGTATGTGAAATTCAAAAAAGTAGTTGTTCCATGTAAATATTGCACAAACTCTTGTAGAGTTCTTAATGTACCTGCCCAAATTAAAAAGACATCATCAGCAAAATGGGAGTAGTGCATTAAAAAAGGAGATCAACATTCTTCTCACTAAATACAAATTCAGAATCCCATTGGGCCATTACCATATTGGCATATATGTTTGTGCACATAGTGCCCATTGCTACACCCATCTTTTGAACAAAATAACTATCATTAAACAGAAACACATTATAAATCAGAATAATATCTAGCAAATAGCATATTAAATGTATACATTCATGTATGTACAAAGAATTTTCTTTCAGATGACATCTAACCAATTCAATGCCTTCCTCATTCGAAATGGCCTTAAACAATGAGACCACATCCATCATAACTAATAAATATTCATCAGCATGATTCTGTACAGTCCAGTCAAACTATCTTTTCAAAAAATCACCTGTATCATGCAGTACAGTCTCAACTTTATTAATAATGGGATGTAAATGTTTGTCAATGTAGATAGACATGGGTTTAGTGACCCAACCTTTCCCCAATACTATAGGTCTCATAGGGGGTTAGTATATGCTTTGTGAACCTTAGGTAGTCCATAAATCATGGGTATGGTAGAATGATCAACATTAAAATACTCATGCAACTGCTTATCAATCAACCCTTCTAGTAGAGATTCATATATATATATATATATATATATATATATATATATATATATATATATATATATATACACACACACACACACACACACACACACACACACACACACACACACACACACACACACACGAGTGGACATTCCTGACTTCCCTATCAACTTCATCGCATTCACAGACAACATATTTACAAGCATCATTCAGCATTGCAGTCATGGCATCAACATAGTCATGCATATCCATAACTACAATCCCTCCACCTTTGTCAGCCAGTTGTATATACAAATCTTGTGTCGTAATTAAATCATTCAAAATTTCCCATTCAGCTTTTGCCATATTAAAGTACTTCCCTTTCATTGTCCTTTCATTAAACATATTATATAGATCTTCTTCACAGACCTTACTGAAAGTCTCTAGTATTGATGGAATAACTGAAACGAATGTACTTGGCTTCCTAAACATGTCTATGGAAGTAGTAGTTGTTTTATCATAACTCAGTTTCAACGCAATGTTCCTTATATATAGCTTAAAGTCAAGTAGAACTTCATGAAGACTGGAGCCCTTCATTGGAATGAACAAAAGGCCATAATTAAGTACCTTAAGTTTTTCCTCACTTAAAACGCATGATGAAATATTAATCACTAGGTTCTCAATACCTTCCTCCTCACTGCAGGTCCCAACTCTAGCTGCCGTTTATTCCCGGTTTATTCACGGTTCGATTCCTACTCCTCACTCGGCCTCTTGACTTGCTCCTGACCAATTCTGGAGATTGTAGCTGCAAAAATGAGTGCTGATTTGTTGTATTAAAATGCTCATCACTTGAGGTAGAAGGAGGCACATTTAAAGTGTCAGTCGTTGTCGTCAGAGATTTATTTAAGTTTAAACTCACATTAGCATCTTTTACACCAGGATCAGAGCCCATTAGCACATGTAAGGTTAGTAGAGGCCATTTCAACCACAGTTGTTTATTTGAGGTTGAAAAAGCTTGTATAGCATTATTCTCAGACCTCACATTATTTTCATTCTTCGGCCATGAGAATATATGGCCCTCAGAGAAATCAGATTTATCACACAGTAATTTCCTCTTTTTCATTTCAGCTAGCCTCTTCTCATATTCCCCTACGTCTGTAAACAGGTCATCCAGTTTTTGGGCATACATAGCTGCATTTGGTAAATTATTAAGTCTATCAATATCTTTATTTATCTCAGTTAGCAGAGAAGTCTCAAATGGGCCAAAAAACTTTAATAGCAGCTGCATATAGTTGAAGCCCATCTCCAGATTCAAGTTCTGACAGTCCATTAGTAGATCAGGAAACATATTCCCATATGTCGGCATTTTACTAATTCGGAGCCCTCTGGGAATCACGTTATACACAAGACATGCTTCAAAGTGTAGTCTTTGCCACTGTAATCACTTGAGCAGACTTATTTTTATTTTCTAGTATTTCAATTTTCAGAAGTACATTGATAATAAAAAGTCTAGGAAATAATGACCATTTCCATTTTCGAAGTGTAAGAGTGCCAGTCAGTGCTTTACAAATGAAGTCCCATAGCAAGAAAGTATTTGGATTGATGTTTAAAGCATCAGTGGTGTTATGGCAATTTCCATGAACTTTTGGAGATAGTAAAGATGAGCTGTAGCTTGTAGTGACGTAATAGTTGCACTTGTTAAGGATGATTTGGATTTCTATTTTGGACCTAGGGTTGTAGGCAATTTGATGTGTGGTGATGGTGTTTCTGATAAATACAGATACTCCCCCACAGCTGCCTAAATATCTGACAGCAGAGCAGGTATTGAACTCAGGTATAGCAGAAATGCTGTCACTGCATTGTAAGCATATCTCAGTAACTGCACAAATATGAATATGTTTGAGATGCAGGAGTCCTCACATTCTGACATCTTTCCATTTAGATTGCCAATGATGCATAGTGCGGCATGTTGCCATAATGTCTGAATTTGAGTCTGTTGTGTTAGAATGCCCAGTGTGGTGGTGGGGTGGGTGGGTATTAGGGTAGGGACTATGCCTAATAAAGGTCCTATTGTGACAATACATTTATTAGTAGTATGCAGAGGTCCTGCTATGAGAGGAGACTGGTTATGCTTGCTGGGCATATGACCCAGTGATGTTAGTTTGCCTTCAGATACTTAAAACTGATTAATACAAGTCTTTTACTTGTGCTTACATTTTGAAGATGCATGTAGGGCATTTTAACAAGAAATGCTTCATGTTATATACATAGCCTGTCTTTACATAGAATACTGATGGAATCTACAATGTTTGTAACTGGAATATTTTGGTTTAATTCTAGGAGCATTATATATAAATGCTCACTGGAATACAATATGCACTTATTTTTGTATCTTTTGATGCGTTGTATTGAGGTAGTTTGAGTATTTAATCTTGATTGATGTCGCTGTTGTTATTATACCTACTTTGTATAGTAAAAATGTTGATAAAAATAAAGTCCAAGAAACCTGATCTGCTAAACACTATGGTTAAGCTTAAGCAGAAGCAAACTAAGAAGCTACCTAAAGAACCTGTCTGCCAGTTATTGATTCATTCATTAATTTATGTACGCATTTTAAGTCAAAAAAACAAGCAAACAAAAAAAAATAAATAAATAAATAAATAAATGATTTGCAGCTCCACTGTTCAACTCTGTGGTTCTGCCCTATGAGGCAGGTGCTAGGTAACTAGCCTATCAATACATTGTGCTCTCTGATCCTTGCAGGGAATGTCAAGATGAGGAAAGTCCACAAATAATCAAGTGTAAAACAGAAGTGGATGGTATGGTGTGCTGCGTATATATGTTTGTCAGCAGCCACTGGAAATAAATGACTGTTGTGATTTGCACTTTGACTTTCATGTAAATCTGGGACATACAGAAAGTGACTGCCTTTTTTTTTGGGTTTGGGGTGGGATAGAGAGGCAAGCACTATTCTCAGATATGATTTCTGTATCCTTCTCTACCATTTGACTGCTCAGCTTATTATGAACCTATTTTGTTAAATGCAACTTACAGTATTTCTTCTTTGAAAGAAAAAATATAGATTTACTTCCTTTTTTGTTCACACCATCACTGGATGAACATTTTGGATAAAAGCTCTAAAATGCACCTCAGAGCTTCTGTTATCCCATGGCTTCTGGGGTTCTAGTGGCCTGCAGACCCCTTGCTTAATTCCACTGCTACTACAATGCACTTTTGGCTTGTTAGCAAATGCTGAAAGGGTGCAGGAAAAAGCAAAGTTGTGGAGTAAAACTGAATTTCTCCCCTTAGACATATTTGTTCAAGCCATCATTGGATGGAAAGGTTGATTTAAAGTAACTCTAAAATTCACCTTAGTGCATTTAGAGCTGCATGTCTAATGGGTGTCTAGTGGATGCAAGCACAACTTAAATTCACTTACTTACTTACTTACTTACTCAGCTGTTATTACAGTGCAATCATGGCCTGTTAGCGTGTATTGAAAGAATGCAGGAAAAAAAAAACTGAAAAACAAGGCAAAATGTGAGAAAATGCAGAAAAAAAATTAATCTGAATGATGCATAAAAGCCAGGATATGGGATAACTAGTTAGTAGAAGTGGGCATTGGGGCTGATATTGGAACTTTATCTACATAGACAGGGCACCATTTTACTTAGCACCAGCCCTAGTAGAATCACACAAAAAAATCTAATAAAACACAAATTCAAAAACTGCTTCCTAGCATAACCACACAAAACAAGAAAGAACAAATTCTTTCAGTCTCAATAGAACACCATCTCTGACAAGGAATTTGATAAATGCCAACATAATACAACAAGCTTCATTCAAGTGCAGGATGATTGAATTGTATACCCTCAAGAATTCAAAACACATTTGTGATTGAAAAGAATAACTTGGTGTCTTATTGGTTCGACTGTAAGCATTGTGATATTCTCCTTAACTAATACATTTGTGATCACATTTTGAGATGTAGTAAATCAGGCCATAAGACTTGAAAAGAAAGAATATTATATAAAAACAAGCATGTTTAACACAGACAGCACACTGATAAAACCCAGCATGATTTATATATAAATATTTATTTGTATGTTGCCTATTCAGATTACCATTAGTGCTTTTTCTTGAGACCTGACAATATGGTTTTGTCCCTGTCCCCTTCAATAAAAAATATCACACCAAATGACATTTGGTGACCTTTATTAAACTTTCTTAAACATAACTTTATTAAATGACATTTTAAATATATTAATCACAGCATGAACATCCATGTAATCATTCATCAGGGCAGTGTATCCCCACTCACCCTGTGCAAATAAGCAGCATCATCACCTCCACTCACTTACTCTTACTTATCAGAGCAGCGTCACACCAATTACCTTCATCCCCCATACTCCAAGGGCTTGAATGAGACATGCTGTATTGTACTGATATTTATCTTTACTTAAATTACATACATACAGTACACACAAACACCCAACACCAGAGGGGGAACAGAAGAGGGACAAGCCTGCCCCTCTTCTCCATCTAAGCATCATAGGTTCATAGGTTCATAGGTTCATACTAGGCTATCTGCCCGAGGGCATTTACAAGCCTAGCCCATAGTTTTGTGGCTTACGCCACCCCTTTAGTATGGGGAACTATGCCCATTATTTTGCTGTGCCTCTGTTGAGCAGTGACACTGAGGTAATCCCTGGGGTATATCAAATGCACAAAAAATTATAACGAAATCCTCAATGTCCTTAAAAAAGGGAAGGGAAGGTGGGTAGCAAGTTCACACCTAAATTTGATCCCTTCTCAGCTACACTCATATAAAAATCCTCTAAGCTCCTCCCCACACTTGCCACACTTTCTGCCCAAATCTTCTCCATGCTAAATTAACCCTTCAGTGCCCACAACCCTACCTAGCCTCTTTCCACTTCCAACCTACCCCTAACACCCCCCCCTTTTTCCAGACCCTAACCTGCATTTTATCGTCTCTGCATAATCCCCAAACACTGAAGGTGTCCCTGAACAGATTGGTTTGTTTGCAAAACCTCATTTATGGCTAAGATATTTTACATTTGCAGAAAAAAGGTGAAATTTTGAGCAACTACTTGTTGGCTAAGTCTCTAGGTTAGGAAATTAACTGGATCAAAGCTCCTAGGTCTCCTTATAAAATAGACTTTTGACCCAGTTAGATTTGTATTACTGACAAAATAAATACATAAATAAATCATCTGCTTTTCAAGAATGGGAATTTAGATGCATCTCATATTCACATTGAATTAAGATTAATTTATTCTGTTGTTTCATACCTTTGAAAGTCTGAATGTAGAACTGTAATTCAAACATGCAACAATTACATGATTTTTAGTATAATTTCAATTACACAATTAAGCTATACAAGTGATTCCAACCTGTCTGATTGCTGATTTCCCCACCAGAGCATGATACACATTCATAACAACAGATGTCTTTTTTCTCAAAGAAGTGCCTTCTGGTACCCGTGTGAGCAACTGTTACTGCATATGGAACGAGGAATCTGGGATAAATGAAATATTAGACACAATCAGTGTAATCTATTAGCCAGCGATTAACAAGGTTTCATTTCAACCACTTAAGATACAATTAAAAGTTTATAAGTAATGGATCTGAAGCTTTTGCTGTTAATATGTGGTTAAAAACCCAAATGTTACTACCCTGACATACTGTATAAGTATTATTAGTTAGAAGTATTCTCATGAGCTGTTATCAAATTGAAGTGCCTGTGTATCAAATAGTAGTTCAAGGCAGAGAAAGGCCTACTTTGTTGATAGATACTTTATTTCAGTAGCAGAGTGTTTCATTTCTGCATTGCTAAGCTTCCTGCTGATATAGCCAATCAAGTGTTCCTCATCATGAATGTCTGAAGATATCACTTCCCACAAACCTTCCTAAGTGGAGTCAATATATACAGTATAAACATGGGTTCTGAAAAAAAGGAACATTTTTCGTTCATTAAATGCTCTCCATGCCTCAAAAGACCATTGCATCTTGACAGAAATTTCCCTCTTGAGAGATATGTCAAAGAGAAGTCTGGGGTCACAAAAATAGGAAAAAGCATTTTGTAGCACAAAATAGTACAAGAAAAGCCTTTACTTGTCTTTTATTAGAGGGAGAGGGACATTTTGTTATGGCCTCTGTCTTTTATAGTTATGGTCTCACGACCTCGTCTTTCTATATCATACCCTAAATACTCGACTTTAAACATATCCTATCAACTTTTCTTAGACTTTACAATAAGGCCTGCTTGCTCTATGGAAATAAACACAGCTTTTACTTTTAAGTGGGACTCCCAGTCCTAAATGAATGGCCATATGCAGGTATGCCAAATCATAGCAGGAGCACAGCTTCAGTACTTTATCCATAAACTGCTGAAAGGTAATTGTGACTCCATGTAAGTACAGTGGTACCAGTAAACATAAACAGACCATCGGGGGTTACAAAGGCTGTTTTAGATTTAACTGTCAGGGTGAGTATCCTTTCATAAAGTTTAAGGTGTTCAGGCAACTAGCCCTGCCTAGATTATCTATGAAGTCTTCAGTTCTAGCCATGGGATAGTTGCCAAACACTGAAATACTATTTAGTTGTCTAAAGTCATTACAGAACCTGATACCTCCAAACTATGACTATTGGGTGTCTTAGTTTTCTCTGTAACTCTTTTCTCTCCAGGATTGCATGTCTTTCAAATGTCATCATTTATTAACTGTTTGTGTGACTGTTGTAATCTGTAAGGTTGTAGGCTTACCTTCATTTCAAGTGTTGTTTCTATGTTATATCATACAAGTTTAGTTTTCCCAAGCATCACTGAAAGAACTCAATTGTTTATTAATAACAATTATCTTAGTTCCTGCTTTTCTACATTTGACAAGGATTTATCTACTTGTACTTCATTTTGAGATTCACTGGCCTCTTCCTTAATCAACTCAGCTTGCAAGTTAACCATATAACTTTCTCCTTGTTTCCATGGCTTTAAGACATTGATGTAATACAATTATTGTGCCATTTTCTTTCTTATTGTCAAGATTTGTGGTTCACTGCATTTACACTTTCAGTCACTTAAGATGGCCCTTGCCACTTTGAAAAAAATGTGTTTTCCACGGAGGGGTCTAAGCATTAATACCTGTTCGCCAGAATTAAATTCTACAAGTTGTAAGATCCTATTTTTAGACTCATTGCTACATTTCTTGGGCTTTCTGCACATGCTCCTTTACTATGAGTATAGCCAGCTTAAGTCCATCCTGTAAACCAGTGCACTGTTCTACAACTGTTTTAAATCCAGTTGAAGTTTGAAGCACCTCTCTCATTGCAAACAATAGCAAAGATTACATCTGTTTCCAATTTTTGCCATCTGAAGCAATTACTTTCCTTAACATGAATTTCACAGTTTTATTGAACCTGTATACTAAACCATCTGTCTAGAAATAACACACTATTATTGCTAAGCGCTTAGCTTTAAAGCACCAACATTACTGATGGAATATCTAGGACATAGTGGGAATGCATTGGTCAGTAAGCATCTCTTTAGGGCACCCACTCTAGAAATAAAACTGCAAATTCTCAAGCATATGCCTTAAAATTAGTCTTACAGAATTTCACAGCTTCTGTGAATTTTACATCAAAGCCCATTTTCACTAGTATATACTTATACATAATGCCAAATTTTAGTCGTCCCACAATGCCCATAGCAATGCATTCAAACTGCACTTCTCAAACTATTATAGCCACTGGAATCAATAGAATCACAAACTCGGTATGGGTTGCACTTTTCTGACATCCTGGATAAGAAGCACAGAAAATGTATATTTATTTTTATTATCTTTCGGCAATAAGATCTGGCTAATACTTTTACCTTAGTTTTTTTCAATCTCAAGCGATCTCCTAACACAAGACTGTGTTTGAACTTTACCAGTGTCCTACAAGGTTTTGACACTTAAAATTCATGTGTAGTTTCTTCTCTGTCATTACTTGCACAATACAAAAAAACATATTTATAATTGAGACATCTCGTTTCCCACATTTCCTTAAAAGCTTAGTTCTATTGTCTTTTGTGCAAAGCATCTTCCCATCGTTCTTTTTCAAAGTTTTTGTGGCTTAATTGTAACTGTACATATTCAATGTTCCTTTCTTCACTAGCTTATCTTGATACAGAAACTCTCCTCCCCCGAACAGACTGATACTGGTGTTTCTTCTGTATCCTCCTACAAAGGATAGCTCTGGGCAAAATAACTTTTTTCATATTTAGGTTGTCTGTCATAAGTAGAAGCTTCTTGAGAGTTCAACTTTTCTTTATCTTTCTATTTCCCTTTGACAAAATTTGGTTTAGAAGTTGGCATTTCCTGCCCATTTCACAGTTAGTACTCTGTACAATTTATTTTCAGTCAAAATACGCTTCTTCTAGTTTTGTGCTCTAGCTTTCTGAACTAACACTTCCTGTGAGCATCTGCTGACATCTGTTTTATGCTTTTACTAAATATTTCTCTCTCAGTTCACCTTTGGTTCCTGCACCAACATCCCTTACAACAATGGGTTTAATTTCCTCCATTACTTAGGCATGTTTATGTTAACAGACAGATTCCTTTTTACTATGTAAACATAAGTAAAGTTCTAGCTTGTTTTGTATCTTCTATGTTAATTCCCTTTGGGCATTTTGATGAAATCTCTGTTAGAGTGCTTCTGTCCAACCCACCCCTACAATTCCTGCACTGGTTTGATACTTGAAGGTGATGCTGTATCTTAGTATATCAGTCTGACACATTGTGTCAATAGGGGCTTCCCCTACACATCTACCACAGTGCCTTTAGGTAGGGAAAACTTTTCCCTATTATAACATCAGAAGTCATATTAGGAGCTATGGCTATGTGATTCAGAAGGTTTTAATCAGTTTGAATTTCTTTCTACTTGTTTGTGGTGGGTATTCCTCATTACCAGAGCAAGAACATACCACCTTCACCATTCGTTTCACACTCACATAAGAACCTTTCTTCTTCTTCTTCTTTCGGCTTTTCCCGGTTAGGGGTTGCCACAGCGGATCACCGTCTGCTCATGATTGGCAGTGGAGTTTTACAGTGTCGAGTTGCCAGCCCGGTGCCCAATCTTCCACAGAAGGCACACACACATTCACTCACACCTGGGGCCAATTTAGTGTGTCCAATCCACCTACATCATGTCTTTGGGATGTGGGAGGAAACCGGAGCACCCAGAGGAGACCCACGTGACCACAGGGAGGACATGCAGACTCCGCACAGAAGGCACCTCAGCCGAGGATCAAACCGGAGAACCTCTTGCTGTGAGACAGCAACGCTAACCGCTGCACCACCGTGGCCGCCCACACATAAGAACCTTTCAGAAATGTAATAATTTTTTCCAGAATCCAGTAAAGCTTGAACTTTTCTCCCTTCCAAAAATGTATTGACTTCTGTCTTGTGTTGATTTTTACTACTCTCTTAGTTCAACTTTGGTTCCTGTACTGACATCCCTTACAGTAATGGTTCATAGGTCCATAGGTTGGTACTAGGCTATCAGCCTATACAAGCCTAGCCATAACATTTCCCTGGCTATTTCTTCCCAGAGTATTTACTTCCCTGGACCCCTGTCTAGCAGGGCGACTGACATGATCCCTGGGGTGAATTTTCTATCTCCCATCCAATCATCAAGGTTCCTTTTGAAGAGGGCTAAAGAGGTGCTCTGCTTGACATGTTTAGACAGTCTATTCCAGAGTCTCTGGGTCAGGAACCTATCCTTCCAGCATGTTTTGTTCATTGTGATGACAGGGATTAGATCCCTGGAGTATGTGTCCCTGAGGCATTGGGATTTCTTTAAGTGTAGCATGTCCAACAGCTCTGGATTTGACATGGCCTTGTATGTTAAGCAGAGATCGCCTCTGAGTAGACGATATGCCACAGAGTATAGGTGGAGTTTTTTTAGATGGTCAGCATAAGGCATCTGCTTTAGGCCTGTGATTCTTTTAGTGAGGTATTTCTGTGGCCTTTCCAGTTGTTGCAGATGTCTTGAGAGGTACATACCAAATGGGCCATTGTATTCCATAATGGGTCTAATGAGGGATGAGTACAGTAGGACAATGACTTCCTTTTTTCCCTGGATGAAAAGCCCTTAGTGATGAGGTGTGCCACATAGAAGGATTTCCTGACTGTTGTGGTGATGTGGTTATCGAAGGTGAGACCACTGTCCACCCGTGTTCCTAAGTCTCTTATCACACTTTCAGTGTTTACTGTACTGCCACCTATGTGGTAATTCACGGGTACATGTGTTTTCCCAAAGGGGATAACTATACATTTATTGGCATTGAGCTTGAGACCATGGCTCTGGCACCAAGCATCTGTTTCTGTAAGGACCTTTTGTAGAATATTCAATAATGGCTCTCAGTTTGCAGTCATCTGCGAACTTTGTTAACCAGAGTCCCTTAGTGTTGGCCTGTACTTCAGAGAAGTATATGCCAAACAAGAGCGGTCCCAGGACTGAACCCTGAGGTACTCCACTTGTCACTTGTCTGGAGCTGGATTTGGAGTAAGCTACTTTTACAGTGTGGGTTCTGTCAGTAAGCCAGTTGGCAACCCATCGAGTGACATAGGGATTAATGCCCAGCTTAGTAAGTTTATCTATGATTCCAGAGTGGGGGATGATGTTGAAGGCCTCGGCAAGATCCAGATACACTGTGCGGACCACTTTACCCTTGTCCATGGCTCTGGAGACTGATTCGAAGACGTCAATCAGGTTCAGGAGACAAGATTGGCCCTTCACAAATCCAAACTGCGTGGGGTCCAGTATTTGAAGGTTGCCAGTGTCTTTGTTTATAAGTTCCATGATAATATGTTCCATTGCCTTGCAGATCAGGCTCGTCAGACTGATGGGGCAGCAGTTCCCAAGATCCAAGGTGGATCTCCCCTTGTGGAGTGGAATAATGCTGGAATCTGGAATGCACCTCTCAGCGGGCATGAAGCCTAAAGTGAGGCTATAATTAAACATGACACTTAGGTGAGGTGCCAGTTCATTTTGTATTTCATGTAGTAGACAGCCTGGGATGTTGTCTGGTCCTATGGATGCTGTATTTTTAGCTTTGAAGTGTGTGTATTTTACCTGTGTGGCCATTATTACTGGAATTTGGCAATTTTTCAGTATTGACACGGGCCCTTTTAGGGGTGGGGGGGGTGAAGTTTTCACTGAATCGATCTGCCAGGATATTAGCAATATCCTTGGGATCAGTATATTTAATGCCATTCTGTTGTAGCTCAGAGCAGATCTGAGCATTGCCATTTAGATTCTTGACATAGCTATAGAATGCCTTGTGGTTGTCTTTGGAATCTTTGGCAATTTTATTTTCATAACTAGCTTTGGAGGATTTTATGAGGGATCTCAGCTTCTTACTGAGGCTGGTAAGGGAGTTTTTTTGCATCCTGGGATTTTCCTCATTTCTGCAACAGTTTTTTTTTTTCCTTTTGTTGTAAAGTTTGTTTATGGCAAGGGACCACCAGACTGGCTTCCTTTTTTTTGGAGGAGAGCATCTTGGTTCTATTGATGATGGCATGATTCATGCACGAGTGGATGTGCTCGTACAGTGCCTTAGTGTAGGATTCAGCAGTCGAACTTTCAGTTTCCATCTGCATGGGTGTCATGATGTTTGCCACTTCTGACTTGAGTAGCATGAAGTTGCCTTTAGAGAAGTTTTTTATAGAGGTTTCCTTACTGGAGGGTGGGGGTGGGATGTGGTTGTCAAGTGTGATTAGCTTATGGTCAGACCTGACCAATGAGGGCGTGACCATAGGTGTGGAGCATCGATTTCCTATGTTGGTAATTACCAGGTCTAGGTTATTGGAGCCCCTGGTGGGACTAAGGATTAGTTGATCCAGGGCGTTGGAATTTATGAATTCCAAGAACCGTTGGGCAAAGGTGTTGTTACACAAATAGTTTTCCCAGTTAATGGCAGGGTAGTTGAATTCACCCACCCAGTATTAGGGTGTTTGGTTGTATCTTAATATTTTCCAGTATGTTTAGAAAAGTGTATTGAGAATCTTGGGGCATGGTGGGGGAGCTGTAGCAAGCTTCAATTTGGATTTCAGTCTTACCTAGTGTTAGCTGGAGAATTTCAGATGCATTGTATTGAGCAACTAGCCTGGTGTTGTGAATATCCTTGGTGAAAATGGACACTCCTCCACCTTTAGTGTTTTGGTCGTGGTTTGGTGGCCAAAAAGTGTGGTAAGAGTTGTAGCCTGGTTTTGCAGGGGTGCCCTCTGGAGCCTTGAACCAGGTCTCAGTTACTGCACAGATATCGATGTTCTTCATTTTTAGCAGTGCCTCAAGAGAGTGCATTTTGAGGTTTGGGCTTCTAGCATTGAGTAGCATTACCTTTAGATTTTGCATGCTTGTACCTGTTATGGTGGTGGTTTTGTCCTTTTAAAAAGAGAAAACTTGCAGAGAAAACCAGTTTAATAAAAAGCAGAGCTTTCGGGCGTAACCCTTCTTCAATACTAATACATTCAAACACTAAACTCTAGAAGCTTAAACACAGGTCTAAAATCACATGACCAGCAGCCAAATGAAATCATGTGACAGAAAACAAATTAAAAATTAAAGACATATACATATAAATATATTAAAAGATGTGTAGATACACAGTATAAAATATTTACTTTACAATATTACGTAGCTTAACTAACACAGGTTTTAAACTGACAGTGCTGTTTAAACCAGGATGAGTGTCAGCAGCTAATCTCAATATCCATTCAAATTCTTTGAGCTCAAGACGGTTGTTGACATCACCACCTCTTTCATTTGGACATAGAGCATCAATCACTCTAAACTTAAATGTATGTGTTTCACCACAAGTTTTAATATGTTTACATAGTGCATTATTGTCACAATTTCTCCTAATTTCAGAATTATGGTCTATAACACGTTCCTTAAGCTTACGTATTGTTTTTCCCACGTAAAATGAACTGCATGAGATGCAGGTAGCCAAATAAACCACAAAAGTGGTGTTACAAGTAGCTGTAATTTTAAAATTAAATACTTGTCCATTGGCAGGATGAGTGAAGATATCACTACCATTCCCTAAGATGTAAGCACAGGCAACACAGTTAAAACATGGAATAGAACTACTTAGAGAATTTTTGTCTTCTCAACCTAGTCCTGACCATAGGCTCATTAGCAATATCTGTTGCCTTATGGATGTAGTTCTGAGGAACAATGTGTTTATGTTTAATAATACCTTATTTCTTCAGTTAACAGGCGTAGCTATGGGCACATCCGTAGCAAATACTTACGCTAATTTAGTGCTTTACCAATGGGAATGCAATTATTTGTTTAATGCACAAAATCTATTTCTTAGTAACATTAGTTTCTATCAGCGATTTGTAGACGATTGTCTACTAATATGGAATGGTACTTTGGATGATTTGAATATTTTCATTGATTATTTAAATTCTAGTACTAATTTTTTGAAATTTAAAATGGATGTGTCTGACAGCAGTATATGTTTTTTAGATGTCAAACTGCAATTGAATGATGGCATATTAAACACTAGTATTTATAGAAAGGATGTTAGTAATGGAAGATATACGCATCACAGTAGTATGCACGCACCACATGTCTTTAAAGGTGTAGCAAAATCTCAATTTATTAGAGCAAGTAGACTAACTACTGATAATACTACATTTGTTTCACAACTTGATAATATGGTAGAGGACTTTTTTTCTAGTGGATATGATATGAATTTATTATCCAAGCTTAAATCTGATGTAATGGAAGCTAGGCAGACATCACTTATACCAACTTTTTTGGAAGATAGGTCAAGCCTCACAGATAGTCAGTGTAATAACACCATTACTCAACATGAAATAAGGTACGTCACAACTTTTAATGGTAGGTCAAGTTCAATTAGACAAATTATTAACAGGAACTGGCCCATTCTGATGGCATTAGATGAACTAAAAACTATATTGGGCACCAAGCCACATTTTACATATACAAATATGAGGACGATTAAAAGTTTACTCTTTACTTATACACAATTGGCTGCTAAAACTGGTACTTTTCCATGTTTTAACTGTGTTGCCTGTGCTTACATCTTAGGGAATGGTAGTGATATCTTCACTCATCCTGCCAATGGACAAGTATTTAATTTTAAAATTACAGCTACTTGTAACACCACTTTTGTGGTTTATTTGGCTACCTGCATCTCATGCAGTTCATTTTACGTGGAAAAAACAATACGTAAGCTTAAGGAACGTGTTATAGACCATAATTCTGAAATTAGGAGAAATTGTGACAATAATGCACTATGTAAACATATTAAAACTTGTGGTGAAACACATACATTTAAGTTTAGAGTGATTGATGCTCTATGTCCAAATGAAAGAGGTGGTGATGTCAACAACCGTCTTGAGCTCAAAGAATTTGAATGGATATTGAGATTAGCTGCTGACACTCATCCTGGTTTAAACAGCACTGTCAGTTTAAAACCTGTGTTAGTTAAGCTACGTAATATTGTAAAGTAAATATTTTATACTGTGTATCTACACATCTTTTAATATATTTATATGTATATGTCTTTAATTTTTAATTTGTTTTCTGTCACATGATTTCATTTGGCTGCTGGTCATGTGATTTTAGACCTGTATTTAAGCTTCTAGAGTTTAGTGTTTGAATGTATTAATATTGAAGAAGGGTTACGCCCGAAAGCTCTGCTTTTTATTAAACTGGTTTTCTCTGCAAGTTTTCTCTTTTGAGTTCGTGTTTTGCAGCTGGTTTTACTTGTGCTGTTTTGTCCTTTTAACTTTGCCTAAAAAAGGCACTATAGGCGTGGCAAGAGCCTTAGCTAGTAACCTGAATCCCAGGGGCGACAGGTGCAGACCATCTCTGGCAAAGCATCGTGATCTGTTGATCATGTTGTCCCAGGCAGACAGATAATGGATCCCCTTTGAATGACAGCAGAAGCTTAGCCAATACTTGATGTCAATCATTTTGTCCTTATACTGTAGTATAATTCTAGGTGAAGGCAGGATGCTACTAGGTCATACCTGCCTGGGCCACATGATCTGAGAGCTCTTCCATGTCTATTTTCATGTAGTCTAGGGAGGTACATCTCAAGTCATTTACTCCAACATGGACAATGACAGAGTCATATTTGTACTTGTTGTGGAGTGACTTGAGTGCATGCGTTATGTGGCAGATCCTGGCACCCGACAGGCAGCTGACTGTAATTTTCTCCTTGTTCAGCCAGGTGAGTAGGACATCAGTGTGCCTGACTATAGAGTCACTTATGACTAAAGTGTTAGGTACGTTGTCTTGCCTTTGGGGCTGTTGTTGGGTGGCACACTGGTGTTGTGAGCAATGTGACACTTTGGCTGTAATTGATGTTTGTTTGTGTTTCAGCTTCGGAGGTCCTTGTTGCTTTGGGTAGGGTAATGTTAAGGGCCTCCACATATGTGGGTTTAGTATTGCTATGTGTGGGTGTTGGTGGTGTGGATTTAGAAGGGCTATGTTTTGCTTGAGGTGTAGTGTGGGTGTTAACCTTCTCCTCTTGACTGTCTGGCACAATCTTGGGTGGACAGAGCTTTGCTTCCAGGTTGGTTATGTAAGTGCATCTCTCGCAAGTTGTAGTGTAGGGTGGTAGGAGGAGAGGGTTGTCTGTGTACATGAGGCAATTGCTGCATTGCCCCAGTATGCCGAGATTCACCAGGTGGACAGGAGAAATCACCGGAAGCTGACCCTTGGACATGTCTGGTTTGGTACTTTTTTTTGTAAAGTACAAGAGCTGTTTTCCCTTACATTAGCAAGGTACTTTGCAATTATAGGCTGTTTAGTGCCTACAATTAATTTCTCCTTATTAACAAGAAGAGTTGAGTGCTTGTATCAGTTTAAGACTTCACAGTGCTTCCCAGCAGGTTTTAAAGCAAGTGCTAGTCACAGGGATGCTTAAAGGTAAGATGAAAAAAAATGGTTTATCCTAAACACTGCAGTATGCACTAGAGGACTTACATGTGAAAGTAGGTAACTTAAGTTTTACCTGTCTAAAAAGCTGTTTTAGTGGAGAGTCACTATTTTTAAAAAAGCAAGATAGATTGAAAGGGGGTGGTCCCTTTTGTATTCTGGTATTATGGAATACAGTAGGATGGCCAATAAATTTAAATAGTTGAAGGGGAGTAATTTCACAAAAATGATAATTTTGTGCTTAGTCACACAAACCAGTACAAATAGATAGGAAATGCAATATATGGTCAAATTAACATAAGGGGAAGGCAACTAGAAAGACAGTGGTGTTTAAGAACACTACAGTAACCAGGTCGGCGGGTAGGGAAAAAATTTCTGCCTGACTCACAAGAGACAGAGCTGTGGTCTCTTTTCAAGTTTTAATATGCAGTTAAAAGAAGAATACAAGTAAAACACAATGTAAATAAAACAAATCACAATATTCAAAATAGAAAAAGTCAATAAAGTAATACAACAAATAAAAAGCTAATTAACCTTTCCCTCGCAGCAAAGTGTAGCAGAGTTTGGGTGAGCCTTTCCTCCATTTTCTCCTATCATAATCTGCATAAACAGTTTACTCCATATCCCCAAAGGTTTGTGATGACTTTCCTGTCAGTTGTAAGGAGAGGATTTTTGAGTTTTCCCAGCTTTTCTGAGTGGAATATTTTTCCAAAGCCACCAAATATGACTCTACATTGCCTACATTGCACACTTTTTAATGGCAAGTGTAACACCGAGCGTAGAGATTACCTTCTTGAGTCACACTTGTTGTAACTTGAATGTCAGATATACCCATTAGTTGAACATCCCCCCACCAAGTCTCATGTACTACATAGCAGTGTATCCATCTAAGAATAAGAACATAGACCACTGACTTGGTATTTGTCCTCTTTCAACATACTTTTTCCTTTTGTTACACTTTTATTTCTTAATATAATTTACATTTTAGCTGGTTTCACACTGTTCCTAGTGTAAATTTTTCATACTGATATTACTGATAAGATTTTTTACAATAGCTTTTTGTAGTAATTTTAAAATATTTCATGTTTTAGTGTTTTTTTTTTATTTTGGTCCTTCTTTGTCCTTTTCCCACTGCATATGTACTTATATATTAAGCTTTTAAGTTATGTTTTTAAAATATTTTTTTTAGCACCAGTATTACTTTGTTAATAATTATTCATTACTTTTGTAGTTTCTGAATTGGTTATTTTTTTTTACTTACTTATTTGTGTTTGTAAACCAGGATAGTCTAGCTGAGTTCATAAGAGTTACTTTTGAATCAGAGCCCATTGAGAAATGTTTCACATTTGATTAGCATAAAAGTAATTCAAGACCAGTGTAATCCTCTACAGTCAAATAACAATAATAAAATAATCATAACTGTATGATATACAGTAACACATTTTATGTAGAGCTGAGGAAAAGCAGTTTGCATAGCCTGAAATTCTATACATTTGCGTGCATAATTTAGATGATGCTTCTGGAAATATATGACCTGTTTACCTTTACAATGAGCATACTTTAAAACATGAAAGGTGCTGACTATTGTTAGACTGGGTTATAAAAGTTGAAGTTTGATATGTGTTGTTATAGATATAAGTGGGTGAAAAGAAGTCATAGATAAGAAGTACAGTGGATATGAAGCTTTAAGTTACTTGTAAAATAAGATTTACTAATAGTATGTGCAGATTATTATTTATAGAATAATCTCTTTTCTATTGATTAGGTAGATGTTTAACCCATATAAAGATCCCAAGGATTTTAATAAGGCCCTATATTACAAGATTGAATGTTTAGGTGATCAAACACCTAAACATCGAACTTGTAATATCGGATCTACAAATGTCGAACTGTACAGGGAAACACGTTGATTGTCCACAAAAATTTAAAAAATAACTTTACACCCAAACTAAGTGGGGGGCATCCCCCCACACACCCCGACATGCCCCCCACACCCCCCAAACTAAATGTACCAACTCTGAGATTGCTCTACAGTATACAAAATGGCAAAATCCAGCGAATGGCAAAGGGAAATCTTTTCCTGCATTAAATTGGACATTTGCTGTTTTTTGCTTTTGATATTACAAGTTCGATGTTTAGGTGTTTGATCACCCAAACATTTGATCTTGTAATATAGACCATTAAAAAGTATTTAGTTGTATTAGACACAATTTTTGTTTTGATTCAGATTGTATTTGCTGTGGATTTGACATCCATAAATTGGCTGTAGATACAGAATATATTGAGTCATCAAAATAATTATTGGATTTAGTTTTCAATAAATGATTTTCTTTCATTCATCTCAGTTGCCTAGGTGGCCTGTATTTTTCATTTGTTTTATCAAACAAGAGTAGGTTTGCATGCACTCCTCATGTGTGGTGTTCCTTTCTCATGCATGCTGTGTCTTCCTTCTTGCCATTGAATAACTATATTTACTTTCTGCTCTCACTCTATACAGGCCCAACAGCTCATTTGTACAGTGTCCCATTGTTTATCTTGTCCCCTGTTGCTAGTGTGAGTGCCATACTATTGCAAAATCTCCTTTTCTCATCTCCACCTTCCTTCTTTCCCCATCTTGACCATTTTTCCATCTTCTGCCTCTATGAATGTCTTGTGCAGTTCTTTTTCAGATTCTTTGCAATAATAATTTTGATACCAGATGTCACCAGCCTCAGGAACCTTAGCTCCCCACATACTAAAATATCATGAATTTTCTCCTTCTTTGTGAAATTTATCCTTCCATATCCTCAGTACCCATTTTCCTTACCTCATGTGCCCACTAGCATTCTAGATTATATGCATTGTTCCTGCCTCTGCTTCTCCACATCTGCTGCAGGGTCTATTTTCTTTCTTTTATCAGTCGTTGGGCAGTAAGATACCATCTGTGTAATAACCTCAGTATCAGGTCACTTATTCAATGCATCTTCTGCAAGAGATGTCTTATCAGCAGGACTCTTTTATATTGTTTTTTTGGACTGATTTCCCATCCCTTTTATCTTTGCCAGCGTGTCCTTAATTCTTTTAGCTTTCTTATTTCTTAATTTCCTCACATATCTTAACATAAAGTTTTATATCTTTGTTTTAACTATTAATTGCCTTTCTTCTATTGTGCCCTCCTCTTCTTTTTCCCACCATTGTCTTCCTCTCTTTCCTGTTTTGCCCTCTTGAGCTTCACCTTTCCACATACCTCCCTCAGCCTTAAGTAGTTTCACCACTCTTGTTCTTAGAAGAGCATATTGTTTTAGCTATGTTAATCTTTCTTCAACCCTTCTCTTCTCTCAGCATATCCGCATCTTCTTTTATCCCATATCCATTTCTCCAACTGACATCTACGAATGATTTAGTACCAGGTTCCCCATGAATGTGTGCGGCACTGCAGGAGAGAGGTGGATCCCTTCTGTCCATGCTGCAACCCAGCGATGAGCAGCACTCCTCACCAACCTCGTGGCCCGTTATTCCTGGCCAACTGAAGGTCAATGGCACCGTGGTATCATTATGTTTAGGAGGGATTCTAACTTAGTGGCATTCAGTTTAATCCCACAGATGGTAACTTTACACCATTGGTTCCTCAGCCAAGCAGACACACCAGATGTTTGCAGCTGTGGTTTATCTTGTACTGACCAAGATTACTATCGCAACAACGCATCATCAGTAGAGTAAAACTAACCTGTCTCTACTAGAATGCTCTTTATTAAATGCAGTATTGCCATCATTTTGGCAACATTCACCAACCCTCTCCCTTAATATAAAGATCCCCCTCCCTTCTATCTCATGTTGTTTTATTTTTTTTCCACTAATTTACTCCTTTTTTTTGTCTTTCACCATGTTTTGCTCTATGATGAACCCCACATACAAAACTAAATATTTTGTAATTTTGGTCTCTTTTAACTTACCCATGCATCCTTGTCTCTTTCCTTCCATTACCCTAACACTGTTTCCTTGTTAATGCAGTACAGGTCTGAGATTGTTTCTTGGCCTGAAAAACTGGACCTGTTACTGCTAGGGCTATCTCTGTATCTCCTGACAGCAACATACAGTCATTCACATGCATGAGGAATTTGGAGCCTATTCCCAACATCATCATTAGCTCTTCCAATGTGACCCTTACATGAATTGCTAGCTCTGCTATCATGAGTATAAATAGTACGATATGATGGGCACCCTGTCTCATTTCCATGCTTATTTAGACCACCCATGCAACCCCCCCCCCCAACTGATTGCACTCTCCATCTCTTGTCTGTTATATATTGCCTTAACGCATCTGAAGGAAGTTCTCCCTCATTACTGACTTTTCATCACTTCCCATAAGAAAGACATTTTGTAGTTCAAAAAATATAATCACCTCATTTTCTACTCCTCACTTTTCCTCGTGGTACATGAACTCTGCTAGTGCCCACCAGTTCCATTATACGTTCCTTTTTTTTTTTTTTATGACTCCCTTCTGACCTTCTTTATTGCCGGTGGTAGGATCTGATTTAACCTTCTGGTTTATACTTTGGCTAACATCTTTATATCTGCATTAATCAGAGAAATTGGCTTATAGCTTCTTATTTCCATTCTGTCTCTATTCCCTTTTGGTATTAATGTGACTATTGCCTATCTCATGCTATTTGAAATTATCCCTGATTTCAGTATTCTTTTATACTGTTCACTCAGCAACTATCACATGTCTCTCACACCACTTGTAGGATGCCAGTGGAAATCCATCTGGGCCTCCCCCCCACCCCCACCCCATTCATTTTTTGAAAAACATATTTAACTTTCTCATTAGCAATGCCTGCATATAACATTTCTTCTGCATCTGTTTCAGGTTTTCTCTCTATAAAGAGTTTTCCACTTCCTGTTTTTCTTGTGTTCCCCCTTATTGCTCTTTATAAATATCTCTGTAGTACACCCTGAAGCATTCAGGGACTTCTTCATCATTTTCTTTGATTCTTTCATTTCTCCCATTTCATCCTGCCTGTCTACCTGCAATTTTGTCTGAGATTACATCTTTTGCTAGTTGTCTGCCTTGTGATTGTCCTACCACCGCCAGTAATCTTTCCTGTGTTGCTAGTCTCCATTGTTCTAGTGATTTTGCACTACAGCTATCATCTTAATTTTGCTTCTTTCATCCTCATTTCTTCTTTCTTTCTTCATTATCTCATATTTCTTTCTGGATCCCCACCAACCATCTTTCCAGTGTGCCTGTCTCTTCATCTGCCTTTTTTCTTTTTCATCTTTCCTCCCTTATTATTATTCTGGTGAGTGTTCCTTCACTCAGTCCCATTTTGTGCCATGAGGTCTTTCCTACTCATTCCATTGTCCTTTATTCTTTCCTGTACTATTTTTCCCAGGTTTTCCTTTTGCTGTTTTCCCCTCCATTTATAGCTCATCCACCCTGTCTCATTCCTCCTCAACCTACATTCTCTACAAGAATGGTCATGACCAGTGGTTTGTGGCCTGAAGTAAAGTTTCCTCTGTTTCTGTGTTCTTCACCTTTGCTATCAAATATTCTTGTGTGCTCTCCTTGAGAAACTGTACTTTCTGATGTGTGTGTGTGTGTGTGTGTGTGTGTGTGTGTGTGTGTGTGTGTGTGTGTGTGTGTGTGTGTGTGTGTGTGTGTGTTTCCCAACATATGCCTGCCTATACTCCTGCTGTCATGCAGTCTTCCATTTCATGCTTTTGAGTTCTGTCTCTTCTTTTTCCTAAACAGACTGTCCACTCCTGATTCTGTTGTGAAATTAAATCTCTCCCACGATTTCTTAGCCTTCCATTCTCATTAATGCCCACTGTTTGAAACAACTGCTCAGGAATTCTCTCTCATCCTTGGTAGGTGTTTGTGTATTGCTAATGGTCCAACTGTTAAATTTTACCCTTGCCATATTAACCACATTCCCTTCCAACTTTTCTGTGCCTTCTCCATTGTTACCTGTAGCCCTTTATTGAATAATGCAGTTGACCCCTTTACCCTGACTTGTTGTCAGACTCCCCTTTGGGTTATTCTGAATTTAACCACAATTACTGAGCTCAAGTAGTATGCCATCCATCAGTATGTCACCAATCAAACATACGACTGTAAACAAACAATAGTACAAAAGGTGCCTTTTAAACACAAAATTTTGGATTTTAAATTTCTCCCTGTTTTGTAAACAAAACATGATGTCTCACTTATTTATTTATTCATTCAATCATTCATAAAATAATTCAGTATTTTCCTGTTTTTAAGCCATCTCATACGTCTTTATGGTTTTCATTTTTTAATGTTTTAAATGATCTCAACAAATGTCCATTTTTCAGGTATAAACATTAAGTTGTGGTTGCAGAATTTTGCATATTTCAGTGTGGTTCTTTTAGATAATTGTTCTTAGTGTCACATGGTCAACTACATTTTGTATTTAAATGATTAGTTAAACTTAGACTGAAGTTTTGATGAAGTCATTATATTTTAGGACAAAAGCAGTTATCCTATTTGAAGTTTTTTATCTTTTGTTTAATTAAAAGGCATTTTCCGTGCTATCATTTTTTAGAGTCATATGTTTGTCTGGTGTCATACTAAAAGACACACTATGTGAGCTCAGTAGTTGTGGTCATCTGTTTTGTATTAGCTGCATGTTCACACATTCCTTTCTTCTTTGGGTATTCTGAATTTAAAATATTTCCTCCTTATCTGATTTTCAATTTTGTTTCCTGCTGAGCCTTTTTGTGTATCATTTTCCTTCTGATTCTGTTACATGTCAACCTTTGTACCACATAATGATAGGTACATTATCCTCACTCCCTCTCTCAGTTTCTATCCCCTCTGGCCACATCTTGTGGATAACATGTGTCTCTCTCCTGGGCATCTATTCTGAGTTGAATATACTTTTGCTTTGCTGCTGCCTATGCTCAGATCCCTCCCACCTTCCCCAGGTGACAGGTCTGTCATTCCTCAGCTGCCAGTGGTAATTCCACTTATGGCCTCTCCTTCCCTATATGATCTGGTTGCCTTCCACTGTCTCTATTTCTTTTATATGACAAACTGAAAGCTGCTGTTCTCATTTTTTTAATTTCTTCATATTTTTCAGAATTATACCTTTATCCCTCTGTTTCCCCAACATGCACACTCCATTTGCACTGCATATTATTTATTACAGTCTTCTATCAGCTTTATAAGTCCTTCTTGTCCTTTTTTTATTTTATATTTTGGCTTTACCCCTGCTCATGCTTCTCAGGAATTTCAATCACAGATGACTTTAGGGTCTTTCATCTCCCTGCTCCTATATCTGAAATGGCTGCTTCTCTTCCGTGGCCTTTTTCATCCTTAAATAACTTCTTATCCCTTCTTTACCTCACTGATTTTGCTTCCTTGTTTCTGTTTTCATGCCTCACAACATACTAATCATCTTTTTCCTTGTTCTGCTGTTCAGTGTTGTTTTTGTTCTCCCTCTGCCTGTTCAGCATGTGGCCTAGTCATGTCTTTTTTCATTTTCTTCCGTGTTGGTGTGCTGATGTCTCGTGTGTCATTCTGGTTCGTCTCTCTTCTCCTACTTCGCAGATTCACCGGTTAATACTTGCCGAGTGGTGACCTTGAATAGGCAAGAACTTTGTCGAAGGTTGCATGTTCCATCATGTATGGTACTTCTCTTTGAAACATCATCTTGTTATGCAGCCTCAAGTTATCTGAAATGTGACAAAATAACCTATCCACATAGCTATCCCTATGGTATTTAACTTAGTTATTGTATTTATCAGTTAATGTCTTTGTCAATATAGGGAGCTGAAAAAGCTCTTAAACTCCTTTATAAATCTTTCTACTAAGGGAATTATTCTCAGTGGTCATGCTCATTTTAGGATCTCTTCTTTAAGAGAATAGAAATGCAGACATGCAAGTACATGTCTTCACCTTTCAGTGTCCGGGTATCTTCTCCCCACTCAGTGAATGCAGTTTCTGATGGTTTCTCTAATGCCTGGTAATTTGACTCAATCGTGTAGAAATACATTCAAAAACATATTCAGCTCCAGCTGTGAATCTGAATCTGTCTTGTATTCCACTGAATCTTTGACACCATCTTCCATATCTGTTTTCCATGTCATCCAGCTCCTTTCTCTTTTTTATAAGTATTCCACATCTCTTATTTTCTTGCATTTTTGTAAAACAACTCTGCTCTATGTGCAGCTCTGTCTTCCTCTTCCCCTAGTTCATGTAGCTTTTCTTGTAGTTTGTCTACTGGATGCTTTTGGCCCACATTGTGTCTATCATTATTACAACATCCTCTGACACTTTCAACTCTCTTTGTTTTCTTACTTTATTTCCTGCAATGTTTTTTTTTTCTTAGCTTCTATAACAGGCCCTGTCCAGAGCTTTGAAATTAAGCATCCATCTTGCTTGGGCTATCTGGTGATCTCACACCCCAGGTGGTTTGTATTTTTGAACAAGATTTTCAGATAAGGGATATTTGTTTGTTTTGTACACTATGTTACATATTCTTTTGAAATGAGAAATGTTATATAGTTATGAAGTACTAGCCCCTTTATGTGTTTTTGTAAAGAATTTCAAAGAAACAGTGGAAAATTTAATGTAGGGTGTGTAACATGTTTATGATGGAGAAAATGGTTAGGCTGAATGTATACATATAGATTTTTTGCCTGTGTAAATAAATTATGATGGCTTGCTATTTGTGTTCTGAGGAAATCCAGTAGCCATGAAGTATAAAGCACTGAATACATTTGTTAATTCACTTCTTTACTTCATCTTGGGCATCATTTGTTTTGTTTTTTTCTAAACATTGCGACTCTCATACTGAACTCTCTTTCTGATTTCTTGGCTCATCTGCAGCCATTAATGTCTTTTTTTTTTAAACAAGAAGCATTTTTATTAAATTATCAGTTATGACATAGACAATCATTATATAAAGGTAAACAAACCATACTGATATATTTTAGTTGCAAATATTATACATCAATTATAACCTATCCAGTCATTGTCAGTCAAATATTACATAACTCATTTAAATCTTGCCTTCTTCTAAACCTCATTCCTCCTCCAAACTGTTATTCTGTATGTATTGTTCCCACAGTACCCATTTTTCTGTGTAATTTGCTCCTACCTTTTTCTAAAGATCCTATTTCCAGTTGTTTTATCTCTGTTACTATATTCACTGATTCTAGCACAGTTGGTTTAGATTTTGATTTCCTTTTTCTAGTAATTGCTTTTTTGGCAGCCACCATAATTAGACTCAACAAGGCCTTACTACGTCTAGCCAATTCCGATTCTGTGTATAGCCCATTAATGCCTATCTTGTCTCTAACATCATACCACATATACTGAAAGTCTTCTCCTCAGAAGGGAAGGAGAATTTTTCTGGAGTTCAGTGTAAAGTTCCCAAGACTGTACAGATAATGCCTCTCTGAAAACAAGGGGGAATTTATAGCTGAAGCAGTTCTGGCAAAAAAAATGTAAATTAATATTTGATAAATTGCATATTTTTAATTTACAACTTTCTTCTTAGATGCAAAATATAGATCAGGAATGTTCAACATTTTGGACTCAGGGGCCACTGACAGTAAAGGGGCCAATTACCATGCTTCACATTATCATGTCCAACATGTATCTTTCCATTCAAAACAGTATGTTGTTTGACACACTGAGGGCCAGATAAAATTGTTCGGTGGGCCGGATTGTGGCCCTATTGCCACCCGTTGGACACACATGATGTAGATTAATCTAGAGGTCAGAGTGGTTATGGTATAATTGTATTTGAATCTGAGATGTTGTAATACATAATATCTGAATTACTATTTTTTTCAAACTTAAAACAGTAAACCTACTTGCAGAATTCTCCACTCCAAATAACTGTGTATTCATTTACAATTAGAATCTGACTTCCATCATCATTTATTTTATATCTGCCAACCAGCACACTCTTCATGGTTTCTTCAGAGTTCATCTGCCAGTTAATGATATCAAATATGACTGGCACATCACCATTTGCATCAAAATATATTTATTGACCAGCTTTATTTCTAAACTGGACTTTTTTAAGATAATAGAGGAGCTATGAAGTGAGGAGCGAGTTAAGTGATGCAAATCTAATTAAAATAAAAATACTATTTTTTTCAGTAGAAAGACTCGATTATAATTAGACACACTTGGTTTTATAGAGCAAAAGGGTAGAGGTCTAACTAAAGCTCAGAAAACTGCAAAAGACAGGTGGATGCATGACAGTGAGTGGCAAGGGCTGTCCCCTATCATGGGCAAACTAGGTGGTTCAGCCTCCTACATGGCTGCCACATAGCAGGGTCAGGTATGTGGTGGTTGCTTTTGTCTGGCATTTAGTATAGAACACTTTTTCAGGATTCATAGGTTCATATGTTGTTACCAGGCTAATGACCACTAGGGCCTTTACAGTTCTAGCTGTGTGCCCCTTTATTTCCCAAGTATCATGGCTGTTTATACATAGGGGAATGTATGTTAGTAGGGATGTAAGTAAGGGATTTATGGGGAGTGTGAGGATAATACTTTTTTTTATTGACATCCTCTGACCATAAAGGACATGTGGGCCAGACTGGGGGTAAATTTACAATTCCCCATCCAATTTTCAAGGTTACTTTTGAATAACGTCAGGATGAAGTCTGTTTTACATGGAACGGGAGCCTATTCCATAGTGTGGGGATCGTTTGGGACACATATATGTCTCTCTTGCATGTTCTGTCTATGTCACAAGCGAAGTTCAGATCCCTGTATCTAGCATTTCTGGTGCTGTTTGTTTTGAGCATGTGCAACAGATCCATTAGTGCTCTCAGCTATTTGTTGGTCAGAAGCCCGATTGTTGTCTACATATGTTCCCAGATCCCTTACTACTGGTATGACTCTTACGGGGGTTTTATTGATGGTGTAATTAACTTGGACTGGCAGTTTCCCAAAAGACATTATAATTTGTTGAGTTTCAGGGCATAGCTTTGGCACCAGACATTTGTCTGTGTTAAACCCTCTTGAAATATGTTGGTGACTTGGGGGTAATCTATAATAGCTCCCAATATACTATCACCTGTGAACTTTGTGAGCCAGAACCTTGTGATTTGGAGGCCTTGAGCATTAGTCTTGATTTCCCAGAAGTAAATGCCAAACAGGAGCAGGCCATGCACAGTGCCCTGGAGTACTCCACTGGTAAGCAGTCTGCTAATGGAGGTGGTCTCACCAGTCCTAAGTCCTTGGGTCTTGCCTGTGATCCAGGTGGTGATCAAGCAAGTTATGTAGGGATTTAGGCCTAGCTCAGAGTTTGTCAACAGTGCCCGAGATTGGTATTATGTTGAATGTCTTGGTCAGGTCAAGATATGCAATATGTACTGATTTTCCCTCATCCATTGCCTTGTTGACCCTCTCAGAGAAGTCTACCAGTTAAAGAAGGTATGATCTTCCCTTAACAATGCCAAATTTGGATGGGTCTGGTGTCTGCAGGTTGCCAACATCCTTTTTTATCACTTCCATGATAAATCATTTAATGGCTTTGCCTGTTAGGCTCATTAGAGTAATGGGTCTGTAGTTCCTTGGGTTAGTTGATGGTCCGCTCTTATGGATAGGAATGACTGCCATGGTCCTCCATTCACTTGGAATATAGCCTGTTTCAAGGATGTAGTTGAATAATTCTTTAAACAGTACTGATAGGTTATGTTTTAGACTGTTCAGGAGGCAACCATGAATGTTATCAGAACCCACAGAGGTGGTGTTCTTGGCATTAATGAATGCTGCCAGCACCTGGTCCCTACTAATAGTTTGGGAATTTGTTGGAGGGCATTTCACCTAGGAAAAGCTGGGGTCGAGTAATGGGGGAGTGAAGTTTGAGTTGAATTTATCAGTCAGTTGATGTGGTATGTCATTCTGACTGGTGAAGGTGGTACCATTGACCACCAGTTCAGCACACTGTAGTATGTTATCTTTAAGGTTCCAGACAAAGATAAAGAAGACCTTGTGATTGCCCTTAGGTTGTGTGGGTATCCTGACCTTGTAGTTGATCTTGTTGGACTTAATTAAACCTCTTAGTATTTTGTTTAGTTGTATAAGAGAGCACAGATCGTTAAGTGAGTTGCTCTTCCTGATTTTGGCCATGAGTTTTTATTTATTTTTTTTTATATACCATGTTTAGGTGAGGACTCTATCTCTGTGGTTTGTTTTGGGTTTTTATTCTGGTAGGTACAGCAGTGTCTATGCAGCCATTCATGTTTATATAGGAAGTCTGTGAATAATTCTGCATAGGTAGCTGTGCTTTCGAGGTTATGGAAGCCATGATTTTGACAAGCTCTCACTTAATAGGATGTAGTTTGCCTTAGAATAGTTCTTAAACTGGTTTAGCTGTTTTTTGCAAGCTGATTTTTATTTCAAAGGAGACAGCTTTGTGATGTCATCCAGCCTCACTAGTGAGGATGTGACACTGGTGTGTGTGTGTGTGTAGGGGGGGGGGGGCAATGCTGTCCCATGTTAGTGAGTACCAATCCAGTATGTTTGATCCTCTGGTTGGATTGTGCACTATCTGTTGTAATGTAGTGCAGAAACTTTTTGCCTGTGAGTTTGAGACAGTGTAAATTTTCCAATCTATAGAGTGGTAGTTAAAATCATCCATGAATATGGTGCTTGACTGGATGATGATTGCCTCTAGTAGAATTAGGGAAGAGTCATGAGACTCTAGGAGCATGGATGATGACCTATAATTAGCCATGATATGGTGAGGGATCTTATCTATGATGTTTTGTACATGGATGATCTCCTTGGTATCATCCTGTTTAACCATCCTGGAGGTATGTTTGTTGTTAATGCAGATTCATTCATTCATGGACTAGCACTGTAGTCCCATTTCTTTGGTCTGTCCCTTAACTCCTATACAGAGATGGCTTTTGGCATCCAAAATGTCCTAACCCCAACTTCATAATAGACATTATTCACAGCTATTTACTGTTTCACATTTCTTCCAGCGTCCTTGAACATTGGTAACATTGTTTAATTTAATGGACAGCAGAAAACAGGGTTGTAAAAGTCACAGAGGAGTGATGTGCCAAAAATAGGATAAAAAATGATTAAATACATTCACTAATTAGAAAATTTAACTCAGATATGTATGCCATGTTGTAAGGCTCTGTATAGGGATATGCATTTGTGAAAACCCAGATATCCTCAAGAATAGGAGGTTGCTTTTAATTAAGATCACACTTTGATGGAGTTATCATTATCATATCTGCAGAAATACCATAGTAATCTTTCCTTAGTAAAGGAAGCATTATCCTTGCATAAGCAAGTTAAGATGTCACCCCTTGTGAGCGAGTTCTGTCGCATTGCTACTCAGGTACAAAGTTTAAAGGTTGACAAAATTTACTGCAATGAGATAAACAAATTTGAGTTACTTGAAATGCAAACCATTCTGTACTTCATACATGCACCTGAAATTCCACACCTGTAAATTAAATCTTTCAGAACAGAAATAGTTTGGTTTCATTTAGTAGGAAAGTCAGATGCCACTTCCTAGAAAATATGCATTAATGATTCACATTGAGCTCGATTCTGATGAAGTCTCAGGCAGATATGAGAGCGCTTAATTCATTCAATAAATTTAAGTTGCACTAATTTTTTTGTGTTCATTAATTTTCACCACCAGCTTCCTTCATTGGTACTATTGGTACTATTGGCCAGGTCAAACGGGAGGACTGCAGGGTTTGGCCCTGAAAGAAGTCAGTATGGGAGCGCCAGGCAGATGGGTGTAGGGCCTAGAGAGCTCCTGCCTGGGTGAGTGGGGTCAAGCAGAACCCCCCCCCCCATGACATAAGTCCTTGAGGGACTAACTGACTGATGGTCGCAGGGTCTGGAAGGCTCCTACCAGGGTGTAGGCATATGACCTTACCCCATACCCAATAGCATCCCCCAAAAAATCGCAAAGTCCCCAGAGCTGCTTAGGATGGGAAAGTAGGGGGACTGGCCACCCTGGGAAGCCAAGTCACCATTCAGACTGAGCGGTCTAAACAGGGACATTTCTGTGTCCCGAGGTCAATGTTTGGGATTCTGGGACAGAGGCTTCCAAACTGGGACTGTCCTGGAAAAACTGGGATTGTTGGTCACCTTGCCCTAGGTCCTCTATCTCAGAAAGGGAAAGGGACTCTGAGCCCTCGGATGATGACTCTGACTCCGATGCTGACACTTAGTCTACTCTGTTGCCTTCTTCTTTAGACTATGGGTCATAGGTAGAGGAATCTGTCAGTCCTGATTCTCAATTAGAGGAACTATCTTTAGGAGCTATGGTTCTGCATATGATGGAACATTTTAAGTGGAATTTCTCACAGGTATCAGACATCCAGAAAAGGTATTATGAGTTGTTACAAATGGATTGTCCTAAACCTTCTGCTGTCTGTCTTGTGCTGGCTGCTCTATTGGATACCTTCTTAGCTGCTTCCCTGGCACCAGACTCCTAGCTTCCAGCCCGTAAGAAACCTGATGGGTTCTATAAGGTGCTAGATGCCTGCAAGTTCCTATACAAATACCCTTTATCTGATCCAGCAATGATTTCTGTATCTACTGGTAAGCCTTCTAGGCTGTTGCCCTCTTCTAAGCTCATTCCTTTGGACAAAGACAGTAGAGTTATGAAGAGGATTGGCAAGAATGTATACACTTCTGCTACTTTAGCATTTAGGGCTATAAATTACCAGACCCATATGACAAGATACATTTTGTCTATTCTTTCCCAGATTCAGAAGATTTTTTCTGGCATGCCTGACTCTGAGGGGAAGGCTTCAGCTCTTTTCTTACTAGATTCCATTTCTCAGGTTGCCTATCACTCTATAAAGTTCAGCTATGATGTACCGGATGTCTCCTCTAGGGCTGCTGCCTCTCGATCTGTGATAAGCAGGGACGTCGGGAGGCATACGCACTGTACTGATTTCAGTACAACTTATTTGGAAGGGGGGTAGCGTTTACATTTTCTTTTTCGCGCTTTACTAGTGCACGATGACGTCAGCTCATCGGGGCAGCCAATCGGAATAGAGCTCACCGCGCGCGTCAGTTCAAATGCGGGAGGAGCGTTATGTTGGACTTGGATGTACACGAGCGGGAGAATTTGTTGGTCTCACTTCATTTTGTTGATCGAAGCAGGAGGAGCGGAGCGTTATGGTGGATGTACACAAGCGGGCTCAGCGGGAGGATTTGTTGGTCTCACTTCGAGAACCGAGGGTTGGTGAGTAATAAGGTGTGTGTGGACAGGATCGTATGAGGCCTTGAAGACAAGGCAGATCTCTTTCTATAAAACAGAAAAGCTTCAAATGATTAACTATGTGAGATACAAGATAACTTAAACCTGGTACTGTGTTTACATGCTCTATGGATTTTTGACATTTATAAGTGATTTTACTTTTACTGAAATCATATTAAATCTGCATGTTTTCCTTGAGTGAAGTTGTCATTCAGTCTTCCCACTACAATTCTTTGCGAAACATGTTATCCAAAGGAGGCTACACCAAAAATATATGTCTCATATGTAGACAGAGTACTTGGGACATTTTGTTTGGGGCATGTGAAACAGAGTGCAGTCCCTGTGGCTTTATCTCTCTCTAGTGATAAACTAGCGTGTGGTATTTGTTGACCCTTGAAAAAAGCATATTATACGTTTTTTCTAATTGTTTGTCACATCAAGATCTCTCAGCAAATTCTCAAATATAGGCTTTTTGTTGCTAGTTATTAGTGTGGCACCACTAGTAAATACTTTCCATTTCGAAACATAATATTTCCTAGTAGCAGGCTTTCTTTTATTATTTAGTACCTGCTGCACGTGTGTGTGTGTGTACGAAACGTAGACTACTTGCATTACATCGTCAGAAGGCAAGTTATCGGGATTTAGTCTTTAGGTAGCTTGCAGTAATCCTCAGCAATTTACAAATACAAAAATATGAAGGCAATGTGATAAAAAGGGTTTAGTGCCAAACTTTAAGGTCTGAACAACTAAAAGTGAAAGACTGGCTGGTGTTATTGATAGATAATCCTTTGCCCCCCCCCCCCAAAAAAAAAAAAAGACAAGACAGGGCAAAAACGGGAAGCAAAGTCAGGGTACAGGGACATTATGCAAAGTTATGGCTAGTCGAGATTGGTGTCCTTCAAAAAATGGTCACATTGAGATGTGCTTTAACCTGCTAAACAAATATATTTCTATGCCATATGACATGGCTTTGTTATGCATTTAAATTTCTGTCTGTCCCCAGGGATGAGGAGCTCCTGCTTGCCATGCTATGATTCTTGGAGTATGAAAGAGCTACTGTGGCTGCAGAAGGAGCTGTTGGTCTTGCAGCTGTGCTGACTGGTAAACTGCCAGAGCTGAAAGGCAAAAAGTGAGTTGTAACAATGTGCTGCTATAAAAGCTAGATGAGGCTCTCAATTAGAACTGATGCTATTACTGCTTGTCAGTTTTCTAAGCATATGTTCCTTATTGTCAAAACTTTACAAGTGTACTTTTATTTTACTGCACTCTTTTGTGCTAAGAGGTTGACAGCTATGGTGAGAACTGAATTCATTAAATGATAGCCATTTAATTTTCAGTCTTCCTCTTTCACAAAGCAGGTGATTTGGCATAGTGGTATGTTCTGACTATTTTGCACAGTGACCTTGGCAGTAAAATGTATGATGGTAACACAGCATTTTATTCTAGCAGCTTTCCAAGATTATACAAGCAATGTTTAATGTGTTCCTGTTTTTTGCCCCTTTTGACCCACCCCAATAAATTTGGCTTTTTCCAGACTTCTTGTGCTGTGTAGTTGAGTATTGTGTAGATTTTACAAGGAGCTGAGAGCTGCAGGAAGAGAAGTTTAGTGCTGATTATGCTAAGTCAGCTCACATTGCTAGTAGCACAAAATGTTGTGTACTTGCTTTTAATACAGACGGTTGTTGGTTCTACTCCCATAAGGGGTGAATGCTGCTGTACTGAAAGTTAAGACACTAACTATGAGCCTGTTATCAGTTTGCCATCCACTTCCTATTGCAATATTACTAGCTTATTATTAATGTAATTTAGGCAGTTTATTCCTCAGGGGCATCAGACACTTTATTTTTCGGTGACGTCATGAAATATAAAGGTGATTGCTAGCAGCAACCTCTTCATTAGTTAGATTTATTTAACGTGGAATTATTTAGATGACTTTTTTACTACTTCAGAGATTGTGCGTATTATTTACTGATAATGGTGGGCTGTAAAAGTTTGACTAGAATTTTTTATGATGGAAATGTTCTGAATTGGGCAGTTTTGTTTCATTGTTTACTGGAAAAATGTTCAAAGCAATAGGAAGGTGTATCAAAGAGCACATGTATGTTTCATATGCAAGGGGCCTATGATTTAAAAGCAGCCCAGAATTAATTTTTATCTGCCACGGGTAAAATGTATTTTTCTTTGAATGTGGGTTTTAATGTTTCAATGAATGTGAGTTTCAAGGGCAGAGAAGTTTTGATGCCAAGTTTGTTTAGCAGATGTCTTAGTGTTTGTGCTGTAAAATGCAAAATAAAACTTTCAAATGAAGTTCAAATCATCATAGAAGTAAATCAGTATGTACATTAGTGTTTATGGTAAATGGAGTGAAATAGCAAAGTAATAGATCATTGGAATGGCTGCAGGGGGAGGCTCCATTCGACCATGGTTTTGTGAGGGGAAAGGGCGGCAAACTTAGACAGCCCCAGCTGAACTATACCTCCCAACTGTCCAGATTTTCAAAGAATGAATAGATTTTTTGCTTCTTATTTTTGGCTTGTTCCTCAATTTGTGGTTTTCTGGCAAATTATTTAGGAATTAAGTCACTAAATGACACTAGTTTCAGACTTTATAACCTTCAGAAAAATGCATGCTAAAATCAACTGTCCCAGTTTATACAAGAGCGATTTTTAGTACTGTTTATATGTTCCCTCAATATATTTGGCCTTGTCCAGATTTATTGCATTAACAGGTTGAGAGGTACATGCAAATTGCTTTATAGAATTAGGCATAGCCAAACCTCAACTGTCCCTGATTTTGGCTCAAAATGTTGCTCTTCCCTAATGATCCCTCCACAAAATAGCAATTTTGGAAGAAAACAGAGGGTTTACTTTGCTTTTATAAATAACTGTAATCAGATACATTTCAGAAATGCATGTAGACCTACTATTCTATTATCTTTCTAAGTTTATAAGAGCAATATTTAAAAATGTCCTTATTTTTGGGCCTTTGCCTCAGTTTTATGAGTTTGTTGCTGTAAGAGGTTGTGTGTGTGTGGTAGGTAGCATACCTCTCAACTGTCCACATTTTGCAGAATGTCCAGATTTTTGCCCCATATTTTTTGTCTGTTCCTCATAAATTTTGTGATTTTCTAGAAAATTATTGAAGGCTGAAGTTGCTAAATGACAGACATTTGAGCTTCAGACTTCATGTCCTTTAGAAAAATTCATACTAGCACAAATCCTGTTATTCTAGCAACTTTCTAAGTTCACGAGAACATTATTTAATATCTGTCCCTGTTTATTTTAGGCTTTGTCCATACTTTCTAAGTTCACGAGAACATTATTTAATATCTGTCCCTGTTTATTTTAGGCTTTGTCCATATTTCTTGCACTAAGAGGTAGGGGTGTGTGTGTGTGTGTGTGTGTGTGTGTGTGTGTGTGTGTGTGTGTGTGTGTGTGTGTGTGTGTGTGTGTGTGTGTGTGTGTGTGAATGAAACATCCTAGTTAGTGGTAGCAGGTGGTTAGTAATTTACTCTAGCTCAAAACCTGTACCTTGGTTACAGAAAACAAAAGCATAAAGTCTCTACCCCAACTACCATGCTGCATTTTTCAAAGAACTGACATTTCAGGTTAATTTTCAATTCAAGGAACCGATTTTGAATATTATATTACTGAAGAGGCATTACAGCAAATGCCTCTTCATCGACACTAAAAGAGTGAACCGTGAATTACGAGAATGGCCGTAGCTTGGCTGTGGAGGGGGGTAGCAGTTTGAGAGCTGTCAGTACAAATTTGAAAATCCTAGCTACACCCCTGGTGATAAGGCACTATTCCTGGCTTCTCCTTCAAGTCTTGCCAGATGGTATTAAAGCAAAACTCCTAGATGCTTCTTGGGATAACCAAAACTTGTTTGATGCTGCTGCGGTAGAGCTCCTTATGACCATGCAGGATCAGGGTAAGGTCATGAAAGATTTGAAGCACATCTTTCTTTCTCCCATTCCCAAGTTTCAGAGGAACTATCCAAGTAAGGCTGCCTTTTTTGCATAGACTGCCTAAGTAGTCTTCCAGGGGTAAGAATGCTCCTCCTAGGTGTGTATTTTCTGATAAGTCTACTCTAATGCCTCGGCCCCAAAAGCAGTCCTTTCCTGACAAGTTTGCAGCCATCTGGCTTTCTGACTTCCCTTCCTCTCTGGCAGGTTCCCTTGTCCCTCACGCTTTCTCTGTCTCTTCTAGTTTGCCAAAAAATCACCACAGACTCTTGGGTTCTCTCCATTATACTGCAGGTTTACTTTATGGCCTGGAAAACCCTTCCTTCATTCTCTAGTATCCCTCAACCTCCTGCAGAACAACTCCCTCATTTTCCAGAAGTATTGCAGGGTCTGTAAGTCCAGAGTATTATTCAAATGGTTGCACAGACAGAGAGTGGCTTAGGGTTTTATTCCAGAATGTTTCCTGTCCCCAGGAAAGAGAGATCATGGAGACTTGTGCTGAATCTTTCCTTTCTAAACACTCTTCTCATAGTGCTATCATTCTGAATGTTTTCTTTTCAGACTCTGTTTCTCATGTTGTTTCCTCAGGCTGTTCTAGTATTTCTGGACCTAAAGGACTCCTACCTTCATATTCCTACAACCCTCTATTCAGGAAATGTTTACATTTCTCTGATTCTTCCTCTGATTTTCAATTATTTGCTTTGCCTTTTGGCTTTCAGTGGACCAAAGGGTATTCACCAAAGGCCTAGCTCCAGTGGTCACCTTTTGCAGGCTTCAGGGAATTCAGATATCTTCCTATCCGTATGATCTATTGCTTCAGGCTACATCCCACACCAAGGTAGTGCAGAATCTTCATTTTAACTCAGCTTTTATTGCATAGTCTGAGGTTCACTGTCAACCTTCAGAAATCAGTGTTGACTCCATCTCATGATCACATCTTTCTAGGCTGCAGGATCCAAACTGTTCCACTGTAAGCCTCTATTCTTTCCACCAAGGTTCTATCACTCACAAATTCTTTTCTTTCACTGCTTCCCATAGCTTGTCTTTTGGCCAGGGAGGTTCTAAGGGCTCTGGCATTCATGGCTTCTACTATCCCCATGCTTTCCTTGGCCAGGCCTCATATGGGAAAGTTTCAATGGTATCTCAAATTAGTGTGGCATCAGCACTGCCATGCACTAGACTATCTGGTACATCTGCTCCCTTGTGTCAAACTGGAGATTTACTGGTGGATTCAGCAGGTATCACTCAATCTGGGTGTTCCCTTCCAGCATCCTTAGCCATTCTAGGAACTCTTCACGGATGTCTCAGATTTGTGATGGAGAGCTGCTTCAGCCACCCTGAAGGTTCAGGGCCTTTGGTCCTCTCCACAGAGGGTAGATCATATCAACATCAAGGAATTGTGGGGTCTTATTCTGGCTCTTCAAGCTTTCCATTCAGTCTAGGTGCCAGGCCGCTTGAAGGTTTTTACAGACAACACTGTGGTCATGATACATCAACAAGCAAAGAGGCACAAGGTATTTCCTTCTTTGCAGACTAGCCCTTCAAGTCTGGGAGATAGCCATCAATCTGCAGATGACACTACATGCAGTCTACATACCTTCAGAGTACAATCTTGTGGCAGATTCTCTCAACAGGTCCAGGACACAGCCTCATGAATGGATACTTCACAAGCATGGGTTTCTGGACATAGTTCATTGGTGGGGTATTCCTCAAATGGATTATTTTGTCTCCACTTTGAACAGGCAATATCCCAAGTCCTTTGACTTGTAAAGTGGATGCCATGTCTTTCTCTTGGAAGGGAATATTACTTTATGCCCTTCCTCCCTTTCTTGTTCTTCCCAAGGTCCTTCTCAAGATGAAAAATGGCACTCTAAAAATCTTGTTTGTCACTCCCTTTTGGCCCTGACAGCACTGGTTCCCCCTATTATTCCATCTGGCCAGGGGCAATCATCACAAGTTACCTCACTGCATGGAGCTTCTCACACAGGGCAGCAGGTCTCTCCTTCACCCTCACTTGTCCACTCATCAATGACACTTTTGGGTGATAGTGTTTTGATTACTTTCCAGCACCATTTTTCTGAGGACATGCTTAACATCCTGTAGGGTGCCAGGAAACTCAATACTAGAAAATCAAGTCCAAGTTGAAGAGATTTTCTGTCTGGTGCCTTAAACATTATTAGAATCCACCTTTTAGTGGAGCATCCTTGGTTCTTTCCTAGCTGTGTGTACTGCTACATACTGGCTTAACATATTTATTGGAGGAAAGCTCATTTGTCAGCACTTTCTGCATTTCTGCCACTATAGCCTCCTCTGGCCTTTATATTTGAAGTCAAGCAATATCTAAAAGTCATACTTCCTATCAGTATCAGACCCCAAATAAAGCATATTCTTCTTTTTCAATATCCTAATTTTGTCTGAAAAACTGAATCATGCCCCTTTCAAGTCTAATGGTGCTGCCTCTTTGCATTATTGCAGCTGGAAGACTGTTTTATTGATTGCTTTAACCTCTGTCAAAAGATTTTCTAAACTCCAGACCTTAATGGTAGTCCCTCCTTTTTTGGTTTTTCACAGGGACAGGGTGTCTCTCCATACAAATCCTTCTTTTATGCCCAAGGTGGTTTGTGAGCTGTCCCTTAATCAGCATATCCAGCTTCTCTCCTGTTTCCCTTCTCCGCAGTCTGTTAGTGAGAAGATTCTTCATACCAAAGATTTGAATAGACAGCTCAGATATTATTTACACAAAATAAGTCCTTTTATAAATCGGATCAATGTTTTGTTTCTTTTCATATCAGCATATTGGGTCTCTCAGTTTCTAAGTAAATCATCATGTCCTGATTTCCAAGGCCATTTCTTTTTGTTATACTTTTCATAGCAAACAGTAGTCTGCTTCTATTCAGGCTCATTCTACTTCAGCAATAGCTTCCCTGGGGCATTATTCAATGGTTTGGGCTCTGACTCCCTCCCTGAAGCAGCGACTCAGTCTTCAGTTGACACATTCACTAAACATTACAAATTGGATGTCATTTTAAGGACAGGTTTGGTCACATGGTTTGTGGAGGGCTCCTCCTTGCCTTCCTGCTCCCTACCTTTTCAGAAGCCTTTGTACTCTTCCCAGAGGTGATAAATACTGCAAGAGTGATATGGAAGGACATAGTACAGTTGTGAAAAATCTTGCCATAACAGTAGACATCCTTCTTTTCACTGTTGCAGTATTCATTCCCTCTAACCTACACCCTTTTCTTTTCCTCTTTTACCATGGTTGGCATTTTCTTTCGGGCCGAAATCTTCTTTTTATTCTTGCCTTCCTATTTCTGAAGGTATACACTCTCCTTTTGACTAAGGGCCCTGGTTCTTCTGGGGCACTTCAACTCTGTATTGAGAGCATACGTACATCACCTTTATGCCCTGCACCCACACAGGGAGCATACATCTGATGTAAGATGCTGCTAGGTAATAAAGGCTATGGTATACTGGCTTAATGTTGAGCTTTCCTTGGCAGAGATCCCAGAGGTGATAAATATTACAAACATGAAAAGAAGGACATCTACTTTTATGGTAAGACTTTACACACATGTACTTTCACTGGTATGTGCTTATCTAACTAATATGTGCTTATCATAAATGTAGAAGTGTCGGTGGGAAACGGATCCATCTACAAAAGTCTTTGGGGAAATAAGAAAGGCTTGCCATGATGGGGAAGCCTTAACCCAGAATCTTTCTTCATCATGGTAAGCCAGAGTGATTCAGAGACAACTCTTCCTCTACAGTTTTCTGTTGCTATTAGCTGTAGTGAAGACAGTGTGCTCTCTGTATTAACCACATAAATGCAGTAATTCAGGGAGTGGCTAATGCTAACCAGCCATGTGCTCTCCCATGGAATCAGTGGTGGCACTGCATTATTATTATTATTATTATTATTATTATTATTATTATTATTATTATTATTAGGATGAAGTTCATGTTGTCTGGCCACAGGAGGATGAAGTTTATGTTGACTGGCCACAGTGTGTATATGTGTATGTAGGGACAGGAATACAGCTGAATGGCTGTGTTTGTGTGTGTGTGTGTGTGTGTGTGTGTGTGTGTGTGTGTGTGTGTGTGTGTGTGCGCGCGCGTGTGTGTGTGTGTGTGTGTGTGTGTGTGTGTGTGTGTGTGTGTGTGTGTGTGTATGCATGTGTGTGCACATGCATGTATGTAGGGTCAAGAATGAAGAATGCAGCTAAATGGCTTTGTGGGTGTATGTCTTGAGAGATGCCTATGCTGCCATGATGCATGGGCTGGTATAGGAAACACTAATGCAATCAGGACTATGAGCACAGTATTTGATGCAGAAACATGATAAAATACCCACTAATGAGATGTTCCTCTGTGCAGCTTTTTCTTGTCTCTAAATGAGAGATCCATTCCATTGTGTAAATCAATTAACCTGAAGTAGGCAATTAGCATGGGTAGAGAGAAAATCTCTCTCAGTCTGCCCCTTCATTTTATTTTATTTTACTTTTTGAAAAAATAGTTTGGTAGCTGAGTCTCTGTATTTCAGTGTATAGAAAAATGCAAACATTATATTGTCTATTGCTTTGTCTACCTTGCTAACATTAAGAAATGTAACAATACGACATGCCGTCCTATATGCTGGCACATATTGGTTATACACCACAAATTCCACAGATGAAAGGTTTCAAAAAGAAAACAAAAAGAGTAGAGTGAATGACTTCCAAGCTTCCAGTAAGATATGTGAAGTTGCAGCAACTGCATTAAATGTGATGCACTGTGCAATCATAAGTTTGTATGTGTATTTATACATGCTCGGTACAAGACTAAGGCATGACAATACAATCCAAGTGAGAAGAAACATAAAAACAATGAAGTTCTACAATACTATACAATACTTCAATGGGCAAGCCTTATACTGTAAGGTAAATAAAGTGTTCTTCTGAACTGTTACTTTGACATGGTGAAGAGCTTGTACATATCATTGTAGTTATGAGCATTTAAGAGAAAAAACACCACAGACAGGCAAGACATACCCTAGAGATGAGACTAAGGATGTTCTGCTGGAGAAAGTAATAACAAGCTACACTAGCATCTTTGCCAAGAAAACCCTGTGGACAAAAGCAATCACAGACATGTTACAATGCCAGTGCAAGATAAGTCCTTCTGGTGTGAAGGGGTCCTGCTTATACTGAGGAGAGCTGGAGCACAAGTATGAGTCGTGCTAAAAGTTAGGATGCAAATGGATTAAAGCCAACAGGATGTCGAAATGCTGAAGTGTTCAGAGATTAAATGAAATTACCATACTTCAAAGAAACAAACGCTAGCTGAGCTTGGAATGTAAGACTGATAAACCAGTTTAACTAATGTGTTTAAAGATGAGATGATAAGAATACACATTAATATCTTGAGAATAAGTACATTGAAATTGATTGGAGTGAGTCATTTTACAGCAAATAATCATCGGATATTTTACTGTGGACAAATGTCTTGAAGGAAAAAATGAAGTCACCTTCATACTTAATAAAAGGGAGCAAAATCAGTGTTCATATACAACCAAACAAAAAAAAAAGGGGGCGATATCAGTCAAACTCTAAGGCAAGCTACTCACAATGAGATAAATTTATACTCCCTCTGCAGATGCCAAAAAAAGCAACATTTGAGCATTTGTATGAGAGCCTGCAGCAAATTCTGAAAAAAGATATTACCTTTATCATAGGTGATCAGATTGCTAATGTTGGTAGTCAAAGAACATCTGGCATAATGTGCAAGCTTGGTCTTGATAATTCAGTGGTCATAGCAAACATGTTCTTTCAACAGCCTAAGATATGGATTTGACCTGGGATATTACCAGCTGGTCAATACAGAAATTACCTATATGCTTTGCAGTCAGGGGAGGAAGACTTTGATATGGTTAGCAAAAGCAGGACATGGAGCAGACTGAGGCTCAGATTATCATTTTCTTATCACAATATTTGGAATTGAAATAAACAAACAAACAAAAAAATCATCCAGTCCATCTATATAAGAGCTGACCAATATCCCAAGTGAATGTGTAGTAGAAGTGAATAATAGACTTAAGAGATTAGACCTGGTGAACAGAGCACTCAATGAACATTAAACAGCAGATTGTGATATTGTCCAGGATGTGAAATGCCCATTGTGGCTTTAGAAATTGCCAAGGGAAAAGGGAAAGCAAAAAGCAATAGAGATAAGGAAAAATATGCCAAACTTTATGCAAAGTTTCAGAGAATAGCAAGAAGAGCTATATGGAATATTAAAAGCAGATGATGGTAATAAAATGGGAAATACAATCTCTTCAGGAAGATCAGTAATATTAAAGGAAATGTATTTATTTTTTATTTGTCTGTATTTGTTTACTGGGGTAGTGAACTGATCTCAATGGACAATTTGTAGGCACCTGAATATGACTACATGAGAGAGGAACAAATCATATTTACAGATACAAATATATGCCCAAAAAATAAAAAAAGAGATAGATAGATAGATAGATAGATAGATAGATAGATAGATAGATAGATAGGCACACATACATTTACAGATGCAAGAATATGCTATAACATTTATTTCAAGAAGTTTGGTTTTGGATAACATTTGATTCAGACATAACAACTGAGATGGCTTATGCTATAGGGATAGCAGCATATCATTATATATGAAAAGTTATGAAGTCATTAGAAGAGGCAATTGAGGATAGTTAACTTCATTATCTATAGTTAAGTTTCATGGGAAAAAAAAGATATGCTAAACGGTAAAGACTGGAGGGATCTAACAGAAGGAGAATATATTAAGAAGAGGTGGCAGGAATATATAGAAGCACTATATAATAAGGACCCTATCAACACTAATACATATGACCAGAGAGCGTGGTTTAATGAGACCTTGAAAGCCTTGATAATAACAAGTCTGCAGGAAGTGATAGATTGTCCTGATGGAAATCTTGAAAAATTGTAATATTACTGCACTCTTAAAAATTAGCTAGCAAATTTGGAAAGCAGGTCATTAACGTGGAAAAAATACATTTATATTTCAATCTAAAAAGGGAAATTCTAATGACTGTTCAAGTTATCAAACAATTGCATTTGATTTACATGCTAGCAACTTTAGGCTCGAGGTACTGCAAGCTTTTCCCTGTCATTGTATGGATGGAGAACTACAAGCTGTACAAGTTCAAAAATTCCCTATTTGAGCTTTTTAGTAACCATAGGTTTAAAAGATGCTTATTATCACATTCTCAGAAAATCTTAAGAAATAACTCTAATCTGGATCTATGTTTCTGCATCACATTATCAACTCTCTGTATTACCTACCTGTGCTATCTATTGCTCCAAAGGTTTTTCACGTAATACCTAACTCATGTGATAGCCCACTGCAAACTAGAAAAGATATTCACATGTCCTTATTAAGACTACTTATTTATCTTTGCAGAGTTTTCTTATTTTTTTTCACACGCCAAGTCTCTCTCACTTAGGTGACATCACCAGGATCATCATCAACAAATGGTCCGTAATAACGAGCAACAGGAGCTTCAGGCATATTTCCCCCTCCAGACCCACCTTCACAGCCAGGAGGGGTAAGAGTATCACGGACTTCCTGGAGCACTCGACCACTATGAGATTGGATTCCCCAAGGACCTATGCATGCAGTAACCCACCCTGTCATTATTGCTCACACATGAGTGGGGCATCAAGCTTCTTTTGCCCGAACAACAGGAAGGACTACCCCCCCCCCCAACGGCAGGAGTGACTGCAACCTAGCAGGGGTTGTTTACCGGGCCTCTTGCACTAAATGCCCAGCTTTTTATGTTGGCAAAACTGTTAACACCTTGAAGACCAGAATAGTGAGACACTTACATGATCTCGACTACCTTAAGCATATCAGCCAACTGGCTCAGCATGCACTAGCTACTCCGGGACACAACAGCTTAAAATTCAATGTGTTGGACCACATCCCAAAGACCCCATACAATGGCAATTACAACTGGGTGCTGGAGAAAAGAGAACTGGGCTGACAGATTAGATTACAATCTAGAAAAAGACCAGGACTTAATTATGTGGATTCTATTGTCCCAGTGCTAAATCTTCAAAAGAATCAACACTAATTCTTCCAGCATTTCCATACTTTTGGACTCCTTCTTTTGCATTTTTTGTTTCCCAGGTGAAGTTTGACTGTTGTCATGGCTTGTAGTTGTGTTTTTTGACCTTAGGTGTGCTTAGCAGGCCAACATCTTATGTTTTAATATATTTTCCCATTTATTATCTGCCCATTTTTGTTTCTGTGTTCTGAAGACAGTAATTTATGTATCTGTAACTGCGTTTTGATGGCTCGAATAAAAGTGATGGATTTCCTATGAGATTCTGACTGCATCTTTCTTGCCTTCGTCTTTGTGTGTTCAATTCGTTTTTTGGGCAGAATACGTGTTTTCTGACCAATGGTTGGCATGAGCACTTCTGAGAGTTCTTTCTACATCTGAGTAGTATGAGTTTGGTTCTGAATTTGCTGTTTGGAAACAGTAATCTGCATCTAATAAGCGCACTCTCAGGTGCACCACATTTCAAAAGCTCTGTTACACTGCAGTACCACCGCAGCACTGCTTCCAAAGAGGTATTATTAGTGACATTTTTCCTCCCTGCTGGGAGGCTTATACCCCATCCCCTAAAGACTACTTCAAGGAACCTTATTCTCTCTCACTTAGGAAAATATCTCCTTCATAGTCTGGAATTCCAAGGGAGCATTTGGAATTATTTTCTGACTATTTCCTAGGGTGACAACTCCTAGACACCTCAGTTCAAAGAAACTTTCTTGCACAAGAAGAAGAAATATAATAAGATCTATTCCAGGGGTTTACTAGTCAGACTTATGCCTTAGCAAGGGCATTCCTCAGGATTCGGGGGATGACATATGTGATACTCATAATACCTCTCGCAAGACTCCACATGAGAAATATCCAATGGTGCCTGAAATTTCTATGGTCCAAGCATCAACATGCCTTCACTTTTCAGATTCCAGTTTTGGGATTTGTTAAATGGAAGATTATGTGGCATAGACCCCAAATTTCTCAGAACCCAGGTCGCTCAGACTTTGCTTGGGCAGCAGATTCAGTGGGGATAAAGGTATAGGGTCTTTAGGACAAAAAGGCAGACCAAAATACATAAACATAAAAGAGATGGTAGCTTTTATAAATGCTCTCAATTTTCTCAATCATCTGTTGCACCTGGATTATCAACAAGTGTTATGGAAACACCAGGTGATGTAGTACATAAACAAACAAGGGGGAGTGTGATCTAGCTCTCTATGTAGACTATCCATAGTGGCCTTGGATATAGCTTTTCAGCAGAATCTTACTCTAGAGCTAACTATCAGAGCAAAACTGTGTGACAGGAAAGCTGACCAGGGCCAGAACAGACCCTTATGAAAGGAAGTGACTGAAAGGGTCTTCAAAGATTTGATCCTTCTGTGTAGAACAATTCAGATAGATTTTTTACCTCCACTCTAAACAATTAGTTGGCAAAATTCTACTTCAGGACTCCATGTAAGAAGGCCTGGAAGACAGACACTTTCTCTTTTCCTTGGATAAGAATGTACATGGATGCTTTTTCATATTTCCACTAATATCTTAGATAATTCTGAACATTCAGAAGGACTTTTCAAAGATCATTGTGGTGACTCCCTTTTTGTCTAGGAAACTGTGGCTCTTCTTTCCTTTGGGAAATGGCCAGGGGCAATTACCACAAGATTCCTTACAGACTAGATTCACCCACACATTCAAAATGACTTTTCAAAGATCATTGTGGTGACTCTATTTTTGTCTAGGAAACTCTGGCTCCTTTTTCCTTTGAGAAATAGACAGGGGCAATTACCACAATATTCCTTACAGACTAGAGTCACCCACACATTGTCAGCACTATTTAATATATCCTAACCTGATATAACCGACTGCCTGGATGCACTTGAGCTTCTCCATGGTCAAATCATAATAAGCAAAATTCCATACCACTTCCTTGCAATCTATAGGTCCCCTCTTTGACCCATAACTCCCCATACTATCACTAGGAAACAGGTCCTCAATACACACTTTAAGGCCAAGAACTCATTGCATCAATGGGTCCAGTCAGTATCCCAGTATGCCTTCTTAATAGCATGAAACATGACCTATCAGGCCATCTGGAATTGCTATTAACTGTAGCCTCCAAATAGACATCATGTCTCATGAATGCAGAACAGCAACAGTCATTCCTCTACACAAAGGTAGGTCATCTACAGACCATGGAAACTATAGACACATAAATCTCACTAGTCTCCTATGCCCAGCCATGGAAAGAATCATCATTGAAATGATCAATAATGACAAAGGAAACCTCAAAACACTGGACCCAGACTAATTTGGCTTTGTCAAGGACAGATCATGCCTACTCAACCTGCAGGACTTCTTTGAGAAGGTCACCAAACCAAGGGATAGAGGCAAAACAGTTCATACTGTGTACCTTTACCTGGCCAAGGCATTTGACACAATACACTACTTGGGCATTGTTGATAAACTCAAAAGGTTAGGTATAAACCCTTATGTCACCCAACCGATAGCCAACTGGCAAACAGAAATGACCCATGAAGTTAAAACTGGGGAGTCCATGTCTGCAAAAAGGCCAGTCACAAATGGAGTTCCTCAGAGATCGGTCCTGGGACCACTTGTTTTTGGCATTTACTTCTCTGAAGTCAAAGCCAATGTCAGGGGCTTCTGGCTGACCAAATTTGCAGACAATTGCAAATTAGGAGCAGTCATAGTATCCCCTCAACATCACTAATGTTCTCCAAGGAGGGCTGACATAGACAGACAACTTGCTTCAGAGACATGAAGTAAAACTAAATATCAAGAAATACCTAATAGTATAATTTGGGAAATAATCCACCCCTGAAAACGGTCACACTGCAACACACTCCTAAGAGTCAACTCAGTAGTCAAGGACTTGGGAACAGAAATAGATAGTAATCTACCCTTTGGAATGTATCTACCAGGCAGATCCAACAACTAGACTGTCCATAGAGGTTTATCAGTGAAAGGATACTGGGCACAATCCAAATCCATGCAAAGCAGAGCTCCTTCCTATTCAAATGTAACTTGGACAATTTGATAGGTAACAGGAACAGGAAGTTCATCCATAGTTAAGCACCCACATCTCTAATGAACACAGGCAACCTGTAAATGGCTCATATTCCAGGCCCCTGCTTGTAAATGTTTCAGGTCCCAAGCCCCTGATTATACTGATCACAACTTGTCAGAGATTTGGGATGCATGACTAGGCTTAGAAGGACCCTTGTGGTGGTTAGCAATGAACACACCTATGAACCTATGAACTTACTCCTTATGAAGAGTGTCTTTATCTTTCTGTCCTTGCCTTGCAATCTAATGTAGTTTTTTTTCCATCTACTGAGTTAATTTCCAGAAGCTGGTAGAGTGCTTCCGATACCCTGCTCTTTGCTATTGCAGGCCTCTTTGTTAGCCAACCAGTATTTCTTCCTCACTTGTCTGCCTTTTCTATCTCACAATTATTCTTGAACTCCTTTCTTTGGATGATTTTTTGGACTTCTGCATTCCACCACCATCTTTCATTATGCACCTTATTTCTATATCTGGCTCAACTGCTTATTTTTCTATATGCCTCACACATAGTTTTGAAGTGTCACCATTCATCTTTAATGTCATCTATTTCCTCCTCCTCTTCTTGGAGTGCTAGAGCTCTTGGTAATTCCTTAAACTGTTGGGCTTTCTCTCCAGTCAACGTCTAGGTCATCAGCCTGGTCTCTGTTGACCTTAGAGCCTTCTCTGACCTCTGCTTGCAGATGATTGTAGCAACCAGTGGTTTATGCTATGGACTGACTGTTTCACTGGGAATGACTTTGCAGTCACTGATTCTACACCAGTACCCTTTCATTACTGTGAGAACATCTACATGAGTTGCATATGGGCAACTCTTGTATGCAAACTTGTGACTGTCTCTCTTCCTGAACCATGTGTTGGACACCATTAAGCCATTTGCCAAACAGAAGTCCAGAATGGTTTCTCTTTCTTTACTGCTGTTGCCCCACCCATGTGGACTCCAGGCAGTCTGCATATTGTATCCTTATAAGTGAATTCAGGGTACCCATTATCAACATCAATTCATTTTGTCCTACTTTATCTAGTAGGTCCTGCAACTGCTGTCTGAATGCACTCTTTTCCTCACTATCAAAACCCTGCTGTGGGACATAGGCTGAGATTAAGAATACTGTTTTATCATTAAGCTGGTATCTGATTGCCATGAGTCTGTCACTAATTCTGATGACATCTCTCAGTGCTTTTTGTAGCTTCACCCTCACCACAGTTCCCACACCATTTTTAACCTGTCATTCTCCTGAGTAGTAGACTCTGGATTTCAATCCAGGTGAGTTTGCTGCACTGCCTTCCACCTTGTCAAGCCTCCTCCTTACCATCATATCATACACTTTCAAGCTCTATCCTGCTAGTGAATCTACATTGAGTGCAGCAATTCTTAGTTCATGTTTGGTAGGTTGATTGGTTTTACAACCAGCTTTCACTCAACAGAGCTATCCCAGGAAACACAGACTGGGCAACTAGACACTGGCCAGCCATTAACTTATTGATCCAGGAATTAACTTATTGATCCAGGACTGCTGAGCATTATGTTAAGCATACACTGGACAATAAGGGTACATACACCCCTATCTTCATTAACATGGGTCCCTGGGGTAGGTCAGGGTAGGCCAGGTTCTCAACCCACTTATAACCAAAAAATACCCATACCCATCTGGCGACATTAGTCAACATGACCAAATTACCTAGCACCATATTTTTACACCTTTTTTGTAAGTAAAAAGGGACAACAGGTGTCAAAACAAACTGTTTCCAAATGGTTGTCTCTAACTATTACTTTTTGTTACATCAAGCACATCAAAACTATTCTACTTAGGGTCAAGGCTCTAGGTCCAAGGATGTCATTGTTTCACTGTATTTGGAATTCATGACACCTGTCATTGACCTAAGTAGAATAGTTTTGATGCCATTATTCCAGGGCCTTGGCTTCAAGTGTAGCTTATTGGAAAGAGCTGTACTCTAGAACTGTTCTTCAAGCATCAACTTGGTCCTTTGTGCATACTTTTAGAAAGCACTATAAACTAAATATGTTCTTCAGGTAAAGGAAAGGTTTTGCTAGGACCATTTTCCAGGAGCTCCTGGACTGTCATCTTTCCTTCTCCAAGTCACATTAAGCTAAGATAATCTACTCATATAACTTAGGCTACTGCAGTGATCGATATAAAGAACATTGTGCAGTTATGTAAGTAAACTTACAATAACAGTGGATATTTGAATAATCACTTCTGCAGCAGCCACTCCCTTCCTCCATCACCCTCAATTTTTTTAATTATTTTTTTACGCCAGTGTGTGGATGTATATTTTTTTCTTTTCCTAGCAATGTCCTTCTCAACTTGAGATAACTAAATCGTTTGGGTACATGGAAGGTGCTCTGTAAATCTGGAAGCTGTCCAGCTGTTATATCCTTATCAAAATATATCCATATAGCTTGGGCTACTGCAGCAGTGATCATTCAAATAGGTTTATAGGTGTGTATGAGGCTAACCACCACTGTTGCCCTTTTCAACCTAGCCATGCATCACAAATATCTAACAAATTCTGGTACACTTCATAAGTGTAATCAGGGGCTTGAGAGCTGAAACATTTACAAGCAGGAGCCTGAGCAATTACAGGCTGCCTTGCCATTACATACATAGGTGCTAAACCAGGGATGAATTTCCTATTCCACACCCATTTGTCCAAGTTGGACTGAAATTGGCTTTACAGAGGAACTCTGCTTCATACTGATGGAGGGCTTGTTCCAGAGAAAGGGTAGTCTCTGGGATACATATTTGTCTCTCCTGCAGGTCTTATTTATATCACAGACAAGGTTTATGACTTTACAACAGATAATTCTGGTGCTGTCTGTTTTGTGGATATGCAAGAGGGCCATCAGACTGGAGTCTAATGGCACCTTATATGCCAGACATAGATCTCCACTCAACAGCCTGTAGGAAATAGAATACAGGGATAGAACTTTGAAGTTGTCTGGGTATGTCACACTATTTATGCCTTGGGTTCTTTTAGTGAGAAACCTCTATGAACGTTCCAGTTGTTAGATGTGCCTGGTTAGGTGCATATCAAAGGGGGCATTATGGTCAATGATAGATGTCATGAATTCCAAATGCAGTGAAACAATGACATCCTTGGACCTAGATGCCATACCTTTGTTTATAAGTTGCACAACATAGAATGATTTTCCCACTACCCTAGACACATAGGTTCATAGGTTCATAGGTTGGTACTGGGCTATCTGCCCGAAGGCATATATTAGCCCAGCCACATTGTGTGGTATTCACCTCCCCTTTAGTAGTTCCCTAGACCCTTGTACTAGCAGCTAGTACCCTTGGCCCCTATCTAGTAGTGCTGTTGGTGTGATCCCCGGTGTGAACTTTCTGTTACCCATCCACTCATCAAGGTTCCTGTTGAAGAGTGATAGTGAGGGGCTCTGTCTTATGTAGATTGGGACCCTGTTCCGTAATAAGGGAAATCTCTGCAAAGGGAATCTATCCCTCCAGCATGTTCTATTCATTGTTGTGTTGAGGTTTATATCCCCAGAGAGTGTAGCTCGAGTAGATTTGGTTTTGCTAAGATGGAGCATGTTCAACAATTCTGGGTTGTACATGGCTCTGTACGTTAGGCAGAGATCACCTCTGAGAAGGCGGTATGCAACAGAGAACAGTTTTAGCTTTTTCAATCGTGCTGCATAGAGCAACTGTTTGAGGCCAGTAATCCTCTTGGTTAGGTACCTCTGTGGTCTCTCCAGCTGCTGGAGATGTCTAGCCAGGTACATTCCAATTGGTGCATTGTACTCAATAATGGGTCTGATGAGGGAAGAGTAGAGGGGCACCATTACATCCTTAGATCTTGATGCAAACCCTTTCGTGATCATATGGGTCACATAGAAGGATTTTCTAATCACTTTGGCAACATGGTTATCAAAGGAAAGCTGACTATCTACTTGGGTCCCTAGATCCCTTATTTCTTCTTCAGATTTCAGGGGATTACCTCCTATGTTGTAGTTTGCGGGTACTCTGTTTTTTCCAAAGGGGATTAATACGCATTTTTTTGCATTTAGCTTGAGACCATGGCTTTGACACCATGCATCAGTCTCATTTAGGCCCTTCTGGAGGATCTCCATATCGGCCGGAGACTCTATTATAGCACCCAGTTTGCAGTCGTCCGCAAACTTAGTCAGCCACAGCCCTTCCATGCTTGCCTGTACTTCTAAGAAGTATATGCCAAACAGGAGGGGCCCCAGGACAGAGCCCTGAGGCACACCGCTCGTTACTGGTCTGGATTCGGACATAGATCCCGCTACTCTTACTTTATGGGATCTGTCTGAGAGCCAGTTTGCGATCCATCTTGTGACGTAAGGGTTTATGCCCAGGCTGGTGAGTTTATCAATAATACCTGAATGGGGAATGGTATCAAATGCTTTAGCAAGGTCAAGGTAAGCTGTGTGTACCTTCTTTCCCTTATCTATAGCTTGAGTAACTGTCTCAAAGAAATCCACCAGGTACAGGAGGCATGATCTGCCCTTGACGAAGCCAAACTGTGTGGGATCCAGCGACTGGAGGTTCCCAATCTCTCCATTTATGAGTTCCGTAATGATTTGCTCCATAGCCTTACAGATCAGACTGGTCAGGCTTATTGGTTGGTCGTTCCCAGGGTCAGTTGTGGCCCCACCCTTGTGTAGCGGGACCACTGTTGCCGTGCGCCATTTTATGGGCACATATCCTGTGGAGAGGCTGAGGCTGAACAGGGTATTAAGATGCGGGGTTAATTCCTTTTGGAGCTTGCGTATGACACAGCCCAGGACACCATCTGGTCCCATGGAGGCAGTGTTTTTAGCTTTAGATAGAGCCTTGTTAACCAATGTATCAGTAATAATTGGACTTACACAATCCCCTGGAATGGTAATAGGCCCTGTAGGTGGTGAGGGGGGGGGGGGAATTTGCACTGAACCTGTCAGCCAAGATGTTGGCAATGTCAGAAGGGTCAGTGTATTTTGTTCCATTTTGTACTAGCTCAGAACAGACCTGAGCGTTGCCATTTAGGTTTTTGACGTAGCCATAGAAGGCCTTATGGTTATCCTTGGCATCCTTGGCAACTTTCTTTTCAAAATTAGCTTTAGTTGACTTGATGAGGGCCCTCATTTTCTTACTAATGCTGATCAGGGATGATTTTTCTACTTGAGATTTGGCCTTTTTTTGTATAAGTCTCCTCCTTTTATTGTAAAGTTTGCTTATGGTCGGGGTCCACCAGACTGGTTTCTTCTTGCTTGAGGGAGGAGTCTTGGTTTTATTTGGGACAGCACGGTCCATGCAATCCTGAAGATGCATATAGAGTGCCTTGGTGTAGGATTCCACATCCTGGATATCATTATCCTTCTGCAAGGGAATAGTGAAGCTTTCCACTTCGGATGCAAGTAGTTTGAAGTTTACTTTGAAAAGGTTTTTGACTATGGTTTCTTTGACTGGGGGAGGTGGAGGGGTGAGGATGTCCAGGGTTATCAGTTTGTGGTCAGATCTGACCAAGGAGGGAGTGATAACAGGTGTGGTACAATGGGCGCCCATATTTGTGATGATTAAATCCAATATGTTGTCCCCTCTAGTGGGGGAACATACTAGTTGTTCAAGGGCATTTGAATTTATAAATTCTATGAATTGCTGAGCATAGGAGCTGGAACATTGATAGTTCATCCAGTCTATACCAGGGTAGTTGAAATCACCCAAGATTATGGTGTTGGGTAGGACCTTTATATTTTCCAATGTCTCAAGGAATGCAGAGTGAGCATCTTGGGACTTGGTGGGCGATCTATAACCAGCTATGACTTGAAATGTGGTTTTTCCTGCTGATAGTTGCACATGGATGATCTCTTTGGCAACATGCTGCGCTACTAACCTGGAGATATGGGTATCCTTGATGAATATGGATACACCTCCGCCCTTTGTGCTGTGATCCGGTAACTGAGGCCAGAAGGTATGATATGAATTGTAACCTGGCAGTGCTGGGGTGCTCTCTTGAGCCTTGAACCAGGTTTCTGTCACTGCACAAACATCGAAACATGATGGTCAAAGGCTATATTATTGTATGTGTGTGTCTCCAAGTCCCTGACTAATGGGTTAGCTCTTAAGGTTGTGATGTCAATATGATAGTTACCAGGGTTGGATGACTTCCCAAAAGATACTATTATGTATTTTTTAGCATTTAGATTTAGTCCATCTCTCTGACACCAGTTATAAGTCTCTGTCATCCCTTCTTGGAAAACATTAAAGCTGGTGGAGGATAATATAACAGCTCCTAATTTCCAGTCATCTGCAAATCTGGTCCGCCAGAGACCCTTAATGTTGGTCTTGACATCAGATAAGTAGATAACCAAAAGGAGCAATCCCAGGACTGATTCCTCTGAGACTCCACTGGTGAATGGCCCCTTTGTAGAGGTGGACTCCCCAATTCTATCTTCTATGGTCCTGTCTGTAAGCCAGCTGGTTATCCACCTTGTGACATAAGGGTTTATACCTAACCTCTTGAGTTTGTCAACAATGTCCAAGTGAGGTATTTTGTCAAATGCCTTGGCCAGGTCAAAGAAGGCAGTGTGAACTATTTTGGGTTACCACAGAAGAAGAAGTAAATCCAAAAAATGACTCAGCCAGTAAACTCAAAGATTTATTTTTCATAATAACAAACTTGACTTCTCTCTAGCGCCTCAGCAAATGCCTTTAACAGAGTATAACAATACCAATTCCTCACTTCATTTATATATTAAAACAGCATTAATAAAGCAATTAAGAGCAGCTCATTACAAGAGCCATTTCCAATTAAGCTCTCTGTTTAACCCATTAGGATGCAGGGTGTCAAATTTTAAAATAAAAAGTGCTTCTTTCCATTGCAGTTTACTTTTTAAACACATACCTCTTTCACAATGTGCTTTTTCCAAAATCATACCTTCTAATTTACTCCCATCACTGTTATGGTACATTTTAAAATGTAATCCTAATGTGCTTTCCACTTTTTCATTTCTAATATTTCTTAAATGTTCTAAAAATCTAACACGAAAACTTTGTTTAGATTCCCCTATATAAAATAAGTTACATTAACATGTAAGTACATGAATAATTCCTTCCATCACACAGCATAACTATCATTCAAATCAAACTTCTGTCCATTTATTTTATCAAAAGAACTTACTGTATGACTACATATACTACAATGTCCACAAGCTCTAAAACCTAAATTTGATATATGTTTATTCAACCTTATTGCAGGAAAATTAAACTGGGCATGCACCAACATATCTTTGATGCTTTTCCCCCCGTTTATATGACACCATAGTTCTTTGATGTATTAATTCTCCCAAAAGGGGATCCTGTGTTAAATAATTCCAATGGGACATAATTATTTTAATCAACTTTTCTGTATTAACACCATAAGTGGTCACAAAAAATATTTTGTCCACTGGTTTATTATTTTTATTCCTATCTGGTCTGCCTTTATACTCCACCAGTTTTTTTAACTTGACTTCCTAGCATAAGGTTATTTTTAGCTTTCTCTACACACACTGCACTATAGCCTCTCTGTATAAATTTATTGCAAATTTTTAAATTTCTTTCTCTTTTTTTCTTTATATCACTGGTTAATCTTGAAATACACAACAATTCATTATAAGGAAGTGCATATATTAAATGTGAAGGATGACAACTGGTTCCATATATGAAATTATTTACTCCTTCAAACTTATAATGAACATGTCACCACTTTGTTTCCTTCTGTCTCTAGATTTACATCTAAAAATGTCACTCTTTCACCACACTGTGCACCATCAAAATGAATTCCAAAATTATTATGATCTAACTCATGAATGAAATTATTTACACTGGACATACCACCTTCACATAGAAAAATTAAATCATTTATGTAATGGTAGAATTCTACCACATCATTTCTAAAAAAAATTCATTCTATAAAGGAATTGTACTTCAAAATGTCCCATAAATAAATTTGTGTACATTGGAGCAAACACTGCTCTCATTGCTGATCCTTTTATTTGTTGGTACAAAGTGCCATTAAATTCAAAGAAATTATTTTGAGACAAAACTGTACTAAATCTATTACATAATAAGTTAGTGGAGTATCTCCCAAATAAAACCTAAGGGCCTCAATACCTAATTCATGTGAGATGTTAGTATACAAATTTTTAACATCTATCACTATCCAATATCTATTTTCATTCCATTTAATTTTTCTCACTTTTTCCAAAAAGTCAAAAGTGTCTCTAATTTAAGAAGACAGCTTTACAACTTTAGGTAACAGTTGTTCATGCAACACACTTCCAATATTATGAAGAAAATAGTTACATGCAGAAACTATGGGGCGAGGGGGAGGGGAACACTTATTTTTATGTAACTTAGGAAGACAGTAACATTTAGCCATTGAACATTTATCTATGGAAAATTTCTTCTCTATATCATTCTTAGTAAAATACTCCAACCTATGCCCCCTATATATTAATTCATTATAGGCTGATAAAGCTCCTTCATATTCCTTCCATAATGCAACTCCATACACTTCATCATTATTCAAATTATCCATGCACATTAATACTGTTCAACAGTCATCACAACTAATTTGTTACCTTTATCTGAAGGTTTAAAAATAATATCATTTCTATTTCTCATAGCTTTCAGTGCCTACCATTCATTTTTTGTTAAATTATATGACATATTATTCTTTTGCTTAAAGATATTTTGTATAGAATAATTTACTATACTAGAAAAATATTTAACTGTTTCATTAATAAAAGGAGGTATATAGTTGCTTCTACTACTAATTTTATCAGGCGGCAGTAGACAATAAGCATTCTCATTTTCATTACTTTCAAAAGAAGAATCACATGGAAAAAAGTCCATAGATACTGTTTCATTCAAAGAATTATTCACTTCAGAAGAATTCATTACCTCTGTATTATTATTATACTTTGAAAAGAAACATAAGTGTAACTTCCTCACTAATTTAAAGACATCTATTTTAAAAGAATACATTTTAGATATAACAGTTGGAACAAATTTAATACCACAGTTTAATACAGCTAATTCAGTGTCAGAAAAATAATGACCAGTTAAATTAAAGACATAGTGTTGATCAAAAGTACTATTAGTATTTACAGTCTTTAAAAAATTAGTACCATCTTTTTCTTTTCCCCTGTTGGTTCTGTTGTTGTTGTCTTCCCCACGTCGTATCTGTTTGTCCCCTCTTACGACCTCTCCCACTTGTATTGGATCTATTATGGAAGTGTTCTTGCATATAATCACTCCTTTGAGCCGGGGAAAGTGAAGGAAAGTCTGCATTCTCATCTGACCTTTCTCCTGAAGCTTCAGTTGCCTCAGATGAAGCAAACGAGACACCATGTTTTTTTCTTCCTGCTTTCTTACCAAAAAACCCGCCTTCAGCATTCCGGTGGTTTTTATTGGATGTAGGTTGAAACACCGTCTCATTAGTATATTCTCAGAGATCTCTTTATAATTTGCGGATTTTCCTGTTAATCAAGGTTTCTGTCTTGGCCAGCACTTTCTCATTAATATCTTTTAACACAGTCTCAAATCTTGAAACCGTAAGTGAGTTGCAAAGGTTTGAACACAACATGGAAATTTCATTCTTAATCTGTTTTTGTTTTAACAAATCTCTCTCTACTAAGATAGCCACCCACTCTGTTGTGCAGCGATATGCTGCCATAGCCCACCTTTTGGCAAACTTTACATCTTCCACATTTTTTTCATCAAAAGGTGTAGATGGATTTTTATAAGCTCTTAGTCCCTTTGGAGTAATATTTAACTCCAAATACCTTTGCAAACTGATAATATTGTAATGTGTGGCATTTTCTTTAAATAATAAACTTTGAAGTCTATTAATTGTACCTTGCAACTCAGCTGACATAGTTATAGTATAGTTCTGTCCTACAGCAAAAAAAGGATTAACTGTCTGCTTTTGACAGCCATCTAATAGCACTTTGTCCCAAATTCTTTGCGACTCACCAAGCTGAGATGTGGATGCAGGATTTATACCTTTATCAGGCAAATGTTCTCCCACCTGCAAGATGCTTTGTTCAAAAGTCTTTTGAGTATTTTCTCCCAGGTCATCTCAAAAAATCCTGGGAGTCTGAAAAGAAGGATCACTAGCCATAAGGAAAGAAAATAAGTTACCACAGAAGAAGAAGTAAATCCAAAAAACGACTCAGCAAGTAAATCCAAAGATTTATTTTTTGTAATAACAAACTTGACTTCTCTCTAGCACCTCAGCAAATGCCTTTAACAGAGTATAACAATACCAATTCCTCACTTCATTTATATATTAAAACAGCATTAATAAAGCAATTAAGAACAACTCATTACAAGAGCCATTTCCAATTAAGCTCTCTGTTTAACCCATTAGGATGCAGGGTGTCAAATTTTAAAATAAAAAGTGCTTCTTTCCACTGCAGTTTACTTTTGAAACACATACCTCTTTCACAATGCACTTTTTCCAAAATCGTACCTTCTAATTTACTCCCATCACTGTTATGGTACATTTTAAAATGTAATCCTAATGGGCTTTCCACTTTTTCATTTCTAATATTTCTTAAATGTTCTAAAAATCTAACACAAAAACTTTGTTTAGATTCCCCTATATAAAATAAGTTACATTCACATTTAAGTATATAAATAATTCCTTCCGTCACACAGCCATAACTATCATTCAGATCAAACTTCTGTCCATTTATTTTATCAAAAGAACCTACTGTATGACTACATATACTACAATGTCCACAAGCATTAAAACCTAAATTTGATATATGTTTTTTTAACCTTATTACAGGAAAAATAAACTGGGCATGCACCAATATAATAAATAAATGGACAGAAGTTTGATTTGAATGATAGTTATGGCTGTGTGACAGAGAGGACATCCTGGCAACGCTAATGCATTGCCCCTTCACCTCATTTTCTGAGAAAAGGGGTAGCAACTAGAAAAATGTAAGTATGAATTACTATAAGCAACTTTTCTATAAATTTTCGACTTAAAACCTCCATCTGTATGTGTAATACAAGTGTTTAAATAATTAATCTTATGATGGTCATAACTAAAATTTTATTTAAAAAATAATATGAAATTTGATGCTCAGGATTATCCCAAAAAATTAAATATCATCGACAAATCTCAGACATAATTTGACATATTTAAAAATGCTGAAAAGAACACACATTCCTTTTCTCAGTCCAATAAGACAAGGTTAGCATATATTAGTGAACAGGATGGACTCATAGCTATACCCATAGTCTGTTTGAAAAGTTCACCTTTAAAAAAAATGAAATTGTTTTCCAGGAAGAAGGGAATTATTTCAACTATTAAATTAATTCTGTCATTAGGAAATGATATATAATCCACCAAGCTGTTATAAAAAAATTCCATCCCTTCATTTTTCTGATGACTCTGAACAAATCTACCACATCAATGGTAAGGAAAGTCAAATCTTCATGCTATAATTCATTCTTAAGATGTCCTAAGAAGTTTCAGAATGTATAAACATTTGTATTACACATACAGATGGAGGTTTTAAGTTGAACATTTATAGAAAAGTTACTTATAGTAATTCATATTCATGTTTTTGTAGTTGCCACCCCTTTTTTGCAGAAAAAGAGTTTAGTGAAGAGGCAACGCATTACGGTTGTCAGGATGACCTGTCATGTGTCATCTGGATGATCTGGCTACAGAATTGGATTGTTGCAAATATGTTTAAGGTCAGGGGTTATCCTGACAACTTGTTAAATGAAATTAGCACAGACTCAAAGTGTGTACTTTTAGAACTTCCAAAAATACTTCTCCACAGAGAAGGTTTGAACCCAAAGAATAGACTGCTGGAAGGGATGGTGGGAAAATTTATTCAAGAGGTGACAAGTCAACTAGAAAAATGATAAGTAGGAATGGTGGAGTTGTAGAATGAAAATGCATTTAAAAGGCAGATTAGCTAGGCTTATTTCATCTTTCTGACCTTAAACAAATATAATATGTCATAAACCCATGGTGATATAGTCCTAGGCCTGGTCTTCCATAAAGTAATATGTTAAACATAACTACATACTATATGATCCTAACAGGAAAGTAAAAGAAACTTCAGAAGTTCAAGTACTGGCAACAGTCTAAGTGAGTAAAATGAAGAGAGTCATTATTTATCAGTGCTGAAGTATGGCTTGCATAGAAGCTAGAGAATGTCCATAGGAACAAAGATTTGTCATCTGTAAAATAAAAACATTTGAGACAGTAGTTAAACTGAATTTAAGACAGTAACCTATTAACACATTCAAAATATTTTATTGCATGACATTTATGGATGGCAGGAAACATATTTTTTCTCACCTTGATTAAGTAAAGCCACTCCTGAAATAATGAATTATTATACACCATTAATCAGTATTACTCCAGTGTACCTACAATGCAAACCAAAATTAGGCATTGACAAATGCTTGTTTTTAGCCTGATGTATAGCACCATTTGCAAAGTCTGATATTTCTTGGTGCTATCATCTAAGTAAAAAAAATGAACTTTATCAGTCTGCTTCACTGGCAGCATGTAGAACTCTACAGACGGAAGTCTGCTTGCAAATGATTCCTCCCATTGTACATTCAGTGGAGATTAATAATTACCTGGAATAATACCATAGTTCCCCAAAAAATAAGACCGGGTCTTATACTTTTTCTCCCATTGAAATACGCATTAGGGCTTATTATCAGGGGATACTTTACTTACTCCCCCTGTACAACAATCTACATTTATTCATTTATTCATGTACAAAAATCAACATTTATTCATGTACACATATTGATATTTATTCATGTACACAAACTGACATTTATTCATGTACAAAAATCATCATTTATTCATATACAAAAATCAACATTTATTCATGTACACAAATGACAGAGTACACATTCAAAGTAGGGGGAGAGATGTCATTAGTAGTGCTTTTTCCAACTGCAATACCAACGGAGTTGTTTATTTGGCTTCCGGTTCGTTATGCCAGGCATTTTACATAGGGAAAACGGAGCATAGGTTGAGGAAGCGTATATATGAGCACTACTATGACATCAGGACATCTAATGAGAAAAATGCCTTGTATAAGCATACCTCGATTTGTCCTGGTGCTAATTTTGTATTCTTTGTGGTTGAGCAAGTTCCAATGGACATTAGGGGTGGCCTTTGGGAGGCTCGCCTTGAGTATCAGGAACTTTTTTGGCAGGTCACCCTTGATTCTGGGAGACCACCTGGGCTAAATGAGTATATCAGCATTGCCCCTCTTTTAAAAGTTAGAGCAGCTAAACTGTGATTTTATAACCTATCGGTTAAAATGTGCACCAACATCAAATTATGCTAAACTTGTATTGCACTGTAAAAAATTATTTATTGTGCTTTTATGTAGATTTACTGCAACAGTTAGGTCTTGGTGATATATGGTTACAACATTTTATGCTTTTTTATGTCTTACACTGACACTGAGTTAGTCTATCATAAAGTTATACTTTATGTATTTAGAATTCTTGCTTCTCACGCATGAGACCTGGGTTTAATTCTTGGCCATTTGGATGTGGTTTACCTTCTGGCCACTAGATGGTAGTACTTATATACTGTGTTAAACTATTATATATATTTTTAAATGTTTCTACTTAAAACTTTTTTATTGAGCCACTTTTTACCTGAGTAACTTATTTGTATATTATTTTTATAATTGCTCAAGTAGTTTTAAGGTATGTTTAAAATATGAGCAACACTAGTGAATGTATTTGTGAAAACTTTTTGACATCCCACAAGAAACACTTTGAATTATGGAGTTTTACCTATTCAGTATGTGGATCTGATTAACTTAATTAATTGGGTTCACACGATTGGATGAAACTTTTTGAACTTTTTTTTTAAAAGGAACTTGTGTGTTTCATGAGTGTTATCTGATGAAGTCTGAGTTGGTTTGGACGAAAACGACTTTTCCATTTTACTGGCATTAATTATTGTGTGGAATAAAGCCTTTTTTTAATACATTGTGCTGTCTCTCCACTTGTGTGCCTTTCTTTACTTGATGTACACAAACTGGCATTTACTTGGAACTGTTCCATTATTAGGCAACAGTTCTAGGTAACACGTTAACAGTTGTGTAAGAATTCTACATAAACAGTGCAACAAACATTTCAACTTCAGAATATCTACACCTTGACTTTCACAGTGCAATATTTCACGCTAAACAGAAAGTGCAGAAAAATCTCATATATGTGTATTGGAGGAGGGGAATAAAACAGGTGAATAACTGCCACTTTTTGAGTGGTGATGCTTTCTTTATTCCTTACCCAAACCACAAGAAAAGAAAGATGGAAAGTCATAAAAATGAAGTCTGGGAGCTAGTGGCCTTACTTTGTAATTACCCCTTGATATATGAAATGGTACCTTAATACAATAAGGTCAAAAAACTGAAAAGAGCTTGCTGGCAGCTGAAAGCAGAAGCAATCCATGTTGTTTCCCCGATAATGGAAAAGTTATTCAAATACAGTCATGTCATCTTTTTCTGGAACATTGTCATGTCTCCAACCCCTGAATTCCAGCCTGAATTTCTTGTGACTCCATTTTGCATAGAACTATTGGTCCCAATCTGTCATGCCCAGCAATAGAGCTCTCAAATGAGCACTGCTTGTCCATGTAGCCTGCTCGTAGTGCATTGGCAATGCAGATGTCAGTGATTTTTATCCCATGAATTCTTCCCACAAGTCATGATGTCTTGCAGGCTAGGCTTCACAAAGTTTTCACGCTGATTTCTCTCTATTTTATTTTCAATGTAGTCATTGGCTTGTTTAATGCAATATCAAGAGTCTGGAGATAGGCAGTCATTCCTGCGGGAATCATTATTTGATCTATTCTTCTCTGTGCAAGGAAGTTCTTTAGCATGGTGAGTGCTGGCTGAATCCCAGACTAGCAGACCTTTCTCGTCAACTCACAAAACAAGTGGCAGCATTACATCGACCCACTTCCTTATAACTGCTTGTGTGCACCAGGCTTTTTCGGTTTCAATAATGCAAATGCCTGAAACACGTTTAATCTTATCTTTCTTGCCCTTACTAATGATTAGAGGTGGGGTTTTCTTTCCATCTAGATGAATTGTCAAAATACAGGTAACACGTGCACTTCGTAACCAGTGGAGGGAATGTAGATTGATGAGGCACCCCAGTAACCAGTGGAGGAATGTAGATTGATGAGGCACCCCTCTAATCAATTCTTGTTTGAGATCCTTGGCCCATAAACACTGCAGCTTCATCCATAGCAATCATGTTGGAGAGTTGGTGTTTAGAAAAGTTGATGCCATCAACAAAGGACTTGAATGCAAGTGCACGTTTAATAACTTCAGTATCTTTGTGCTTGAACAGTGTTGTCAATCTTCTTAGAGACAGTTCATATTGCTGAAGGAAGCCATCCAGCCAATGTTGTGATGCTTTGAATTCATCTGGGGATATTTCTAACTATGGTGCCATTGCAAGGGCAAATGCTTGAATATCAGCCCTGCGTACAACCAAAACCTTTGCTCTCCTATTAGCAATCCATTCACAGACGATGTCTTCCAGCTCAGGAAATAATGGTTGCTGACCTGATCCACACTTGCACTTCTTAGCATTTCCCTCATCCACCTGTTGACTGAGGTTATCGTACTCTGCTCACCATTTTCGGACCATTCGGAGATCCAACTTCTTCTCTTTGCAGAAAGCCATCAGATTCTTTCCCAGGGAGTCATCCATGATTCCTTTCTTGTACTCGATGGAATAGCTCTTTCTTTTTGCACTCATCTTGTCTTGGGGGGGTTAACTGAAGACTTACGAGACAGGACTGGCAACAAAAATGGTGACAGTTAAGAAGACACAACCACACCCGTCCATTATTAAGTGTACACATTTTGCATGCATTGTCTGTACTTTGACCAATCAGAATAAACATACCAGTGTTTATGGGTCAGGGATCTTAAATGTCAAGTGTGAGTGAGGATTAGGGTAAAGTAAGAATTGTGGAGGACTCCCAGGGAAAGAATCTTACAACTTTTTGCAAAGAGAAGTTGGGTGTCCGAATGGTCTGAAAATGGTGAACAGAGTACGATAACCTAGTCAACAGGTGTCAGTAAGGGTCTATATTAGATGACTGAACACTTAGGTGATCGAACACCTAAATGTCGATCTTCTAATATCAAACCACACAATGTTGAACGTCCCAGAGAAACACGTCCCTCGGCCACAACACAAAAAAAATTACTTTACAGCTAAATTAAGTGGGGGGCTTCACCCTCCACACACCCTGACGTGGGGGGCTGTGCCGCTCACATCCCCCCTAACTAAATATACCAGCTCCACGATCACTCAACAGTAGGGTAATAGCAAACTCCGGCAAACAGCCAAGGGAAATCTTTCCCTGTGTTAAATTGGCCGTTCGCCATTGTTTGCTTTCAACATTGGAAGATCGATATTTAGGTGTTCGATCACCTAAACATTCAGTCATCCAATATAAACCCATCAATAATATTATTATTTTATAATTCAACACGTCTGTCGTGTGTTGTTGATGAGCTTAACTGGGGCTTATTTTTGGGGTAGGACTTATATCATGACCACCCTGGAAAACCATGCTAGGCCTTATTCTCTGGTTCGGTCTTATTTACAGAGAAATACAGTACAAGAGGTCAACATAGTGATTTACAAGTGATGCTAGAGGTTTGACATGTGTCGTTCTCATGATTTATACAACAAGCTTATTCCCCTATAACCATCTTATACATCTATCTATCTATCTATCTATCTATCTATCTATCTATCTATCTATCTATCTATATGGACACTGCTAACTCAGCAGAATGTAGAAGAGTTTTAAACTAATAACCAAAAACAAAACTCTGTGCCCCCCTGTGTTTATTAGTTTTATTCTGTTCATACTACAGTGCAAATTGGTTTTATTCTAGTTGTACTATAGTGGGTATTGATTTTATTCTGTTTGTACTACACAGTGTATTGGATCAGAAAAGTCATTCATGTATTGATGCTTTCCAGGCTCCAATGGTGACCATTGCATAACATTTATTTTGGTTAAGATTTTTAAACTACTAGGTGAATCACAGTGGGCCAGATTCAGTAAAGCCTATACTAGGTGTACATGGTATGTATTTAATAAAATTCTTATCACATTTTTGTGCTCTCTAGTCACTCATGCACATGTAGTTCATACTTTATGGTAACCTTTATGAATCCCTGTCAATATTTAAAGCTGCAAGAATATCAGCAGGAAAACTAAAATTAGGAGGAAGAAGGTATGTGCTATGTCTGTGCTGTCTGTTCATTCAGAACTGTGCACACTTAGTGTACACTTAGCGCAGGCATTATTGAATCTGGCCCAGTGTCTTAAAATATCAAAATGTTATAGTATTAACTTTTCTAACTATTGTTTTTGAAATGTTTATTTGCATCTAACCAATTTATTAAACAATGAACTATAAATATGTTTTTTGCACACCATTTCCTTCTTTCAATGAATATCAGCAACAAAGTATTCAGACTAATGTGTCAGTCTTTTCTCTCCTAAAGTTCATTATATATTTTGTGTTCAGCACCGAAGCAGTGAGATTTTAGTTCAACCCCAACCACTGCCATGACAGTTTCGTACTCCATGTAACTTCTGCATGTCAGCCATTATACTACAACCTTCTTATAAAGTCTGTGTAACTTCTGTGTGTCAGCCATTATATACAACCTGCTTATAAACTCCCTGCAACTTCTCCGTGTCAGTCATTATACTACAACCTACTTATAAACTCCATGTAACTTCTTTGTGTCAGCCATTATGTTGCACCCTATGGCTTATTGCTTATATTATATATTATATTATATTATAATAAAATATAATATAATATAATATATTATATTTTATTATATTATTATATTATATTATATTATATTACATTATTATTGTTGTATTATTATGGCTTATATTGTATATTATTATTATACTACACCTTATGGCTATGGTGAATACGTATTTTAAGAAGAGGTAGGAGCATAGAGTGACATAGATGACTGGAGGAAGATGTACATGGGTGGATTATATCCTATGTAGGAGGGCCAGTCTGAAGGAGATCGGAGACTGCAAAGTGGTGACAGGGCAAAGCATAGTTAGGCAGTATAGGACGGTGGTCTATAGGATGATATATTTGATCAAGAAGAAGAGGAGGAGAGTGACAGCAGTGCCAAGGATCAAATGGTGGAAGGTGAAAAATGATGACTGTAAGGTGGAGTTCAGTGAAGAGTTAAGTCTTGCACAGGTTGTCACTGAAGAGTTACCAGATAGATGGGCAGCCACAGCAGAGGTGGTAAGGGAGACAGCTAGAAAGGTGATTGGTGTGACATTTGAACAGAGGAAGGAGGACAAGGAGACCTGGTGTTGGAATGAGGAAATATAGGTGGGTATACAGAGGAAGAGGTTGGTGAAAATGTGGGATTATCAGCGAGATGAAGAAAGTAGACAAGAGTACAAGGAGATAAAGTGCATGATGAAGTAAGAGGTGGCCAAGTCTAACGATAAGGTGTATATTGAGTTGTTTGAAAGGCTGGACACTAAAGAGGGAGAAAAGGACCTATACCAACTGGCAAGACAGAGACCAAGCTGGAAAAAGATGTGCAGCAAGTAAGGGTGATAAAGGATAATGAGGGAAACGTACTCACCATACCTCTCAGCTGTCCCTGATTTTCAAGAACATCCCTGATTTTGACTCAGATTTTAACTCTGTCCCTCTTAATCCCTCCTGCCATTGGTGCCTTTCAGAAGAAAGGTGGTGAATTATACTTAATAAATAATGACAATAATTTAGAGTTATAGACTTCTTTTCCTTCAGGAAATGTATATTAATTCACATTCTGTTATTCTATTAATGTCTTATGTTAATATAACTAATACTTTAAAAGTGTCCCTGAATGTCCCTGATTTTTTTCTGGATTTGTCCCTGATTCTGCTTACAGTTGTCCATGACTGGTTTAGAGCTATGGTACTCACAAAGGAGGAGAGAGTATTGAGCAAATGGAAAGATTACTGAATGAAGAGAATTAGAGAGAGAGAGAAGGTTGGATGATGGGAGACAGTGAATCAGAAAGTTAAATGGAATAGCAAGGAGGAAGTAAGGACAGCTATGAAGAGGATGATGAATAGAAAGGCTGTTGGTCCAGATGACATACCTGTGAAAGCATGAAGATGTTTAGAACAGATGGCAGTGGAGTTTTTAACCAGATTGTTTAATGAAATCTTGGAAAGTGAGAAGATGTCCTGAGGAGTGGAGAAGAACTGTATTGGCACTGATTTTTTAAGAATAAGGGTGATATGCAGAACTGTAATAACTACAGAGGGATAAAATTGATCAGCCACTACATGAAGTTATGGGAAAGAGTAGTGGAAGCTAAGTTAAGAAGGGAGGTGAAGATTAGTGAGCAGCAGTACAGTTTCATGCCAGGAAAGAGCACTACATATGCAATGTTTGAAGAAGTTGCAGTGTGACTTTGTGGATGTAGAGAAACCATATGACAAGGTGCATAGACAGGAGTTGTGGTATCATATGAAGAAGTCAGGAGTAGCAGAGAAATATGTAAGAGTGGTACAGGATATGTACGAGGGCAGTGTGACAGTGGTGAGCTCTGTGGTAGGAGTGACAGATGCATTCAAGGTGAAGGTGGGATTATATCAAGGATCAGCTCTGAACCCTCTTCTTATTTGCTATGGTGATGCACAGGTTGACAGACGAGATCAGACAGGAGTCCCCTTGGACTATGATGTTTGAGAATGACATTGTGATCTGTAGTGAGAGTAGAAAACAGGTTGAGGAGACCCTGGAGAGGTGTAAATATGTTCTAGAGAGGAGAGAAATGAAGGTCAGCAGGACTAAGACAGAATATATGTGTGTGAATGAGAGGGAAGATAGAGGAATGATGAGGATGCAGGGAGTAGAGTTGATGAAGGTGGATAAATTTAAATACTTGGGATCAACAGTTCAGAGTAATGGTGAATGTGGAAGAGATGTGAGCAAGAGATTGCAGGCAGAGTGGAGTGGGTGGAGAAGAGTGGCAGGAATGATTTATTACAGACAGGTACCAGAAAGAGTGGTAAGGAAGGTCTACAAGATGATAGTGAGACCAGCTGTGTTATATGGGTTGCAGATGGTGGTACTGACAAAAAGACAGGTGTCAAAGCTGGAGGTGGCAGTGATAAGGATGTTAAGATTTGCACTGGGTGTGACAAGGATGTACAGGATTAGAAATGACTACATTAGACAGTCAGCTCAGGTTGAACGGTTTGGAGACAAAGCCAGAGAGGTGAGATTGTATTGGTTTGGATATGTGCTGAGGAGGGATACTGGGTATATTGTGGGAAGGATGCTAAGGATGGAGTTAACAGTTAAGGGGAAAAGAGGAAGGCCTAAGATAAGGTTTATGGATGCGGTAAGGGAAGATATGCAGGTGGTTGGTATAACAGAGCAAGGTGCAGAGGACAGGAAGAAATGGAAACAGATGATCTGCTGTGGTGACCCCTAACAGGAGCAGCTGAAAGAAAAAGAAGAAGAAGCCATTATCCTACAACCTACTTATAAACTCATACTGCTATGTCACACAGTCAGATGTCACTTGTTACTATCATAACCTAACAGTGGACATGGTATAAAAAAGTAGTTTGCAAAGGATCTATATTATATGAATGAAAGTTTATATAATCGAACGCTGTACACAGCGAAAATGCCAGACATCGAACCCTTTTTTGTGGGGGGCACACCTCCGCTAATTATATATACTAACTCTGAGATCACACTACAGTGAGGAAAGGACAAATTTCCCGATCTTTACTAGACTTCACCTACTTCTAGATGAATATCTAAAGTTAGCTTTGTGTGTGTGTGTGTGTGTGTGTGTGTGTGTGTGTGTGTGTGTGTGTGTGTGTGTGTGTGTGTGTGTGTGTGTGTGTTCAAATGTGATGCATAACGGTTTCATTTGTATGATAAATGCAACAAACTAAAATAATCAAATAATTCAGCATTGCTATTACTATTAATGATTTAAAGTTAAAATTCTGTTAATAACACAATCTTCCAATAAAGGAAACTCATCTTTCATTCTCTTTCCATATTTTATGTTAAAATATCTAAATTCACATACAACCTAGAAAGTGCAGAAATGTATTTGTATCTAGCATTAGTCAAAAGATGCTCACTTGTGATTCAACTTATTTCCCCTGCCTTTAATGCCAAATATGCATAATATCTTCTTCCTCTGCTCTTTATGTTCTTTTTTGTTTACTTGTTTTCCTATCTTTATAATCCTGCATGAGCAAGTAATAAAAGTATGTAACAAGTCTACTGTACCAGATATTTAGTTTACCACCACCATACATATCTTATTAAGATCAACATATAAATATAAAAAATAAAATTAAATGAAAAAAAAAAAATCACAATTCTAGCCAAACCATCAAAGTCCAGGTCTAGTTTACACTTAAAAGAGCAGTCCTTGCATTCAGTATCTAACTGTAATCATATGCAATGAACTTTAACCAGCCTGAAACACTTCTGCTGAAGCTAAATATAAAAATGGGCTTATGCTAAGAAATGCCTCTACTGGCCATTAACTGATAATAGAGAAGGGTCATTGTGTGTCTCACTGATCAGTGATCTGTCCAGTGTAGGGGCATAAAACAAAGGAAGGTCATGGAATAGAGATCTGACCAAATATGGTCCAATGTAAAATGTGGAAATGATCCACTTGAGTATCATTGCCAAGCACACCCCATGGAAGAAAAGCAATTACACATGCCAAACTCATACCGGAGGATAAGATACTCAAGTCTGATGATGTCCATCACACTACTGTTGAAGTACAGAGAACAAGTATGAAAGCTGCTAGAGCTTAAGGTGCAGATGGAGTAAAGTCAAAATACATCAATCTGCTGATGTGCTCAGAGATGAAAAGAAAGTCTGTGCAGTGAAGAGCTAAACACCATGGTAAAGTACAACATATGAATGAAGAACCAAAGTAGACATGATGTTATTAAAGATGAGATGACATGAATAAATACTGACATTGTTAATCAATGAATCCAAATGGATTGAAATGGGTCATTTTCTTCAGATAATTATCAGATTTCTGGCTGTGGGTAATGTTCCTGCAGAGCTATGGCGTAGCTTTTATAGTTAATAAAACTATATCAAAAGCAGTGGTTGGTTACAAGCCAAAACAAGATAAAATTAACTCAGTGAGACTCCAAATCAAAGTATGCAGCACTGCAGTGATACAATTTTATGCACCAGGTGTCGATGCCTAAGATTAAGAAGTCAACCAGAGTTATGAGGATCTACAGCACCTTCTGACTAGAACACCAAAAAACTATTGCAATTATCATCATAGGTACATGGAATGCTAATGATGATAGTCAGTGTACAATCTCTATAAATGATAAGTTTGTTCTAGGAATGCAAAATGAAGTAGGACATAGGCTAGCAGACTTTTAACAAAATAATTCATTGATCATAGCAAACACTCTTTTTTAGCCACTGTACATGTGGACATCACCAGATGGTCAATATTGGAATCCCACTGACTATGCACATTGCAGTCAGAGAGGAAGAGCTCAATCCAGTCAGCAAACAGAAGATTTGAGGTTGACTGTGCTCAGACTACCAAACTCTTATGGCAAAGCTGAGAATTAAATATAACGAGAAAAGCTTCCAGACTAAACATATACTCAGCAATATTATAAATGAATAGATAGCTAGAAAGGTCACTGCTGCAGATTACTGATGGACTTACGGAATACTGCATCAGTTCTTCTGCCTAATGGCTGCTGCCTGTGCTCATTTAAATACAGTTCCTAAGCTGCTTTCTTTGCTATCTTCTTAGGAGGAATGATTTGCAGTCACTGTAAAAGGAATGTTTTTTGACTGTTTTAGCATCAAATTCCATAAGTCAACAAATGTTTGTGCTTATATTCCACTTGCTGCCTGTTACCCAATTAATTCAATATAATCTTCTGTGCATATGATCAAAGTGATCAGAAGTTTTCATTAAATTCTACACATTATGGTGTTATGTATCAAACAACATAGCTATGTGAATGGCAAGTAGCTGCTCTTACTTTTGCTGTGTTAGTATAAAACATTTGAAAATGTCACATTACAGTCATCATCATTTTAGGGAAGTCACAAAATTAAAATAAAGTTACTCACATTACACCCTGTATTGGTACTTAAGCCTTTATGAAACTAAGCACTGGAGCTTTACTCATTATATATACTAAAGCAATTGAGCCAAAAATGAAATCACCATCCATGAAATATTTGTTAATCTGGTGTAAAAGGATAAAATGAGTCTGGTTATTTGCAGTGGAAACCCTATGTGCATAAAGTCCTTTTTTTTTCTTTGGGCTGCTTTCACTGTGTACAAACATCTCACTAGTTCCATATGCAAAGCCATGGAAAGAATTATTATGGAAATGGTCAATAATGACATAGTAAACCTCCAAACACTGGACACAACCCAAATAAGTTTAATCAAGGGCAGGTCATGTGTACTCAACTAGGTGGACTTCTTTGAGAAGGCCACCAAAGCAATGGATGAGAGCAACGTGGCTCAAATTGCCTACCTTGACCTGGCCAAGGTATTTGAGACAAACTATCCCATTCAGACATTGTTGATAAACTCAAGAGGTTAGGTATAAGCACTCATGTCACCTACTGAATAATCAGATAACTCACAGGCAGATCCAGGAAGTATGAATTGGGGATGCCACCTCTTCAAAGAAGCCAGTTACAAAGAGAGTCCCTCAAGGATCAATCCTTGGACTGCTCCTTTTTGGCATTTACATCTCCAAAGTCAAGACCAATGTCAAAGACCTCTGGCTGACCAAATTTGCAGTTGATTGCAAATTATGAGCAGTCATAGAATCCCCCACTGACACAAATATTCTCCAGGAATGTCTGACACAGACATACAACTTGGGTCAGAGCTATGAATTAAAACTAAATGCCAAGGATATAAGGAATCTCCAAACTCTAGAGCCCATGCAATTTGTTTTTGTGAAAGGCAGATCATGCCTGCTCAACCTGGTTGACTTCTTTGAGTCAGTCACCAGAGTTGTGGATGAGGGTAAGGCAGTTCATACAGCCTACCTCAATATGGCCAAGGCCTTTGATACCATTTCCCACTCAGGAATTATTGGTAAACTCACCAAACTAGGCATCAGCCTCTATATCAATAGATGGGTTGCAAATTGGCTCACAGATAGAAACCACAGTGTTAAAGTAGCAGACTCCAAGTCAAACTACTGACCAGTCATGAGTGGAGTCCCACAGGGATCGGCCCTGGGTCCTCTCCTGTTTGGTATCTACTTAGTCCAGGCCAACACGGAGATACTTTGGCTGACCAAGTTCGCAGATGGCTGCAAGCTGGGAGCCATTATTAACTCCCCAAGTGATGTAGACATCCTACAGAAAGGCCTCACTGTTTTTTGGTTATGACATACTGGGAGAGGACTTTTGTCCTGGATTCATCTGACCACAAGGCGAACCTCATCTTTTACACAAGGTTTTTAGATGATATTTTTATTTTATTTAAAGGTGATAATGGACAGGCTAACAAATTTATTTCTTGAACACCACTACTGACTTTTTGGTATTCATGTCAACTTTTCATACAGATACCATTGATTACCTTGATGTTAAATTATCCAAAGACAGGGTTAGCAATAATTATGTTTCGAAAATTTTCAGGAAGCATACATACTGCAATTCCTTTTTACATTTTTCTAGCTGCCATCCGTTTCATCAAAAGCGGTCAATTATCAAAGGACAATTGATCAGGGCAGCTAGGATGACTACTTTAGATGTGGATTTTCAATTGGAATGTGATTTGTTGAGTAGTATGTTTAAGCAACGAGGGTATCCCCGTTATTTGATACAACAATTGGTTAACAAAGTGTCTGAAAAAAGAAGAATTGGACTAGTTAACCCTATTCTTTATTAAAGTAGATCAGAGAACATTACAACAACTTTACCTTCTGATGGAGGTTCTACTATAACACAAGGGACATCACAACTATTAGATTCTAATTTCAAAGATAGGTTTATAACTACTTTTTGCACTGATAGTGGTAGGGTGAAATTCTTTTTGTATAAGAATTGGCAGTTTATTTTGAATGACAGTTTATTATTGGATAAACTGGGTCCACTTCCTTTGACAGTATTTCATAGAGGTTATAATTTGAAGAATCTACTGGACAGTAGTAGCTTTCATAATATATATAGAGGGGCAGGGATGACCATCTGTGGGGGTTGTAAGATGTGTAGATTTGTGGACGTTGGTAGTACATTTACACATAGTATTGTCTATTTTAATATAATATATATTAGTTTTTTTATACCATGATGTACGTATAATTCATTTTTAACATAACATGGTTAGTCAGGTTTGTTTAGTATAGTAATGCGTAATGTCTTTTTAAATATGTGGTAGGAAAGAGGTGTGGCTAATTAAGCGATTGCTTCTAACCATTCAAATAACACTGTTTCTTTACTGTTAATTTTTTCTGAGGAAGTTGCTTTATTGTGGCAACAAAAAGCGCTTCAATAAATCTTTTTTAATTATTGGTGGGTCTGCCATTTTTCTTCACTGCTGACTAGTGGTTTTCTTTGGTTTATTTGTATTTCCCAAGTTTTGTTTGGGGTTCAACCTATAAATAAAGATATACCATTTAGGGCCAAGGAGGTTATTGTTCCACAGTGCTCAGCATTCAACAGACCTATCATTGAGTACAATGTTCCCTTTGGTATGTACTTAACCAGGCACATCCAGCAATTGGAATGTTCATACAGGTTTCTCACTAAAAGAATCCAGGCCATACGTAACATGTCTTATGCAGACTACCTCAAAACCTTATCCCTTTATTCTATCTCCTACAGGCTTTTGAAGGTAGAGCTGAAATATGTCAGACCCCACCCTGAAGGACCTCCTACATATCCACAAAACAAACAGCACCAGAATTACCCATTCTAAAGACTTAAACCTTGCCTGTGAAATAAATAGGACCTGATGGAGATACAGGTATGCATCGGAGAGACTACCACTTCTCTGAAACAGGTTACTAATCTACATGAAACAGAGTTCCTCCTTAACCCAATTTATGTGTAACTTGGAAAATTGGATGTAGAATAGGAAATTCATCCCTGAATTGGCACCTATGTCATTCTTTCCCAAAGATAACCATGTTACATTTTTGGCATTTTAAGTGAACTATTGTCCATCTCCTTGGCCCCTGCCTGTAAACATTTCATCTCCAAAGCCCCTGTTTACACTTATTTATAGTACTAGAACTTGTCAGAGATATAATATACATGCCTCAGCTTAAAAAAGCCCTAGTGCTCATAGACTTAGTGCACACCAATGAACCTGTACAAGTATGTGAAGATCTCTCAAAATGTTTTATGGCAGCCTGTGTTAAAAGCAGCTATCCAGCAGTAAATTCAAATAGCTGTAAGATTTTATTTACTGACTCTAATGGTGTCCTTATGTGGACATACTAATCATTGTTTTATAAAGCTGAAAAGTGGGAAGATAGGAAAGCTGGAAATGAGAGAGAGAGAGAGTTAAGGCAAGGAACACACAGAATGAAAACATGAAAAGAATTGTGCTGGAAGAAGTGGGAAAGGATTGGCACTATGTTTTTTTGAGGGCTAGACCCCCTATTTTTTCACTGTTTTTGAAGAGGGAAGTTGGGAAAGGAGTAAGGCAAGTAGGTTTACTACAGAGTGTTAGGGAGCATTAAAGGATATGATAAAACATGAAAGACAGCCATGACAGGCAGGAACACTATGGTGGTCTGATGTCGACATATAGACACAAAATGGGAGGGTTATGAGGTATGAAATGTAGATAACACCCTGGACTCACAAAAGCCCTCAATTATCCTCCTTTTGTGATGGATCTTGAGAAGAGTACTCTGTTGGTGGGCAGGAGGGCACCTTTGGTGAGTCAAAGGACAGAACCTACCTGATCAGAGAGTCATGGACCACTGGAAGAGGCCTTCAATGAGATGCAAGCACCTCTACACTTCCTGTTCAGCTGCTACAATGACCAGGTCCTGAAGGTCTTGGTGTTAACAACTTACCAGGCTGTCACATACTGGGGAAGGCTCACAGAAGTGGAACCATTGCCTGTAATGACAGCCCCAGGTGGGCAGGGGAGGTGTTGAGTGGCCCTCTCATTTGGGGTACACACAGCTAAGCTGAACCTGGGATCTCTGGACCTGTGGAAAAAGTCACATAACAGAGAGAGAGAGAGAGAGAGAGAGAGAGCAAAGAGAGCAAGAGAAAGGAATGAAGAAACTGCTACTGAATATCTTTAGGCTCTATCATCTTACTACTGACTGTATTCTGAGAAAAGTCATGTTGGCATTTAACATAAACATTTCCTAAGTTAAATATATGAATCACTGCTTTACACATTATGCATTACCGTAACAACAAAAAATGCCAATAGTAATTTCAGTACCTATGAATGCTTTATCTATATATACACACATATAATTCATTTTTTTCAAAGCAACACTTCATTAGAAAATGTTGGCACTCATTTCTATTCTTTAATGTCATCCATCACTAGACTACAAAATACTTATGTCAGGACTGATCCATCTTTTTTAAAGGTTAAACATGTGTATAATACTTCTCATATGCTAGTGACTTATGAGTATCCTCTATTAAGTCTCTCCAGCCTTGTCTTTCCCTGCCTTCTGTCATATCTATCTCCACCTCCTCAGCAATGAAATAAAAGTTATTTACCTAAGTTATGTGTGCACATCATGGATGAAAGCATTTTTTTTATTTATAAATTCTATGATAATACGTAATTTCTTAACTGATATATATATGTGCATACATATATTAGTGTCCTGTATAAGAAATAAAAGAGTACTTCCTATAGAACTGTGGCCCTTCCTGGACCTTTGAATGTGACTGGTTAGCTTGTCCCTCATTCATAGTGTTTAAAGTAGATATGGTATAGCTTTGACATGCATGTGGGATTTATTCAAAGGAAAGGAATGTACTGGGTTATAAATCTGACACATCAACATGGGCTATTGATTTTGTTCTAGAGGTTGAAATCTTTGGTATGAGTATCAGACAGAACATTGGTCTGCAAAGGTGGAGGAGGATACAAAGGGTAAAAATTTGTCAATTTTTAAAATGCAAAACACATGTTATCCCTCAGGAGTTTCCCTTAAAAAACATACTCATATATTCATAGTAAACATTTCATTTTTCACAATCCATAAATCTGTGTCCAATCAGCTTTTGTATCTTAACTATATCTCCAAAAAACTGAAGAAGCCATTTTACAAAACTTGGAGATCCTGTAGGGAGCAACTAGGTATATGTTTCTACATATAAACTTTCCATTATAAACATGAAGAAGTTTGACTAACTGATTTAAGTAACAAAGTTTTATTCTTACCATCTACGGAGTCACTCAGTCCACTACTATCTAAAGAGTTCTATAATTGTGCATCAAAATTATTACTATTTATAATTAATTTATATTGATTGGAAAAGCTTCCTTTACAGGTCAATTGACTATAGATTATAACATTCACATATTCATATGATGGGGAATAGTGTTCTGTTCCTCTTCACTCATATTACCTATAGATTAGTTTTGTTTCTTACTGATGGATAATATTTACTGGTTAACAAATTCATCCAACTGATAATCTTTCATTACGTATTCTGGTGACTAAGATTTTCTTTTATCAAAGCAATCAGACAACACTAATCCATTCCTTTTTATTAAATTCATTTTAACATTGTTCTAAGTTTCAAATAAAATGCACCAATGTTTTCAAATAAAAAAATGTTTCATCCCATTCATGGAACTTCTTCAGACCACGTTGTACTCTTTCAAAACCTAATTAAATATACTTATTTAAAATCACATGAAGAATATTGTTGGTATGTAAGGCTGAATGTTTGTAGTTCCCTGGGAATGAAGGAAAAAAACTACAAAGTGGTCCTGAAAAGGAAAATGTTAAGTCATTAATGTTAGAAAGTCGTGTGATTTTAAATAATTTTATTCAATGAGATTTTGAATGAGTAAAGCTTGGACTGAAGAAGTTTCATGAATTGGACAGAATCAGTTACTAGTTTTATTTTTGGTGTTTTTATATTAAAGTGGATTTTTTTTTATTTGAAACCATTGGTGCATTTTATTTGTTTTTATTATGGTTGAGTTAACATTGTTCATGAGGCTTTTTGTGGATATTATTCTAATTTTCCTTACATCTGGACATATGTGCAATGGGACAGCACAAAAATTTCCATTTTGATATCAATGGAGTTTTAAAAACATATTTCTTAACTGTTCTAAGAATTGATTTCATATATGCAGAGTTTAAAGACTGAAATGCATTTCCTTCTAAGGTAAATTTTATTAACCAGAAGAAAAGATTGTTACATATTTCTAATTTATCATATTTGACAAACTTATTAGAATGTAGTATAATCGGTTCCTGAATGATTTTCCATTGACTAGTAAAAGTTCAATCTAGCCAGAGTATAATAGGGTTAAAATTTGCAGTGATAAAATAAGATTCTACATCTGGCAGACTAGTACTGCCATACTCCCATAATCTTATAAGAGTTCTGTAAGTAATTTTAGCTTTTTAGGATACCATAAAATGAAGTTAATTTTTTTTCATTTTTAAAGTATATATATATATATATATATATATATATATATATATATATATATATATATATATATATATATGCATTCATCCAGCCTCACCATTTTTTCCAATTTGTGCACATGAGGTCAGGGTGCCACTTCAACAGTGACAATCATCCAATCATCTCAGGTGGCTAGCCCTACCAGTACTTATTAAAATGTTTGTATTACCCAAGATTATAATATAATCATTTTAATACATGCTAACGTATCCTCAAAAGTAAAAAAATATATATATATATTCCTTCCATTTTTTTTAAAAGTAACACTTCTTCAATTATATTTTCAGATTTATTATTAATACTCTTAGATCTTGATATATTTTTATTCCTAGTTTTTTAGTTCTTTTCTTCTCAATTGCATTTATATCTGCAAGCTTACTATCTAGTAATTGATTTAACACTCAAGTTTCACTTTTATTATTATTAAATTTCAACAGTGGTAATTCTTGAAATGCTTTGAGTTCCTCATCTACTTCTTTAATGTAATAATTTATGCCTCTTATACTTAGAAAAAAGTGTCATTTGCAAAAAAATGTATTTTAGATGGACCATCCTTGTTAATTGAAAACCCATCAGTGTTTTCATTGCTTCTTATTCTGTTAGCTAAGGGTTCAATAACTATTGCAAATAGTGTGGGGAGGCACCCTTTGCTTTGCACCTTTGTTTAAAGTGAATCCTTGTATAATATAAGCCCAATTTTAACATTTGCTTTGGAGAGTCTATACAGTTTTTTTTAAAGATTTCAATATTTTTTTTTCTAGAAATACAAATACTTCTAAAGTTTTAAACAAGTAGTTCAATCTGCAAAATCTAAATTTGTCTTGATATCTAAGCTAATTAGACCCAATTCCTTTTTCATTCCTTTAGCTAGATCAAAGATAGTTATTACCCTTTTTATATTATTATACTTTAATTTATTGACTATAAAGTCTGCTGGATCTTTATTAATTAATTTATCTACTGTATCTCCTAATCTTGTAGAGAAGATGGAAGTAAATTATTTTTAATCTACATTTATAATAAAATAGGTTAATATGAGGAAACTAATTTTTCTATCCTTTCCTTCCTTATGTATAGGTGAGCGTACAGAAAATTTCCATGAGAGAAGAGTTTTTGTCACTCTTGAATTATCCTGAAAATATAACTCTGTAACTGTAAAATATTTAACAGAAGTATACTATATAATTCTATACTTAAACCATCTAACTCTGGAGCTTTACCATTTTCTCATTTTTAAAGCTTTTTTACTTCTGTTGGAGTAATTGTCTTACTCAGTAGAGATATGTGTTACATATTAAATGTATTAGTAACATCTTTGTTTAAATATTTATCAATTTTGTAATCATCAAGATTATTATTTTTATCTTTATTAAGATCCTCATAAAGTTTTTAAAAATATTCAGGATTTTTCTCGATGTCTGAAGAAAGCTTATTAGTGTGAGGATTTCAGATATTATTGATTTATGCCTTTTTGCTTAACATCTTACTTCTGTTAACTAAGCTATGTGGACTTTTTGAAGTATTTGCATAACTGTGCAATTTTATTTTTTACTAAAACTATCTCCACTTTTTGCATTAAAATTGTTTGATATTTTGTCATTTTTTTAACTACTTCAGTATTATCTAATTCATTTATTTGTAGTTCAAATTTCACATTATGCATTTATCTTGTACTTCTAACAGTTCTTTATCCCATTCCTTAATTTTATTACTAACACATATTCTCATTCTATCTTGAATATGCTTGTAAGGAGTCCCATTTTATGAAATTACTAAATTGACCATTATTATTCAAAGATAAAAAATTCTCAAGATAACTCTTAAATTCTTTTAATTTCATCATATCTACTGGGATTTTATAAATAATCTGAAATTTCATTATGCCCATTAATATATTAATACTTAGTGCATTATGATCATTTAAAGGGCAAAGAATAGTTTTAAAATAATTCACTTTATTAAGTAATTCTGTAGAGGCATAAATCCTATCAGTTCTAGTTTGCATCTCATATGCATAAGAATAATGAGTAAAGAACAATGACTTACCTTCTTCTTTTACTATTAAATCAGCTAAATTATTATTAATAATCCATCTGTTTATTACTTTAGTGGATGTCAGAATTTTAGCTTTTTGTTGTTGTCTTGTATCTTTTATACTAGATATCCTATATAAGTGGTACAGTGAATTATTTTCTGCTTAAACTGTGAGCTTTGGCCAGCTAAGACCTGCATGCAATCAACTGAATGTATAAGTGAAGTTAAGTAAATCTTTATCTGCACTTTTTTCAAATAATACACAATTTAAATTAATTTGTTTGTGTTGCATTGAGCAATATCTAGCTGGAAGTTGTGACTCTGTTTTTTCAGTAGGTCCCCACCCACCCTCCATGTTTTTGTTTTGGTGTTAATCTTGGTGGCTTTGAAACTGCCCGCCCCTCTTGTAAATTTGCACTTGGATACTCCTCCTGGGCCCATCTCATTTGCTCACTCAAAAAAAAAATTGTTCTTTTTATCTGCTTTTACTGTATTTGTGTTTCTTCCTACTTTATTTTGCTTTTGCGTCATCTTAAAAGTACTCAGTTGTATTTATTACTGCTTGGTGTAACTCATTCTAAGCCTTTTAGTTTAAGCACTTGGGTTTCAGACCAGCTGTTTTACATTAAGAAGGTTTGTGGTCTGCACTGTAGTGGCAGAACAGGTAGCTTACATCCTTCTAAGTTGGGAACTGCTGATTGAGGGCTCAGTGTCTGTTATTCTAAAAGTGTATTAGTTCTGGTTTAAGCACTTGGGTTTCAGGCCAGTTATTTTACATTAAGAGGGTTTGTGGTCTGCACTCTTGTGGGAGGAAAGGCTGGACTCTGCCCTTCTGAGCTGGGAATTTCTGGTTAAAGGCTTATAGTGCCTGCATATTTGAACTGCTTCTTACTAAAATTGGTACACCTTGTTTGCTGTAGCATAGACTAGATCCAGGCCTGCTGAATCTAGCTTTGTTTGTATAACTTGAGCACTAATCCAGGCATTCTTTAAAGTATTCAATTGTATTTATTACTGCTTGGTAGTAACTTGATTAAAGTGTAGCTATCATTCTAAGTCTTTTGGATTAAGCACTTGGGCTTCAGACCAGTTGTTTTACATTAGGAAGGTTTGTGGCCTGCACTGTGGTGGCAGGCAGGTAGCTTACATCCTTCTAAGCTGGGAACTGCTGATTGAGGGCTCAGTGTCTGTTATTCTAAAAGTGTATTAGTTCTGGTTTAAGCACTTGGGCTTCAGGCCAGTTATTTTACATTAAGAAGGTCCGTGGTCTGCACTCTTGTGGGAGGAGAGGCTGGACTCTGCCCTTCTGAGCTGGGAATTTCTGGTTAAAGGCTTATAGTGCCTGCATATTTGAACTGTTTCTTACTGAAATTGTACACCTTGTTTGCTGTAGCATAGACTAGATCCAGGCCTGCTGAATCTAGCTTTGTTTGTATGCTTGTTGTTTGTTTGCTTGTTATTTCCCTGAAATGCTAATTCCACCTAAAACGCGGCTTTTCAGCGCTTCTGTGGATCCCTTGTGATATATGCATTGCTTACTGTACTTATTTCCTTGTTTCACTTGAAAAAAAGTTATTGTTTGTCGTTTTTGCATTTAAGTTATCTGTAACACAGTCGCAGGCTACACACTCAAGTGTGCTAGCCTCCTCTGTGTATTTAAAGTAATGTAAGCTCTGCATTTCTGTTTCTAAAAAAGAAAAAGAAAAAAAAAATCCTTGTTTTCCTGCCTTTCTGAACTAGTCTAGTCCAGTTTTCAGGCTTTGCTGAATCCAGGACTGAGGTAAAGGTTCCTGTGTTGCCCATATCATACTTGGATAGTTAGGTGGCTTCCTTGTTCACTGTGAGAGAGGGAACTCTGAGCAGCCTATCTGTCCCTGTAGGAGTGGTCCCAGCCCAGCAACTTGTAGCTCATTGGCCATTTTGGGCTAATTTCTATCCTTTTTGATCTCCCTGGTATAAAAACTGCTTAGCGCAGTTTTGCGCTTGTATACAGCTCATCAGGCACCTTGTGGTGCCCTGCAGGGTCCTACAAGCAGCCGAGAGACAAAAGAGAGACTTTGGACTTGATTAAGTATTGTTTTTGCTTGTTGTTTCCCTGAAACGCTAATTCCACCTAAAACGCTGCTTTTCAGCACTTCTGTGGATCCCTAGTGATATCTGCATTGCTTACTGTACTTATTTCTTTGTTGCACTTGAAAAAAAGTTACTGTTTGTCGTTTTTGCATTTAAGTTACCGGTAACACAATCGCAGGCTACACACTCATGTGCGCTTGCCTCCTCTGTGTATTTAAAGTAATTTAAGCTCTGCATTTCTGTTGTTTCTGAAAAAATATATATATTTCTTGTTTTCCCACCTTTCTGAACTAGTCTAGTCCAGTTTTCAGGCTTTGCTGAACCCAGGACTGTGGTAAAGGTTCCTGTGTTGCCCATATCATAGTGGATAATTAGATGGCTTCCTTGTTCACTGTGAGAGAGGGAACGCGGAGCAGCCTATCTGTCCCTGTAGGAGTGGTCCCAGCCCAGCAATGTGTAGCTCATTGGCCATTTTGGGCTAATTTCTATCCTTTTTGATCTCCCTGGTATAAAAAACGCTTAGCGCGGTTTTGCACGGGTTTGAGCACTGCGCAGCGCTGTTTAGCTGCGGTTAAACTATTCCAGGCTCCACGAAGTCTGCACTTCAGTTTCTCCCTTGAAACTTGAAACACTTCAACCCAGCACTAGAAATAAGGCAATTTAAGACCAACACTTACTAAAACTCACTAAAACTAGCACTAGCTTACAGCTTGCACTTCAGCCCTATACTCAGGAAGTATAAGGCTCTTTACTCATCCAATCAGCAATACAGTCCCAACCATCTATTCAGGCATGTTCAAGGGACAGCTTCAGGTGTGCTCTCTGGTCCAGCTGGTGAATCTGGGCATCCTGAGGCAATGTTACAATTGCCTCATGTACACAGACAACCCCCTCCTCCTCCCAACCAACACAAACATATGTGGGAGATGCAGCTACACAGCCAAACTGGAGGCTAAGCTCTCTCAACCCACGACTGGATCAACCAGTCACAAGGAGAAGGGCAACACTAGCACCACATTAGCAGACTCACATAGACCAGCCATAGCTGCACCAGAAAACAACTCTCAGAAACACGCAAAAACATACTCGGAGGCTTTAAATGAGAACCTGCCCAAAACAACAGAGACCTCCTAAGCATACACCCAAGCAACCCCCACCCCACAACAGAAACCAGGTAACACATACACCACAATGTCAGTGTGCCAAGCAAAAACAGCCCCTAAGGCTAAATAACACACCTAACACACTAGTAATCAGTGATTCTATCATCAGGGAGACAGACGTCCCACTCACTAGACTGAACAAGGAGAAGGTTACCGTAAGCTGCCTGTTGGGTGCCAGAATCTGCCACATAACACATGCACTCAGGTCACTCCACAACAAGTACAGATATGACTCTGTCATTGTACATGTTGGCATAAATGACCTGAGATGTACCTCCCTGGACTACATGAAAAGAGACATGGAGGAGCTCTCTGACCATGTAGCACAGGCTGGTATGACTCTGACTCTGAGTAGCATCCTGCCCTCACCCAAAATGATGCCAGCATACGAAGAAAAAATGATCAGTTGCAACAATTGGTTAAATTACTGGTATCATTCAAAGGGGATCCAGTACTTGTCAGCCTGGGACGACATGCTTGACAAGGCACGTTGCTTTGCCAGAGACAGCTTGCACCTGTTGCCCCTGGGCTTTCGAATACTGGCCAAGACTCTTGCCGCCCCACTACTGCCTTTTTTAGGCAAGGCTCAAAAGACAAACCCACCTCCATAAACAACAATAATAAACAAAAACTGAGGGTAATGCTGCTCAACGCCAGAAGTCTAAACCTCAAAATGCACACACTCAAGGCTCTCCTTAGTATGGAAGAAATCGACGTATGTGCAATGACAGAAACGTAGTTCAAGGCTCCAGAGAGTACCCCAGCACTACCAGGCTATAACTCCTACCATACCTTTAGATTCCCAAACCAGGACCAGAACACAAAAGGAGGGGGTGTGTCCATATTCATCAAGAACACCCACACCTCCAGGTTAGTAGCACGGCATGCAGAATCTGAGACCATCCAAGTGCAATTGACAGCGGGTAAATTGACTGTTCAATTTATAGCTTGCTACAGATCTCCCACCTTGTCTCAGGACCCTCATGCAGCATTCCTGAGAACATTAGAAAGTATGAAGATTCTACCCAACACCATGCTACTGGGTGACTTCAACTATCCAAACATTGACTGGGAAAACTACTCAAGCTCAAATGCCCTAGCCCAATGCTTCCTTGAGTTTATAAACTCAAACACCCTTGAACAGCTGGTCACCACTCCCACAAGAGGTGACAACATACTGGACCTGGTCATCACTAACATGGGGAACCTATGTTCCACACCTGAGGTAAACTCATCATTGGTAAGATCATATCACAAACTAATCACACTGGACATCCACATCCTGACCCCCACCCCACCAGTCAAGGAAATCAAGGTAAAAAACTTCTCTAAAGCCAACTTCACACTCCTCAAGACTGAGGTGGGAAGTTTCAAAGCTCCCAGTCAAATGGAAAATGATGACCCAATGGCAGAATCCTTTACAAGTGCATTCTATGAACACCTTCAAGAATGCATGGACCGAGCCATCCCAAGTAAAACCAAGACCAACTCCTCAAAAAAGAGGAAGCCAGTCTGGTGGACCCCGGCCATATATAAACTTTACAACAGAAGGAGGAAACTCCTGCAAGATAGAACAAAATCCCAAAATAAGAAGGCATCTCTGATTAACATCAGTAAAAAACTGTGCTCCCTTATTAAATCATCCAAGGCCAACTTCGAAAGAAAAATAGCCAATGGCTCTAAGGATAACCACAAGACCTTCTTTAACTATGTCAAGAGTCTAGGGGCAAACACTCAGATATGCTCCGAGCTAGTGCATAATGGCCATAAATACACTGAACCAACCGACATTGCCAACATCCTGGCTGACAAGTTCAGTGCAAACTTTACCCCCCTCCACCAAAGGGGCAAGCACCCATCCCAGAAGAATGTGGCGCTCCAGATATCTCAGACACACAAGTAAAGATGGCCCTTGTGAAGGCCAACAACACAGCATCAATGGGACCAGATGCTATCCCAGGTTGTGTCTTACACAAGCTTCAAAATGAACTAACCCTCCATCTCAAATCACTATTCAAACTCAGCCTCTCTACAGGCTATGTACCCAAAGAATAGTGTACAGCAACAGTCGTACCACTCCACAAAGGTGGTGCCACAACTGACCCTGGGAACTATCACCCTATAAGCTTGACTAGCTTGGTCTGCAAAGCCATGGAATGCATTATCATGGAGATCATTAACAGAGACATTGGAAAGCTCCAGACACTGGACCTCACCCAGTTCGGCTTTGCTAAAGGCAGATCTTGCCTCCTGAACTTGGTTGACTTCTTCTAAACAGTCACCAAGGCCATAGATGAAGGGAAGGTGGTCCACACAGCATATCTGGACCTCGCTAAGGCATTCAACACCATCCCACACTCAGGAACCATAGACAAACTCACCAGCTTAAATATTAACCCCTATGTCAGGAGATGGGTTGCCAATTAGCTCTCAGATGGAACCCACACAGTAAGAGTGGCAGGCGCCATGTCTGACTCTAAACCAGTCACAAGCGGAGTCCCACAGGGCTCAATCCTGGGACCCCCTCCTGTTCGGTATATATTTCTCCAAAGTACAAGCAAAGGCGGAGGGACTGTGGCTAACCAAGTTCGCAGATTACTGTAAATTGGGTGCAATAATTGACTCTCCAGCTGACACAGACATCCTGCAAAAGGGTCTCACAAAGACAAACACCTGGTGTCAAAGTCACGGCCTCAAGCTAAATGCCAAAAAATGCCTAGTAATCCCATTTGGGAAAAACAAAGTACCTACAAACTACCACATAGATGGGAATCCACTAAGTACAGAAGAAGTAATTAGGGACCTGGGTACCCAAGTAGATAGCATGCTCTCCTTTGATAACCACATAGCCAAAATGGTCAAGAAATCCTTCTATGAGGCACACCTGATAACAAAGGGTTTCACATCCAGATCCAAGGAGGTGATTGTGCCCCTTTACTCCTCACTCATTAGGCCCATAATAGAGTACAATGCCCCATTTGGGATGTACCTCAGTAGACACCTGCAACAACTAGAAAGACCACAGAAGTACCTCACTAAGAGGATTAAGGGCCTTAAACAATTACCCTATGAAGCACAACTAAAAAAGCTCCAGCTCTTCTCAGTCGCTTACCGTCTGCTCAGAGGTGACCTATGCCTGACCTATAGGGCCATGTTAAACCCTGAACTAATGGACATGCTTCACCTCAAAAAAAGAGATCCCTCAGAACCACTCATTCTAGCGATTTAAACCTATGTACAGCAATAAACAGGACATGCTGGAGGGATAGATTACTGTCCCAGTGACTTCCCTCACTCTGGAATAGAATCCCAATCCATATTCAACAGAGCTCCTCTCTGACCCTCTTCAAGAGAAATCTTGATGAGTGGATGGGTAATCATAAGTTCTACCCTGGGATCACTTCAGGAGCCCTGTTGACAGAGGCCCAGGTTACTAATCTAATGGAGAGGCGAAAGCCATCACTCTTTGGCTAGGCTTATAAATGCCCATGGGCAGATAGCCTAGTACTTACCTATGAACCTATGAACCTAAAATGCCCTGCTAAAATTAAACTACCTTTCTAATGACTTTGTAGTATGTTTAATTGATCTTTAGCTACTCTTGCACCTATTCCAGGGTTCCAATAAAAATATCTATACATAGAGTTTGCCATTATATTTAATTATTACAAGTGCATACATTCCTCTGGGATCATTAATGGATTCCATGACCTTATGTATTACAGTAGATTTTCCCCAAAGTATAGCAGTTCCATTACTCTTTGTTAAAAGAAGCCAATGATAACATTTTCAAGTTATTCAAATATTGTATATCTTCATCTATCATGTGAGTCTCTTGCAATATTATAATGTCTCCTATATTTAATTTTAGATATCTCATTAATGATTTCCTTTTGTTGCCATTATTTAATCCATTTACATTAATAGATAATAGATTAAAAATATCAATGCTGTGCATTTGAAAATATTTCTTTTAAAAGAAAATATGACATATTTATCTACCATATTAACTTAATTGTATATAGGAATCTAGTTTATTTTATTTATTTAATTTTTGCATTTATTTACCAGGAAAGTCCACTGGGCCTAAAAGAGTCAATTTTCAGTGGAGGCCCAGGGAGAAAAGCTCCAACAAAAACATAGACACAGAAAAAATATAAACATTAATTTGTGCAGAAGTAGAAACTGTGTTACAGATAGTAAATACAGTAACATATACAGAATATATACATAAAAGCAAGAATCTAGTTTGTTTGATTACAGTAATATATACACAAAATATACATTAAAGCAGAATTCAATTAATTCAATCAGAGAGGTATAAACAAAGATATATTAATCAGTATAATTGTGCCAGTATCAACAAGTGAAGATAAAAATAAAAAATAAATATGGCAAAAGTATCATCAGTCACTTAACATAGCACATTTTTTTTAATTCTTCACTTTTTATGAACTAAACCACCAAAACTCTAAATAACAAAACAGAAACAAATCTACAACTATAACTGTAATTCTTACAAATAAAATACAACCTACAGTGGATACCAATGTTTCTAGTTTGCCTATTGAATAAATAAATCACTATACTATTTACCTACCAATACCTAAACATTCATAAAAAATAGCTGAAAGGTAGTGTGATTCACAAATAATTAATATAATTTTATATATAAATTAAAAATAATAAGAAATATTAATCTAGTTATATATTTTGCCATTGAAAACTATTCCCCCATCACTACATAAAAATGTTGCAGTCCTCTTCTATTAATCACAAATATGAAATAATCCAGCAAATAGTATATACCTATTCCTAAATTATTCATTCATTCAATGTTATTATAATTAAATCTCTAAATAAATAAGTAGAACAGAGTGGGACATTGAAGAGAAAAAAATATCTGTAAACTTATAGGTGACAGGTAATCTTATCATGCTAAACTATTATACAAAAGGAAAATACATGTGGGTGTATATTTATCATGCTAAAATATATATACACATTTTATAGATCTAATAAAAGCTCTGAATTAATTTTAAAATTATAAGTGCCTATATCTTAAAATTGTGTAACACTCTTAATATGATATATATCAAAATATTTAAAAATCATTTAGCTTATTAAATAAATTGATAAAAATATATTAATGAGGTCAAATGGAATCCCCCAGATTCATGAACAGTCCATGAAAGAATAGTCTATTCTTATAATAAACCTCTTACTATAACAAATCTTTCCAAAGATTGCCAAAATGGGGGTCAAGGGGCCCAAAATAGGGACATCTTTGAAATATTGCCCTTATACCTCTGTCTCCAGAAGCAACTGTTCTGCCTTGCAACAAAAGTATCAGGCCTATTAAGTCTTAAACCTAGGGCCCTGTACATCATAGTCACAGCAATATACCACTCCACCATGTAGACTCTACAAATTGTAGATGCTTTTCCAAACATAACAGTCAGTAGAGTCATTCAACAGTAGGGAAAAGATTCTATAGAAATAGTCAGGTTTTCCATATATATACATGTATTTATGTATGGTGATGCATACATGTGGACATGTATAGATAAAATATATGTATAGTGCTATATATGTAAAATATATACACATATACATATACACACACACACACACACATATATATATATATATATATATATATATATATATATATATATATATATATATATATATATATATATATATAAAATATGTATACATAAATATATAACAGCTACAAACAAATGCAATCTGAGGGTCATGCTGCTCAATAAAAGTTCAAATCTCAAAAGGCACTCACTCGAAGCACTCCTTATTCACAAAGGATGTGCACATGTCCACACTGGTAGCCCAACATAATGCATCACAGATACTGCAGGTGTAATTAACATAGTGTAAAAATGCAATTGAAGTTGTAGCCTGCTATAGGTCCCCAACCATGTCCCAAGAGTCAAACCTCATGTTGCTAAGCACCCTGGAGAATATTACTGTCCAACCTAACACTGTCATACTGGCTGACTTCAACTACCCCTCCATTAACTGTGAAATCTACCCATGTATCAATGCACTTACCCAATGTTGCCTGGAATGCATCCATTCCAATGGCCTGGACCAGCTAATTTCTACACGCACTACAGGTAGCAACATCATTGACCTAGTCAGGACTAACATGGGCAACTGCTGCTGTACACCAATAGTCAACTCAGCTATGGTTAGATCTGACCACAATGTCATCACCTTAGAAATCCACATCCCTCCCACCCCCTGAAAAGGTAACCACCATGAACAACCTTTCCAAAGCTAACTTTTGCCTCCAAAAATCAGAGGTGGCTAACTTCATGACACCCATGCAAATGGAGACTAGTTGCATGACCTCCATGCACAAACCAATGCAGTACAAACATGTACACAAATGCATGGATTCCAACATACACAATAGAAACAAGACGCTCCCCTCCAGAAAAGGGAAGCCAATCTGGTGGTTCCCTGTCCAAAATACTCTACAACAGAAGGAGGAAACTGATATGGAATAAGGTGAAGTCCCAAGACTGGAAAAAAAATCCTTATCAGCTTCAACAAAAAGATGAGATCCATCATGAAATACTCTAAAGCTAGCTGTGAAAACAGAATTGCAGCACACAGTAAAGACATCCATGAGGCCTCCTATAGTCATGTAAAGAATCTCCTCGGCAATGACAACATGTGCTCTAAGCTACTGCACAATTGTAGCTCCTTTACTGAGGCAACAGATATTGGCAATATACTGGTACACAGATTCAGTGGCAACTTTACCTCTCCCCACCCCCAAAGGACCAAAGACAATACCAGTACACTGCCAGGCACCCAGTAGTACTGCTGCTATGGTTAATACACTACTGTCCAAGGCCAAGAATACAGCTTCTATTGGACCTACCAATATCCCTGGCTGTCTTATGCATGAACTACAGAGTGAACTGGCACCTCACCTGTGTGCCTTTTTCAATTACAGCCTCACCTCAGGCTTTGTCCCTACTGATGGGTGCACTGCTACAGTTATCCCTCTCCACACAGGAGGAGTGGCTGCACACCCTTGGAAGTATCTCCCCATTAGCCTGACAAGGCTGTCAGGCAAAGCTATGGAATGCATCATCATGTACCTAAGAAACAGGAATATGGGAATCTCCAGACTCAGAATCCCACACTGTTTTCTTTTGTAAAGGGTAGATCATGCCTGTTCAATCAAACTGGTCAACTTCTTTGTGTCAGTCACCAGAGCTGTGGATGAAGGTAAGGTGGTTCATACAGCCTACCTCAATCTGGCCAAGTCCTTTGATAACATTCCCCACTCAGGGTTCATGGATAAACTCACTAAGCTATGCATCAAACCCTATAGCAGTAGGTGGGTTGCAAACCATCTCACAGATAGAACCCACAGTGTAAAAGTAGCTGAGCCCAAGTCAGACTGACGACCAGTCATGGGTGGAGTTCCACTGGGTTCAGTCCTGGGTCCCCTCCTGTTTGGTATCAACTTCTCTGAAGTCCATGCCAACATGAAATGACTCTGGCTGACAATGTTTGCAAATGATTGCAAGTTGGGAGCTATTAACTACCCAAGTGATGTTGACATCATACAGAAAGGCCTCACTGAGACCAATGACTGGTGTCAGAGCCATGGCGTTAAGCTCACTGTCAGTGAATGTGTTGCCAACCCCTTTGGGATATCAGGCACTATAGGGATGTTACAGCACCAAAAAATAGACACCAGTGTGAAAGTGCGTACCCACAACCAATTCCACCACAGTCACAGTCGCATACTGGTAGGTCAGGTGAACAGTAGAGTATATGGACTGTGTGAAGAAATACATAATAGTATTCCAGTCACACACTACCCCTAGATATAGTGATTCAATTCTCAGTGTGGTCTGAATCCTGACTGTGGTAGAGGACATGTCTCAGTCTGCCGCTACAAAGACAACCAGCCAGGAGACCAGTAGACACTGGAGCAGCATGCACAGTCAGATAAAAAGGAGCCATAACACTTACATCTACCCCCCCCCTCCATACACAGCCCAAATAACATGTACACATGATGTGTACACAATCCCGACAGTCTGTTAACAATGTCCAGACATGCACAGACCTCTCAAATGTACAGTTCATCTCAGAATGTACAGGTTCAGGATTGATATCTATGGCCTCTTCCCTGTAGCATGTCTGTGGGTCTACTACATCACTGGGATGGTTGGAGGAATGAAGGCAAGAAATAATGTTACTAAATATGTCTGACCCTCATAGTGCATGACATCTGGACAACGTCTGATATCATTTGGGGACAGAAGCACAAACACAGCTGTAGATTAGACATATTGCTGTCAGAAATTTAGACAGTTGCTGATGTTACTGGGTTTGTTGTAACATATCTTTCGTGAGGAATATGAAGGCAGTAATACCAGTGGAGTTTAGTATTTAATGACTGCATTCCCCAGAGTCTGTGACTGATTTTCCAAGGACAACAACTGTCTGGGGAACAGACAAAACATAGCAGGCAAACATGTGGCCAGTCTGTGGACAGCATGCCAGTGGAGAGGTATGTCAGAGACATATCACTGTCAGACTTGAAGTCACTCACTAAATGCATGTCCACACAAACCCTGTCAATCTATCAACCCACCATGTGTATAACAGCACTGATGATGACATAGAATCTGTTCACAGTTCTAGTGATATGTCCCCCATGTTGTTGTGCTGTCTCCAGATGCACTGTCCTGTGAAGTATTCCCACCTACTGTATGTGAATCTGTAGCCAACCACCTCTGTAATGTCCCTCACACAGGCAAGTAATAGGGCCAAGGCCCACATGAAGGACATCCCATTTGTTGGTGCTAGCAGCAGTGCCCAGGCCCACAGCACAAAACTTTGATGCACCTACATAGTTGTATGGCCTTAGCAATACCTGACATCCTCACAGAGGACAGGCAGGAAGTGGACAGCAAACATGTTATGCATTAGGATGAATTTCCTGAAGGATAGAAGTCTGAAACTGAAATGCATGCCATTAATACATGACAGCAGTCATCAATGACATGAGCAAAAAACATAGTACTCTACAGTTAATATAATATCATATTAATATCCAATAGGAGATAAATAAAAACATACAACTGAAACACCAAGAACACGATAGTGTAGTACTTAGAGTCCCAGCTCTGTAATGCAGGGGTGCATGGTTGGAATACTACAATAGGCAATCTAATTTTACATGGAAAAGCAGTATCAACGGTACTAATTTCATGATACAATAGGTGTGGAATCATATTCGGCAATCATTGTACTGTAGCTGGTGTAACATGCAAGTGTGAGTGCATATAACATGTGATACTACCCATGTATAACAAATAATAAATAAAAAAAATGCGATACTACCCATGTATACCCAAGTGTCCTGTACAGTATAGTCACACCCTTAGTTACTGTAACGAGAGGACATAAAAGCATGTTATGTACAGGAAATTAAATAAATTTATTAAATGATGTCATTACTGTGCTATTTTATGTGACTGGAATGTGAGCAATGGTTACCAGGGCTGAGCTATACTTACCAGGGGGTCTATATTAGAAGACCGAATGTTTAGGTGATCGAACACTTAAACATCGATCTTCTGATGTCAAAAGCAAAAAATGGTGAACGGCCAATGTAACGCAGGGAAATATTTCCCTTGGCCGTTCACCGAATTTTGCCATTTCCTACACTGTAGAGCGATCTTGGAGTTGGTATATTTAGTTAGGGGTGTGCACAGCCCCATGTTAGTGTGGGTTAAGCCCCCACTTACTTTGGATGTAAATTTTTGTTTTGTTTTAGTGGCCAAATGAAGTGTTTCCCTGGTAGGTTTGCTGTTTTCAGATTTGATATTAGAAGATCGATGTTTAGGTGTTCAGTCACAGACCTTTTACCAGGTGTACAGATTTCTTAAATGTGAATGATAACCAGTAATCAACTCTGCTAAGCATATTTGTGTACTGGTAAGCGTTGGTAAGTGAAGCATACACTGTTCACATGCCTATCGGGTTAACAGTGTTTTAGCGCCATGCAAACCCACTTATAACTGCTTAAAAGTGCCTTAATCACTCTGTATCCAGCAGCCCTTCTTCTGGCCAGCAACAAAGTAATCAGCTGTTCTCTGTCTTGAACCCAGGATGCTATATATCATAGCCACAGCAATTTACCAGTAGGCTATCTTAGCTGTAAGATATTAGGCTGTTTTTTGCAACATAACATGCAGTACAGTCATTTCACAAGAACTCACTGAGACAGATGTCTGGTGTCAGAGCCATGGCCTCAAGCTCAATGCCAAAAAGTGCATTGTTATCCCCTTTGGTAAAAACTCTGTACCTATGAACTACCACATAGGCAGCAGTCTTCTTAACACCGAATGTGTGATAAGAGACCTTGGGACCCAGGTGGACAGTAATCTCTCCTATGATAATCACATTGCAGCAGTAGTCAGGAAATCCTTCTACATGGCACACCACATCAAAAAAGGGTTCTTATCCAGGAAAAAAGAGGTCATTGTTCCCCTCTACTCGACACTCATTAGACCCTTTATAGAGTACAATGCCCCTCTTGGAATGTACCTCACAAGACATCTGCAGCAGCTGGAAAGGCCACAGAAGTACCTCACAAAGAGAATTACTGGCCTCAAACAGATGCCCTACACTGATCATCTCAAAAAAACCCAGCTTTACTCTGTAGCATATCAGCTACTCCGAGGTGATCTCTGCCTAACATATACAGCTTGTCAACCCCAGAGCTGTTGAACATGCTACACCTAAAGAAATCCCAATCCCTCTGAGCTACATGCTCTAGGGACCTAAACCTTGTCACCACAATAAACAGGACTTGCTGGAGGGATAGATTCCTGTCCCAGAGACTTCCCATACTCTGGACCAGGCAACCCTTCTATGTCAAGCAAAGTTCCTCATTAACACTCTTCAAGAAAAATCTTGATGAGTGGATGGGAAATAGGAAATACACCCAGGGGATCACTTCTGTGTCTCTGCTCAACAGGGGCACAAGAAATTAACGTTCTTGGGTTGGCGTAAGCCAGGGAACTTTGTTGGCTAGGCTTACTTAGGCCCTTGGGCCGATAGCCTAGTACCTACCTATGAACCTATGAAAAAAAATTTACATATATAAAGAGATAGATAATACTGACTTGTATATATATATATATATATATATATATATATATATATATATATATATATGGGTTCATAGAAGAACAACTTACTATATCGACAAGTAGCCCTGCACCACGAAATCAACGAAACCTCGAAGCATCGAAATCTGAAATAACCGACACCCACGTCATCGACACGACTTCACCGACAATCCACTTCACCGACAACTACACCAACATCACAGTACAGGTAACGGTATTAGCATGTGTTGAGTAGGGGATGTATTTCTAATGTCAGACTAAGTGACATATGTTTATAAATACATCCCCACCTCATATGTTAATACCGTTACCTGTAATATCTGCATGTTGGTGTAGCGTTGTCGGTGAAGTGGATGTCGGTTATTTGAAATGTCGATGCTTCGAGGTTTCGTTGATTTCATGGTGCAGGGCTACTTGTCGATATAGTAAGTTGTCGACGTTCTAACATGAACCCATATATATATATATATATATATATATATATATATATATATATATATATATATATATCTATGGATTCACTTTAGAAGCTTGAAATACTGCAATGTCGAATTTCAGTATTTCAAGCCCAAAAAGTCAAATCCTGAGGACAGCGAAAGTTCAAAAGTGTGAAATTCAAAACCTCGAATACTGGAGGTTTTGAATTTCACGCTTCTGAACTTTCACTGTGGTTATGTATTCAGGTAACTGTGTGTGTGCTTAGGGTTTTGGGTAGGGGCTGTGGTGTGTGTCAGTGAGGTTTGCTGCTGTGATGTGTGTGTGCGAGGAGAATGTAGCTTGTGTGGTGGTGTTTTGTGTGTGTTTGCATGTAATGCGACCTTGGAGTGAGAATATTTAAGTAGGGGGGGTGTAGCCTCCCCACATGGGGGGTGTAGGGGTGCTTGCCCCCCTGCTTTCATGTAGTAGAGAGGTAGTGTGTGTGTGTGTGTGTGTGTGTGTGTGTGTGTGTGTGTGTGTGTGTGTGTGTGTGTGTGTGGAGTAGTACCATGAAATTCAAAATCTCCGGTGTGACAAGGTGACAAGATTTTAAATTTCACGGTTTTGAGTTTTCGTGGTTTTGTGGATTGTCCATATAAACATGTGCTGCTGATAGACTACCCATAACTGGGTCAGCATGTACAGTTTAATACTAGAAAACACCCATGACACTCACATCTGCCCCCCCTTCCAAATAAGTGAACAGTATGCTGCTACAGAACCATGATAGGCCATACACAATGGCCAGACATATGCAGTGACCTCTTAACAACACAACTACAATGAGTGAAGATAGTAAACAAAAATATAAACAGACAGCACAAGTTCATTTTACTCTGATATCTTTGCCAAAGCCTTCAAGGAGTAACACATTACAAGAATTACTTGCCTTAATTAGAAGAAGCAATTAACAAGTAAGTACATTTAAATACACAGCCTCCAATTACACTCCTCAGTCAGCCCCCAGGGGATAAAGTATCACATTTAAGAATTTAAACCAATTCTGTACATAACAATTCTTCTTTCAGGACTACTACCACCATGGTGAGAATTATTGAAATGTACAGTTTAGAACTGTCTTCTTCCTCATCAGTAATATCTCTCACATGTTAATCACCAAAATAATTCAGTCGAAGACAGAAACCGCAACCACACAAGGTTTAATGTAATATTATTAACCCCAACTGTATTTCAATAAAAACGTTTTCATCGGAGAATACTCTCTGACTTCTTCAGATAATACAAATGTGACCCCTGAAAACCATTTAAATACTAGTCACATGAATTACAAAACAGACAAACTGATGAATAATCATCTGTTAAAGTAACAGTGTCTACTCGATGCATGTATTATAATAAAAACAAGGTAGTTCAACTGTAATGTCAACATAAAATAATTGTTTGTTTGTGTCTTTTGGCTTTTCCCAGTTAGGGGTCGCCACAGCGGAACTCCGGTCCGCTAATGACTGGCAGTTGATTTTTACGTACCGGCTTGCCAGGCCTGATGCACAACCTTCAACAAAGGTACGCCCATTCACGCATGTCTCCATGCAGAAGACGCTCTAGCTGAGAATTGAACCGGACAGCATCTTACTGTGAGGCGACAACGCTACTGCAGCACAACCTCAACATAAAATAATACAAAGGTTAAAAAGTATATATAAAGAATATATTGTAAGGTTGTTTGTATATAAAAACAACAAACCCCATACTAGCAAACTTGTTGTAAGAACATTTTGAACTAACTGAATTCATATAACATAAAAATATATGTATAAAAATATTCATTATATACTTTAAAAATATATTAATGCATTAAAAGCATATGTATAAGCATAATCATATAAAAGGCATCTAATATATATACATTGTACCTGCTTGAGATAGACATTGGCAAAAAGAATGACATAAAAAACCTATATACATAAATAATAAATGAACTTCACAGTTTAGCTGCTCTTAACCCGGTATTCTATTAGCTTCCAATATTATTTGCTAATAGGTCTCTCGATACTCCAATTTAGTTTCCCAAGGGCCACCCCTGGCTTCCTGGGGAGGGTTTCCAAAATGAAAACGAAAACGAAAAACAAAAGCTTTGCTCAGTTACATACTAAAGTGTGTTTATATAGAGCATTTTTAGAATTTTGTTTTTGAATTTCATAACTGTGCTCATATATTCTACGTCTTAGTTGTCTCTCAGTTTTTCCAACGTAGAACCCTTCAAACATCTGGCACATAGCAATGTATACTAGCCCTTGTGGTTACAATTGGAGTAAGAGGATGCTGTAATCCATCTATTCCTAGCTGAAATTAATATTTTCTCTGTTTGAGAAATGCTATTGCATTATGAACAGGCCCGCACTTGAATGTACCCTTGTGTTGATTGGAGAACGCATTAACTAGCCCCCCATATTCAAGTATATTTTTGATGTTACTACCCTTCCGGAAAAGAGTTTTCACTGGCTTCCATTTAAGATTGGGGAGGTCAGTAAAATCACTGAATTTCTCCCATTCTTTTTCCACTATATTTCTAATAATACCAGAATTAACACTGTAGTCTGTAAAAAAGGCTCTTTGTAACCCTGTTGTTGCTTTTTGAACATTGCTAGAACCTGTTGTATTCCCAGTACCTAAAATGGGATTGTATTTATTGTTCCTACCTTCCCCACCTCAGTCTGTATATTAATAATGAAATCCTCTGGGTATCCGCTTTCCATAAACATTCTGGTTAAATTTTGGCACTCTAAGATGCAGTCGTGCTTGTCAGATGTCATTTTGGAAGCCCGAACGAATTGCCCCTTGACTATCCCTTTCTTTTGATATAGGGGATGGGAACTGGTATACTGAATATAGGTGTTAGAAAAGGTAGGCTTTCTTTAAATAGTCGATTTAAAGCCTGTTTCATCAACATTTAAAGACATATCTAAATAATTAACTTTCTGTGTTGTAACCTGGTGGGTAAGTGTCAAAAAAACTAGTGCTTTTGTTCAAATAAATAATAAAATCCTGTAATTGCTCTTGGTTGCCTGTCCAAAAAATGCAGATATCATCCAAGAATCTAGTGTATAGGTTCCAATACTTATTAAATTCACTGTTGATAACATTTTTTCTCCCATACAGAAAGGACAATGTCTGCATATGTGGGGGCACAATTAGCCCCCATGGCAACCCCTGTTACTTGTTTAAAGTATTCTCCTGAAAAATATAAAAAATTATTGTGTAGAATGAGGTCAGCCAGTTCCAAACTTAGAAAAACATCATTGTCCGTAGTACCTGGAATACTTCTAAGTGCTTCTTCCAGCCAGGCTAAACCCGTTTCATGGGGTATGGTGGAAAAAAGATCTACAACATCAATAGTAAGGAATAAGAGATTGGGGACATTTAATTCTGGTGTTAGTTTACCCCAAAATTCCCAAGAGTCTTTTAATAAATACCCATTTTTTACCCCAGATCTGTTTTAATTTCCAATCCAGAAATTTGGATAGGAAAGAAATCTTGGAGCCCTCAGAGGCCACAATGGGTCTTAGGGGGGTTTGCTGATATCCTTATGGATTTTGGGTACCCCAAAACTAGAGGGTACCCTGGGGGTTTTGTTCTCCAAGTATGAATAGATATTGTAGTCAATGACCCCTTGATCAAATAGGTCTTTGATGGCTATATCAATTTTTTTGTATGATATGTTAATCTCATTAATTGATACTTGGCTGTATTGAGTTTCATCCTGTAATATAGAATTCAATTTGCCCTCATACACAATCTTGTCCATAAGGACAATACCACCACCCCCCTTGTCGAGCTCCATAACCCGAACAGTAGAATTTTTACTTAAATAAATGAGTAAAGGTTGTTCAGACTCATCTAAATTGGGTGTAAATTTCCTATATTGTAGTCTATCCCTAATTTGTTTCTAGAGTCTCAATTCAAAATTTTTCAACTGGGGGTGAATGGGGGGTTGAAAGTGGTAGCCTTCCTAGGTACTGTATTCTCCCCATTGATAAAACTAGTCCCTAGTAAATTCTCCAAATTTAGTTTCCTTATAAAGATTTTAAGGTCCAGAATGACCTGAGCAATATTGCTGGTTCGATTAGGCACATATTTAAAACCTTTAGTGAACAAGCTGAAATAATTTTTTGTCACAGGTACATTACTATAGTTAAAAATATGGAAACCAGATCAGCTTACAACTTCAAAATTGTCCCCTTGTAAGTGGTCAATGGTGGTGGGTACAGGGGTTACCAGTTCTTGTTGTTGTTGTTGAAAGCCCCTCCCCCCTCTGCTGATGAGGTTCCCTGTAAAAATGGTTGTTGTTTTTATTGTTCGTTCTGTTACGAATCCTTTCCGAACGCCTGGGGAGAGGCTCGTAATTTCCACCACCATTGTCTTCTCTCCCCCCATTAACACCATTACCCTCCATACTCTTTCCAAGATCAGAAACAGGAGGTTTCCTACCCTCTTCAAAATGGGTACTGTGACTAGGTGGAGGTGCAGGTTATTGCCAGCACTCATTGTATTCCTTAATGTCACAATCAAGTTTTTTTGTGTTTTCTAGCAATAATATCATCACATTTTCTGTCTATCTGTACCCTAAGGTCATAATATTTTTTCTTTTCATTCTGAACCGTAAACATTAAATCATTTACAACTTTATTATTATAAAGCTCAATAGTATCATTTAGTTTACAGATTTCCCTTTCATAGTTTCTAATAATGGCCTGAACTATCTCTAGGCCACAGTTATCAAAAGATTTTAAAAGGTCCATATGGAATTCACTCCTATGTACAACATTGTTGGGATATTTAAATATCCTGAATCCTTTAGGAACAATGTTTTTTAGACACTCATTCAAATAAGTATTGTCCAATATAAGACTTTTTTATCTAAAGTACAGTCTGGAGTTTGTCCAAGGATTCAGAGTACGTTTCATTGGTTTCTGTGGATGTATGATCCCAGTAGGGAAGTTCAAAATTGGGTTTGCTGTATAGCCAGTCCTGGAAACCCACAGAAAGTGCCATATCCTTGACGGTAGCAGATAAAGAGGGGTTATCCCTGGGAACGCTATCAGGACGCAATGGTCCAGAAGTTAGATTAAAGTTTTGAGAGCAGTTGCTCTGAACGCCGGTGTTCTGTTGACAGGCTGTACCATGCGTTTTTTGACCGGGGGTAAACGTTCTTCGCGTAATACTTCCTGGGTCCTCTTAGTAGTTATATAGGAAACAAACGCCACACATCCTTGACTCAAGGGAGTCAGTAAGTCAATGAGTTGTGTTAGTTGTCCAGCAAATTTCTGAAATTCTCCCACTTCAGACCCCAAAGGGTGGTCCAGCTGTTGGGAGGATTTGGTTTCTCCATCACAGGCCTCCATAAAAGACGAACAACCAGTAAAAGGAGACTTGACTGAAAAATTCAAAGCAAATCACCAAAAGAATTCAGTCGAAGGCAGAAACCACAACCACACAAGGTTTGGTCAATTCAAAAACAAAATTCTAAAAATGCTGTATATAAACACACTTTAGTATGTAACCGAGCAAAGTTTTTGTTTTTCGTTTTGGAAACCCTCCCCAGGGAAGCCAGGGGTGGCCCTTGCGAATCTAAATTGGAGTATCGAGAGACCTATTGGCAAATAATATTGGAAGCTAAGAGAATACCAGGAATGAATGACAGTATATCTATTGCCCCTCTACTCAGGTTAAGAGCAGCTAAACTGTGAAGTTCATTTATTATATATGTATATAGGTTTTTTATGTCATTCTTTTTGTCAATGTCTATCTCAAGCAGGTACAATGTATATATTAGATGTCTTTTATATGAGTATGCTTATACATATGCTTTTAATACATTAATATATTTTTAAAGTATATAATGAATATTTGTATACATATATTTTATGTTATATGAATTCAATTAGTTCAAAATGTTCTTACAACAAGTTTGCTAGTATGGGTTCTGTTGTTTTTATATACAAACAACCTTACAATATATTCTTTATATATACTTTTTATCCTTTGTATTATTTTATGTTGACATTACAGTTGAACTACCTTGTTTTTATTATAATACATGCAACAAGTAGACACTGTTACTTTAACAGATGATTATCCATCAGTCTGTTTTGTAATTTATGTTACTAGTATTTAAATGGTTTTCAGGGGTCACATTTGTATTATCTGAAGTCAGAGGGTATTCTCCGACGAAAAAGTTTTTATTGAATTACAGTTGGCGTTAATAATATTACATTAAACCTTGTGTGGTTGCAGTTTCTGCCTTTGACTGAATTCTTTTGGTGATTTGCTTTGAATTTTTCAGTTGAGTCTCCTTTTACTGGTTGTTCATCTCTCACATGTTCTAACAGCCTAGTTTTAAAACATTTGTTATTTTCCCCCACATAAAACATGTTACAAGGGCATCTAAGAGCATTCTCCATACACCAACCTCTTGAGTGTACAGAGCCCCACATGTTGTCCACCCTTTCCCCTCAGCAGGAATGACAGAACATAATAATGGTAGACACTACCTATCAACCTCCTACTGTATGGCATCTGTACTAAGCCTGGCATAATTTTGAGGCCCAAAAACATGACCATACTTGAAATATTGCTGTTATACACTGAAAAAAATAGCTGGTGTTATAGCGTTTATTGTAACATAACTTTTCTGAGGGATATAAAGTCAGAAACACAAATGGATGTTGGCATGTACTGATTGCAATCACCAGAGTATGCTACTGATTTGCCAAGAACAACACCTGTCTAGAGAACAGACCAAACATAACAGGCAAACCACTGGCCATTATGTGGATAGCCCTACAGTTGAGAGCAATGCAGACACAGAATTGTGACCTACTGAAACTCATGCAGAAGTAGCCTGATCAGACACACCCTGTTAAACAAGCAGTATTCAAAACATAATAACAGCAGTATTCACATTCTGCCCCTAGGTCTTGAATTCTCTTCACCATTTAGTTGGCTTGTCTCCACAGGTCTTGTTCTAAGAGGTATTCGCTCGCACACCTCCAGGATCTCTTCCTCACAGGTAAAGGAAAGGGCCAATGCCCCCATGGAGTACTCAATTATAGGAGTGTGTTACCATGACATTGGCTATTGGAATAACTACACAGCTGCTCTGCATACATTCGGCAACTGGGGAACACCAGTTGGTGCTCAAGCCATCACATGGTCATGAGCATTACCTACAAAAGACAAGCTACCATCTATTCAAACCACCTCTGTCATAGACAGTCCATCAGTGCAAAGCTGAAGTAGTGTGAGAAAAAAGAATAAGAAAGGATTTATCTGTGACATATCCAGAAAAAAATAAGGTATGTAAAACAAGTCAGCATGTAATTGAATGCAGTAGGCGGTCTGTAATAATGGACAATAGGGGTTTGAAAGCATATGCCTCAACAAGACTTGCTGTACTAATATACTGCTGAACAGCACTGATGGCCATTGCATGTGGCTCCATCTGTAGTGACTAGGCCAGCTACTGGGATGTTGTACATATCCATATGTTACCTGTGTATATAACTATGATACACATTTTGTCTTGTTAATGTAAGACAACTATACAGAGCATGTGCAGAGTAAAGTACTGTTGCAGATGTGTGTGTTGAGCTGCATGTTATATACTGAGCTCACACCATTCAAGTGTCCAGTGTTCTGCATACTGACCATATGTGTGCCTCATATATGTAGTCATTTACCCATAGAGTTGTGTTATGTCAGTCAAATCCTTGCCAAATCTGTGAAGAATTACATTACAACATCCCCCTTAAGTGTCTGCTGGCTTTTCCCATTTGACATTACCATAGTGGCTCTTCTGTTGCCATTTCTGCCTGTCCTTTGAATCTTGCTCTCTCACACCAACCACCTGCATGTCCTCTCTCACCACAACCAGAAATCTTATCTGCGGCCTTCCTCTCTTCCTCTTAACTGGCAGCTACATCCTTACCATCCTTTTCATAATATACTCAGCACTCCTCCTCAGCACATGTCCAAACTGATGTAATGCTGCCTCTCCAGCACTGTCTCATATCCATCCAACATGGCCTGAGCCTGTGATATACACATTGCTAAACCTGTGCACCCATGTCACACCCAGTGCAAAACATAACATCTGTAACTCTGCCATGTGCTGCTCTGACTCCTGCCTTTTTGTCAATGCCACTGGCTCCAGCCCCATATAACATAAGTGGTCTCACTACCCTCTTGTAAACCTTACATATCACGTTTACTGGTACTCGTTTGTCACATATCACTCCTGACAATCTTTTTCACCCTCTCCATCCTTCCTGTACTCTCTTCTACACCTGTCCTCCATAGTCCTCATTACTCTGAAATGTTGATCCCAATCATTTGAACATATCCACCTTTGCCAGCTGTACTCCAAGCATCCTCAACATTCTGCTATCCTTCCTCTCATTCACACACAGATATTCTGTCCTAGTGCTGCTGATCTTCATTCCTCTCCTCGCTAGAGCATATGTCCACCTCTCCAGGGTCTCCAAAATCTGTTCCCTACTGTCAGTATAGATCACAATGTCATCTGCAAACAACATAGTCAATGAGGACTCCCATATGATCTTGTCTGTCAACCTGTCCATCACCATTGCAATTCAGAAAGGGTTCACAGCTGATCCCTGATGTCATCCCACCTCCACCTTAAACACATCCATCGATCCCAATGCAGACTTCAATGCTGTCACACCACCCTTGTACATATCCTGTACCACTCTTACATATATCTCTTCTACTCATGACTTTGTCATACAATACCACAACTCCTGTCTAGGCACCCTGTCATATGCTTTCTGTACATCCAGAGATCCAGAGAGACACAAAGCAACTCCTGACCTTCTCTGTATTCCACCAGTGACAGTCTCAGAGCAAACATTACATTGATAGTGCCCTTTCCACCCATGACACCAAACTGCTGACCAGTACTCCTCACCTCCCTGCGTAACCTAGCTTCCACTGCTCTTACCCATAACTTCATGCTGTGACTGGTCAATGTTATCCCTCTGTAGTTATCACAGCTCTGCACATCTACCTCATTCTTAACACCATACCCAAGCACTTTCTCTCCACTCCTCATGCAAACTCACACTTCCCAATATATCAGAAACAATCTGACTAACACACCACTGCCTTTTCCCCTAAACAGCCCCATGCTTCCTTAGGTGTGTAATGTGGACCAATAGGCTTGCCAGTATTCATCCTCTCCATAGCTATCCTTGCATCCTCCTTGATAAGCCATTGCACTTCCTGATTTACCATACCCACATCATCCAACCTTCTCTGTCTCATTCTCTTCATTTATCAGCCTCTCAAAGTACACTGTCCATGTGCTCAATACACTCTCCTCACTTGTGAGTACATATACCTCATCATCCTTTATCACCCTTATCTGCTGCACATCTTTCCTAGCTCAGTGCATCTGTCCAGCCAATCGGTACAATTCCTTTCATCCCTCTTTAGTGTCCAACCTGTCATTGAACTCTTCATATGCCCATCTTCAGCTTTTGCCACCTCTCATTTTGCCATGCACATCATCTCCTCATGCTCCTGCCTACTTTCCTCATCTCTCTGATAATCCCACTTCTTCTTCCCCAACCTCTGTCTCTGTATATTATCTAGTACTTCCTCAGTCCACCAACAGGTGTCCTTGTACTACTTCTTCCATCCACATGTCACCATAAGCACCCATTTAGCTGTCTCCCTTACCAGCTCTGCTGTACATAGCCAGATATTTGTTAGTTTGTTACTACCACCCAGTGCCTGTCTCAACTCTTCCCTGAACTCCACCTCACAAGCACACTTTTCCATTTCATACCATTTGGTCCCTGGTGCTGCCCCCATACTCCTCCTCATCTCAATCACCAACATCATCTCACATACCAACATTCCCGTCTACCTAAATACACTTTCCCCTGTCACCACTTTACAGTCTCCAATCTCCTTCAAACCAGCCTTCCTACATTGGATATAGTCCACCTGTGTGCATCTTACTCCACTGTTGTATGTCACCCTGTCCTTCTCCGTCATGTTATAGTGCATATTCACCACAGCCATGTCCATCGTTTTTGCAAAATCCATTACCATCTCACTGTCTCCACTCCTTTTAACACCATACATACCCATCAATTCCCCATCCCCTCTGTTCCCTTCACCAGCATGCCCATTGACATCTGCTGCAATGACTAGTCTGTCATCCTTGGGTACAGTCATCACCACATCAACTAACTGATGTCACATTTCTTTTTCTCATCCATCGCACAGCCAATTTGCATAGCATATGTATTAACAACAGTCATCATTATACCATCAGCTTACAGCTTTGGAAACATCACTCTATCAGACACTTATGTCATCCTCCAAAAACACTCTTGGCATACTGTTCCTTCAGCAGAAGCCCTACCCCCTTCCACCTCCAGGCCACACCTTGATAGCAAAATTGTGACCTGCCTACCATATACCCAGCCATAATCCCCTTCCATGTGGTTTCTTGCACACACACAATATGTCAACCATTTCCTGGCCATCATATCAGCTAGCCTGGTCCCTATACCACTCATAGTGCCAATGTTAACAATTCTTACCCTGAATATCACCCTCCTAGCCTTTGCCCTCTCTTCCTGCCATATGACTGTTGGACATCCTCCAGGGGTTACTGTGGCTACTGTGCTATTGAATGACTCAAATATGTTATAGCAATATTGAGACACTGTCACTGATTTTGTCCAATTGCACCCATGTATGCATGGCATCCTACAGATGTCCTGCTGTAACAGGTTGACAGGGATGACTGTGAAGCAGGACTCTGAATTTAGTGTGCCATACTGGCATAGAACAGACATGTATGTGAGATATTAGCTATGCACATGTCAGTATGAGTAGGTGTATGTGTCCACCTCATGAAAACAGACATGGGATGCAAAATGTCAGTTAAAACAGCTGTATCTGTTGTACACATGTGTAATCTTAGTTACTGCGCACCCAAAAGAGTGACATTTCTAGAGCTACTGGTTGTTGCATTGCCCTGACACAGCCATGGTTAGTACAGTAAGCATGATTATCATTACTAAATTGGAGAGGTGTCCACCTGTGTTATGACTTTGTGGCCATGCCCACTACAAACAATAGACTGAACATATACATGGCTGTATGGACTCAGGAATACCTTAGTTGTAATACCTGCCTCCACCAACATAGATTAATCCCCTTTGCTGGACAGCAGCATTACACAAACCACAGACTTGGTCCCTATAGTGGCGGTACATGGCAAAGTAGGGGCAGGAACCAACCTGGCATCAAGTCAGTCATTGTCTGAACAAGCATATGACATCACAGGTGGATTACTGTAAGGCCAACTATGATTTCAAATTGAAGACATCCACCAGGGACAATCACAAGGCCATTTTCCGATATGTCTGCAATCTCGGAGGCAACATACCAACCCAACCTGTAATGGTGGCCAATCACATCACAAACACACACAACATAGCTACAGGCAACCTGATGCAGATAGGGTTAGGGCAAACATGTCCCCCAGGCTCAGCATCACTATAGGTGGATATGTACTGCACCCATATCCCTCCCCTCATCACCAGTGAGCAGGTACATATCACCTACTGAAAGGCAACAAATGTAAGTATCATTGGGACATTATATCATTTTATTTTATTTATTTATTTTACATTTTATTTTACATTTGTTGACCGGGCTAGTCTAACTGGATACATGTCCATTTTCAGTAGAGGCCCGGGGAGAAAAGCTCCAAGCATAAGAATAACAATATAACAAAAGCAAACAAGTAAAATAAAGTAATAAAGCAACAGTACCATAGTAACATAGGTAAAATGAGAAAAGCAAATGGGACTAACAAACAGTGACTAGAAAACATTTAGGCAAAAGCTAGACCAGACGTAAACAAGCAAATGCACTAGACAGCACCAGGGCAATTGCAGAAAGAACAAAGTTCCCAAATCCTATCAAATTACTAAGAATAAAACAAGAGGAGAGAAATAAGTTTTGGAGGCAAGAGGGAGGGGTAGGGTTGAAATAGGAGTGAAATACAAGTTTCAGTCTGGGCTAGCACAAGGACAGAGCCACTTAGTTTTTAGATGTTCTTTTGTTTGCTTTTTGAATTGAGAAGCAGATGCTAGGGTAGATAGTTCAGGAGGGAGCTGATTCCATTTTTTTCCTATAGTGTTTGAGAAAAGAGAGTCACCAGCTTTGTTGTTTGATTTAGTTAAGGAGACAAGTAGTTTATTTGCAGAATGTAGTGTAACCATATTTTTATATGGAGAGATCAGATTAGAGAGGATGGGGGTATTGTTGGGGTGGTATAGGATGTTTTGTGTCATAAGTAACTGTTGACAGAGTATATGGTTCTGTAATTCTAACCATCCTAGTTGTTTAAGGTTAAGGCAGTGGTGGGTTTTAAAGGGAGAGCATGTGATGAATCTAGCAATACTATTATAGCAGGTAGATAGTTTGGAGATGTTGTTTTTTGAAAGGTTGGTATATATAGCAGAGGCATAGAAAAGGGTAGAAATGAGGTGAGTTTGTGCGATAGTTTGCCTGGCTGAGGGTGTAAGGAAGGGTTTGATTCTGTAGAGGGTACCAAGTTTTTTGTTAACAGTCTTTATGGTGGAGTTAATATGGTCATCAAAGTTAAGATGATTGTCGATTGTGACACCTAGTAGGCGGGTGGTAGTATCTGGTGCTATATTAGTAGCATTATTGGAGGTTATAGAGAAGAATGGAGTGGGTGACTTATGAGTTTAGTGTAAAAAGTAGTAGTTTTGTTTTTTTTGGATTCAGGAGAAGACGATGTTGCATGAACCAGTTTTCTACATTTTGGAATACAGTTTGGGTTAGGGATTGGAGTGAGGCTATATTATTGGTAGTACAGATTAAGGTAGAGTCATCTGCATATTGGATGCAAGTGGCATGGGGTATGTTCAAGTGGAGATCATTAATAAATATGGAAAAAAGAAGTGGACCTAAGATCGAGCCTTGAGGGACTCCAATATTAACAGGAAGTAAGGAAGACAAATTGTTATCTCAGAGTACAGCTTGCTGTCTATTTTGAAGATAACATCTGAACCATTGTAATGCTTGTAGGTCGAGAGAAAGGTGCTTTAGTTTTTCAAGAAGTAGGGTATGATTAACCATATCAAAGGCTTTTGACAGGTCTAAAAATAGTGCAGAGGAAAAGGAGTTATTATTGGTTTTGTTTATAGTGTCAGTGAAGGAGAGAAGAGCAGTAGTAGTACTATGAAATGGTCTAAAGCCATGTTGGCAGTTGGCTAGTAGGTTGTTTTGTAGAAGGTGGTTAAGTATTTGTTTGTGAATACATTTTTCCATTATTTTGGCTAATGGGGAGAGTAAGGCAATAGGTCGGTAGTTAGAGAGGTCAATTGAAGTTTCACCTTTGTGTAGAGGGATAATGTGAGATATTTTCCATATGGTAGGCATTTTGCCTTCAGTGATGGTTCTGTTAATCAGGATAGATATGGGGTAGTCAATGGCTTGTGCAGCAATTTGTAGGTATTCAGATGGGAGATGGTCAGCGGATGGGGTACAAGGTTTTAGTTTAGCAAGAAGTTTGTAAATAAGAGATGTTGGAACAGGGTGTACATGAAAGGTTGCGGAAGAAGTATTAGAGGTATTCAATTGTGAAGCAGGTAAAGGTGGTAGAGAGTTAGCTAGAGATTGAATGGCTTCTGTAAAGTATTTATTAAAGGCATCAGGGATTAGGTTGGAATTATTTTGGTTGAAACCTACAGGGGTGGGAGTAGTAGTGTTTCCTGGCTGAAGAAGTTTATTAATTCCTGACCAAAATTTTTTTGGTGTATGTTGTGAAGTTTGTTGGAGGTTTAGGTAGAAGTCTTTTTTATCCCTAAGGGTATCTCTCTTGGTAGCATTTCTTAATTGTTTGAAGAGAAGTCTGCATCCTACATGAACTCAGGCATATGCTCCCAGCTGCATTACAGACTGTAGTCACACCAAGCTGCAGCACCATCCACACACCATCTGCATGGAAGATGGCTAATGTCATCCATTTACACAGACCTGAATGAGGAATGACAGATTATGCAAACAACTTGCCCTGACTCCGGGCAATATAACTCATCAGTACCAGGAGTGCAATCCAAGCTGATACAGTTCTGATGGATTACAGGGGTATGGTGTGGTTGTGAATGTTGGCTAGTGGTATGGTTGTGAGTGTGGGCTACTGGTATTCAAGGTACATATGTAGGTACTGGAGATACTGTTGCCAAATGTATGGAGTCTTAAGATGTGTTTCCCTGTTAGTGTCTACAAGGTGCAATGTCACATCACTGGCAGGAGACCTTTTCACCAGCAGAATGCAACCTGATAATGGAAACCATAATACAGAACCGCACAGTACTGTTGGGCCTCAGCCAGCAACATCTGCGGGAGAGGACCACCCTGTAAGATAACAATGTCCACACGGGTAAATTAGGTGGGCCTGCACACACATACATATGAGCAGGTGCGGCATTATGCCACCAACTTCATACGCCATGCCTGGCAAAGGGCTGTTGCCATGGCCAAGAACCCCACAACCACAGGTGGGAGACCAGCCATGCAGTCCCCACTGACACCAAATGAGGAGCTCCTTGCCATGCTTGGGCCACCCATAACAGTACAACATCAGGGTACAACACCCCACTTGCTGGAGGTGGGTGTCACCAACACAATGGACGAGGAGTGTGCAGGTAAGGTCCCAGTGGGGATAAGTAGACTACTGTATGAGACATACTTGTATCTGTACAGCATTTATATGCATGTGTCAGGTGCGATTGCAGTTGTGGATGGGGATTTCTAATTTACAGAAGTGAAAATCTATGGTAAAGGACAGCAAATTGTGTAGCATTGGGTGTTGTACTTTAAATGTGCAGACATGCTGCATCCATCCTTTTGCAAGGGCACATGTGAGTCTGCTGAAAATGCCTCTCTCTCACAACTACATAGGTCACTCTGGTCTGCATATGGGACAGCAGCCTGAAGCTGGTGAGTATGGAATTGTTCAATTGTACTTTGGCAATACCCCAGGCATGTGGAGGACATGAAAGTTACCATGCACACTACTATGACTAATAGCCATATTGCTTTATGTGCATGCTCACTTGTGGTGGGATTAATTGTATTGCATCACAGTGGTCACCACAGGGGCCTATCTGAAGAGAATGTAAAGTTGCTGTAGCATACCTTACAACCTGTCAGTGCAAGACATCTGGACAGACACCAGCAAAATGCATTGGACAAACTGACTAAGGTAGGCACATGTGTAAAACATTACTACTATACAGTGGATATAAAATGTATACACACACCCATTATGATACCAATTGTTTCTGATATATACTGATTGAGACCACAATATGTCAGTCCACACCTTTCCCAACCTTTAATGTGACCATGACATGAAAAATTCACTTGTAAAACCAAGCATGGACTCATGTATAGCACCTACAAGCCTGGACAAGTACGAGGGTAGCAGACATTGTATCAGTATACTGTTTCAGTCAGGCATGATGCCTGATACTGCCATATGTGTCAATACTCACTGTGGCCTATTTAGCAACTATGTCACATACATGGCCATTGTTAACTCAGACAGAGCACTAATAGGTTCCAAACATCTGGATGTTCCAGACACATCTGTACAGAGGACTGGTATGGCCTGTACAATGGTTTTGCATGCTACATGTGAGGCAGATGCCATTACCACACTATATAAAGTAATGGCATCAGGAGGTGGTCATCTGCCATGTATGGTACACACATCAACATGGTATCAGCCACACAAGATATGATCCACACACACACACACACACACACACACACACACACACACACACACACACACACACACACACTTGCCGGCATTGAAATTAGAACCCCTGCCTATCCAGTTATTTGTATTATAGTATTACGCAGTCACTGCACATGCTACAGAGCTTACTGGACTTACAACTGGCCAAAGGTGCTGATAATTGCACAGCTGAGGTAAAGTAATACAGGTGGCAGAAAGTCTGCTTTCAGTTTCCCCCAAACATCTTGCTAGTTCTTTCTGTCTTGCACTTCAAATAGCATTATAGTTTTGCACTTCAACAGGTTATTGTATCAATAAGTGTATCACACCTGGGAGCCATCAGCAGTACTCATTCATCATGAAATTAGCCCCAGTACTTACTACTTATGACTACCCCTCCTGGCATGATTGAAGTGCGGATTTCTGTACTTTCACCCATTAACCTCATGCACATGTCCATTCTGCGGCACTGTTGCAACTGCCTCATGTACACAGACAACCCTCTCCTCCAAACTCCAAACACTCAGACCAGTGAGAGTTACCCCTATATCACCAAATGTGGAAATATGAACTCTGCAGCAAAGACTGGACTAGCTGGTCAGACCAGCAAGATAGACACCTACTCAGACACCACAACATAGTACATGCCAAAGGACACATATGTCACCTACACAGTGTGCCCCTCAACCTAAGCTCCTAAGGCTGACCACCTTGCACAATACAGTGATCATGGGTGGCTCAGTACTGTGGCACACAGATAGCCCACTCAATATGTTGATTATGGAGGAGGTAACAGCCAACTGTCTATCACGTGCCAGCATTCAACACATGACATACCCAGTCAGGCCACTCCACAGCAGCTGCAAGTATCACTCTGTCATCATCCATGTGGGTGTAAATGACCTGAGACACACCTCCCTGGGCTACATGACAAGAGACATGGTTGAACACTTGGATTATGTGGCCCAGGCAGGTGTGACAGTTGCCCTGAGCATCAACCAGAATGATGTTGCAGTACTATCAACAGATGATTGACTGCAATATTAGCTTACATGTTGTGTGTCATTCTCAGGGGATTCACTATCTCTCTGCTTGGGATAACATGATTGACAGACCTCAATGCCTTGCCAGAGATGTCCTAAATCTGTCAGCCCTGGGTTTCCAAGTACAGGGTAAGTGTCTTGACATCCCTATAGTGCCTTATTAGACAGTGTTCCAAATCAAATTACCTCCATAGCAGCTAGACATGTATGCAGTCTGAGGGTCATGCTGCTCAATAGTAGACATCTAACTGTCAAGATGCAGTCACTCAAACCACTCCTCAGAGTAGAGGACATTGACATTTGTGCTGTAATGGAGAGGTGGTTCACAGCAGCAGACAGCAGCCCTGCACTAACAGGCTAGGATGCATTCCACAGCTGTCAGCACCAAAACAGGGACCACAACTCCACAGCTGGTGTTGTCTCCATATCCATAATGGATATGCACACCACCAGACTAGTATCCCAGCATAATGCATTGGAGGTACTTCCGGTAAAACTGACTTTGGGGAATAGCAATCCACACCGTAGCCTGCTATCGGTCCCCAGCTATGTTCCTAGACTGTCAATCCACATTCCTCAACACCCTGGCATCTATAAAGGTCCAACCCAACACTGATGTAGTAGAAGACTTCAACTACCCCTCCATCACCTGGGGAAAGTAGTCAAGCACCAGTACACTGGCCCAGTGCTTCATGGGATTCATCAGTTCCAATGCCCTGGACTGGCTCATACTGATCCTCAGTAGAGGATGCAACAACCTTGATATGTGTTGATTACTTACATTTGTTACTGTTGCTTGACCACAGTTGTCACTCCCTACCTGGTCAGATCCAAACATGATTTAATCAACATAGGTTCATAGGTAGGCAATAGGCTATCAGCCCAAGGGCCTAAGTAAGCCTAGCCAACAAGGTTCCCTGGCTTACACCCCCCAATAAAGTTAATTTTCTATGCCCCTGTCGAGCAGAGACACAGAAGTGATCCCTGGGGTGTATTTCCTATTTCCCATCTACTCATCAAGATTTTTCTTGAAGAGTGCTAAAGAGGAACTTTGCTTGACATAGATGTGTAGCTTGTTCCAGAGTATAGGAAGTCTCTGGGACAGGAATCTATCCCTCCAGCATTTTCTATTTATTGTGGTGACAAGGTTTAGGTCCCCAGAGCGTGAAGCTCATAGAGATTAGGATTTCTTTAGGTGTAGTTTGTCCAACAGCTCTGGGTTTAACATAGCTTTATATGCTAGGCAGAGATCTCCACACAGAGTAAAGGTGGAGTTTTTTGAGATGGTCAGTGTAGGGCATCTATTTGAGGTCAGTAATCCTCTTTGTGAGGTACTTCTGTGGCCATTTCAGCTGCTGCAGATGTCTTGTGAAGTACATTCCAAAAGGGGAGTTGTACTCTATAATGGGTCTAATGAGTGTCGAGTAGAGGGGAAGAATGACCTATTTTTTCCTGGATGACAACCCTTTTGTGATGAGGTGTGCCACATAGAAGGATTTCCTGACTACAGTGGTGATGTGATTATCAAAGGAGAGACTACTGTCCACCTGGGTCCCAAGGTTTTTTATCACAAATTCGGCATTAAGTAGACTGCCATTTATGTGGTAGTTCATGGGTACAGAGTTTTTACCAAAGGGGAAGACAATGCACTTTTTGACATTGAGCTTGAGGCCATGCCTCTGACACCAGGCATCTGTATCAGTGAGGCACTTCTGTAAGATATCCACATCATTTGCGGACTCAACTATGGCTCCTAGTTTGCAGTCATCTGTGAACTTCATTAGCCAGAGGGCTTCTGTGTTAGCCTGTACTTCAGAGAAGTAGATACCAAACATGAGAAGTCCCAGGATGAACCCTGTGATACTCCACTTGGCACTGGTTTGAAGTCAGATTTGGAGCCTGCAACTTTTACAGTGTGGGCTCTGTCAGTGAGCCAGTTGGCAACCCATCTTGTGATGTCGGTATTTATACCTAGTTTAGTGAGTTTAGTGAGTTTAGCTATAATTCTAGAATGGGGGGTGGTGTTGAAAGCCTTTGCAAGGTCAAGATAGGCTGTGTGAACCATCTTACCCTTGTCTACGGCTTTCGCGACTGCCTCAAAGAAGTCGATCAGGTTCAGAAGCATGAGCTGCCTTTCACAAACCCGAACTGGGTGGGGTCCAGAGTTTGGAGGTTACCAATGTCTTTGTTTATGATTCAGCAGTCATAACTGTATTGTCCATCTGCATGGGTGTCATGAAGTTCACCACTTCTGTCTTAAAAAGCATGAAGTTAGCTTTGGAGAAATTTTCTACTGTGGTTTCCGTAATGGTGGGTGAGGGCGGGATGTGGTTATCTAGGAGGATTAGCTTATGGTCGGATCGGACCAACGAGGAGTTGACTTCAGGTGTGGAACACCGGTCACTCATGTTGGTAATGACTAGGTCTAGGATATTGTTGCCCCTGGTGAGGGTGTGGATAAGTTAATCCAGGGCATTGGAATTTATGAATTCCAGAAAGCGTTGAGTGAAGGAGTTGGTACATGAGTAGTTTTCCCAGTTTATGGTGGAGTAGTTGAAATCACCCATTATTAAGGTGTTTGGTTGAACCCTAATATTTTCCAGTATATCAAAAAAAGAGGAGTGGGAATCCTGAGGCATGGTGGGTGATCTGTAGCAAGCTGCAATTTGGATTGCAGCTTTGTCCAGAGTTAGTTACACTTGGATAACCTCGGATGCATTATGATGTGCAACTAGCCTGGAGGTGTGGATATCCTTAATGAATATGGATACACCTCCACCTTTGGTGTTCTGGTCCAGGTTAGATGGCCGAAAAGTGTGGTAGAACCTTGAACCAGATCTCCATCACTGCACAGATATCAATGTTCTCCATTTTAAGGAGTGCCTCGAGTGAGTGCAATTTGAGATTTAGACTTCTAGCATCGAGTAGCATTACCCTCAGTTTTTGCTTGCCTGTTCCTGTTACGGTGGTGAATTTGTCATTTGAACCTTGCCTAAAAAAGGCAATATAGAGGCAGCAAAAGCCTTAGCCAGTATCCAGAATCCCAGGGGTGACAGGTGCAGGCCATCTCTGGCAAAGCATTGTGGTCTGTCGACCATCTCATCCCAGGCAGACAGACACTGGATCCCCTTAAAATGACACCAGAACCTTACCCAATTGTTGAAGTCAATTATTTTGTCCTTGTACTGCGGTATCATTCTGGGTGATGGCAGAATATTACTCAGGGCTAGGGTCATACCTGCCTGGGCTACAAGATCAGAGAGCTCTTCCATGTCTCTTTTCATGTAGTCCAGCGAGGTATGTCTCAGGTCGTTCACACCAACATGGACAATGACAGAGTCATATTTGTACTTGTGGAGTGACCTGAGTGTGTGGGTTATGTGGCAGATTCTGGCACCCAAAAGGCAGCTGACAGTAACCTTCTCCTTGTTTAGCCTGGTGAGTGGGACATCAGTGTACCTGACTATAGAGACACCTATGACTAGTGTGTTGGGTACGTTGTTTTGCCTTATGGGCTGCGGTTTATTGGCACACTGAGTCTATGGGATGTGTGTCATTTGGGTTGTGTTGGGGGGTGGATGTTGCTTGCGTTTCTACTTTGGAGGTCTCTGTTGCTTGAGCAGATTATCATTGAGAGTCTCCGCAAATGTTTTTTTGTTTCTATGTGTGGATTTTTGTGGTGTAGGTTTAGTGGGACTATGTGATGAGTGTGGTGTGGGGCAAGTGTTTACCTTCTCCTCTTGACTGTCACGTTCATTCTTGGTTGGAGAGAGCTTTACCTCCAGTTTGGCTAGATAAGTGCATCTCCTCATAGGTTGTAGTGTTGGGTGGTAGGAGGAGAGGGTTGTCTGTGTACATGAGGCAACTGTTACATTGCCCCAAGATGCCCAGATTCATCAGATAGACAGGAGAGAACACTGGGAGCTGACCCTTGGACATGACTGAATAAAGAACTACTTTCTTCTAGACATGTGAAGAAAGTGCATATAAGAGCTGTTTTTCTCTAAGCAAGTGAGGAAAGTAAGTACAAAAACTGTTTTCCTCTCTAGGTAAAGAGGAATGTTGAGTGCCGTAGTAATTTGTAGCTTACCTATTTTATTTATTATTTTACATTTGTTAACCAGGGGTGTCTGACTGAGCCCAAAAGGCCCTTTTTCAGCAGAGGCCTGGGGAGAAAAGCTCCACATAGAAAAATTACAGCTACATTTAGTTATTTAGACATGATCAGTATACACACAAATTACAAAAGACATGTTTTTACAGTGGTATGCAGCACATCAACAGTTACAGTGGAGAGAACAAACAACAAAATATTCATTTAAAAATAAAGGTAATTAATAGATTTGTGGTGTACAGCTGAAATTTGCAACATAGGTAGAATACATACATAGTACACAGGTACAGTACATACTTTGTAGATTAGCCAGTGTTTGTGAGTAAGATTGAAAATTATTATCAAGTACTCTAGGTTTAGTATGTGTACCTTATCCGCTTTCTTACTCAGCCTGTGGAGCAAATCATGGCACTGCCAACTTTGTCTTGAGATGTTGCCTGATGCGGGTCTTTAAAGGAGGCTTTGGACCATGTGTTTTGAATGCTAGTGGGGACAAAGTTCCATTTTTTAGCTAACTCGAACTACTATATAGTGCATCTCCAAAGCTATTGTAGCTGTTGGTGACTTTAATAGTTGTTTGCTTGATGATCTAAGAGGCCTTTTTAGCTGACTGATGCTGTACTAGGTTTTTGAGGGCAGGACACTATTGGGGAGGTAATAGATCGAATGACAGAGGCAGAGCTGATCAGTCTAGGGCGTGTTGAGCAGTTCAAGCCAGTGGAGCTGTTCCCAAAAACAGTGCGGTGATGAGTTCTATATGAGCAATTTGCAGCAAAAGCAGGAAATTCTTGCTTATAGCAGGCCTTCCCATTTTGCTTAGTTCAGTTTTGTTGAGATTAGTTTATAGCGATAGATGTGTAGCTTGTTCCAGAGTATAGGAAGTCTCTGGGACAGGAATCTATCCCTCCAGCATTTTCTATTTATTGTGGTGACAAGGTTTAGGTCCCCAGGCGTGAAGCTCATAGAGATTAGGATTTCTTTAGGTGTAGTTTGTCCAACAGCTCTGGGTTTAACATAGCTTTATATGCTAGGCAGAGATCTCCACACAGAGTAAAGGTGGAGTTTTTTGAGATGGTCAGTGTAGGGCATCTGTTTGAGGTCAGTAATCCTCTTTGTGAGGTACTTCTGTGGCCATTTCAGCTGCTGCAGATGTCTTGTGAAGTACATTCCAAAAGGGGAGTTGTACTCTATAACGGGTCTAATGAGTGTCGAGTAGAGGGGATCAATGACCTCTTTTTTCCTGGATGACATCCCTTTTGTGATGAGGTGTGCCACATAGAAGGATTTCCTGACTACAGTGGTGATGTGATTATCAAAGGAGAGACTACTGTCCACCTGGGTCCCAAGGTTTTTTATCACAAATTCGGCATTAAGTAGACTGCCATTTATGTGGTAGTTCATGGGTACAGAGTTTTTACCAAAGGGGAAGACAATGCACTTTTTGACATTGAGCTTGAGGCCATGCCTCTGACACCAGGCATCTGTATCAGTGAGGCACTTCTGTATGATATCCACATCATTTGGGGACTCGACTATGGCTCCTAGTTTGCAGTCATCTGTGAACTTCATTAGCCAGAAGCCTTCTGTGTTAGCCTGTACTTCAGAGAAGTAGATACCAAACATGAGAGTCCCCAGGATGAACCCTGTGGTACTCCACTTGGCACTGGTTTGAAGTCAGATTTGGAGTCTGCAACTTTTACAGTGTGGGCTCTGTCAGTGAGCCAGTTGGCAACCCATCTTGTGACGTAGGGATTTATACCTAGTTTAGTGAGTTTAGCTATAATTCCAGAATGGGGGTGGTGTTGAAAGCCTTTGCGAGGTCAAGATAGGCTGTGTGAACCATCTTACCCTTGTCTACGGCTTTGGCGACTGCCTCAAAGAAGTCGATCAGGTTCAGAAGGCATGAGCTGCCTTTCACAAACCCGAACTGGGTGGGGTCCAGAGTTTGGAGGTTACCAATGTCTTTGTTTATGAGTTCCAAGATGATATGTTCCATGACCTTGCAGACCAGGCTTATCAAGCTAATAGGGCGATAGTTCCCAGGATCAGTGGTGGCTCCCCCTTTGTGGAGTTGGATAACTGTTGCTGTGCACCATTCAGTGGGCACAAAGCCTGATGTGAGACTATGATTGAACATGGTGCTTAGGTGGGGAGCCAGTTCATTCTGAAGTTTGTGTAAACATAGCCTGGGATGTTGTATGGTCCCATGGATGCTGTGTTTCTGTTTTAGAGAGTGCAGCTTTTACCTCCATAGATGTGATTACAGGGACTCTGCATTCTTCCTGTATAGATATGGGCCCTTTAGGGGTGAGAGGGAGGTAAAGATAGGACTGAACCTATCTGCCAGGATGTTGGCAATATCAGATGGTTCTGTAATTTTCATGCCGTTGTGCTGTAACTCAGAACAGATCTGGGTGTTGCCATTGATATTCTTGACATATCTATAGAATGTTTTGTGGTTGCCCTTAGAATCAGTGGCAATTTTGTTTTCATAGCTAGCTTTGGAGGCTCTTATAAGGGATCTCAGCTTCTTACTGAGGCTGACCAGGGAGCTCCTCCATTCATGGGATTTTACTCTCTTTTGCAACAGTTTCTTCCTTCTGTTGTAGAGTTTGTTTATGGCAGGGGACCACTAGATTGACTTCCTTTTTTTGGAGGATAGCGTCTTGGTTCTGTTTGCGATAGCATGATCCATGCACTCGTGTAAGTGCTTATAGAGTGCATTTGTGTAGGATTCAGCAGTCATAACTGTATTGTCCATCTGCATGGGTGTCATGAAGTTCACCACTTCTGTCTTAAGAAGCATGAAGTTAGCTTTGGAGAAATTTTCTACTGTGGTTTCTGTAATGGTGGGTGAGGGCGGGATGTGGTTATCTAGGAGGATTAGCTTATGGTCGGATCGGACCAACGAGGAGTTGACTTCAGGTGTGGAACACTGGTCACTCGTGTTGGTAATGACTAGGTCTAGGATATTGTTGCCCCTGGTGAGGGTGTGGATAAGATAATCCAGGGCATTGGAATTTATGAATTCCAGAAAGCATTGAGTGAAGGAGTTGGTACATGAGTAGTTTTCCCAGTTTATGGTGGAGTAGTTGAAATAACCCATTATTAAGGTGTTTGGTTGAACCCTAATATTTTCCAGTATATCAAAAAAAGAGGAGTGGGAATCCTGAGGCATGGTGGGTGATCTGTAGCAAGCTGCAATTTGGATTGCAGCTTTGTCCAGAGTTAGTTACACTTGGATAACCTCGGATGCATTATGATGTGCAACTAGCCTGGAGGTGTGGATATCCTTAATGAATATGGGCACACCTCCACCTTTGGTGTTCTGGTCCAGGTTAGATGGCCGAAAAGTGTGGTATGAGTTATAGCCTGGTAATGCAGGGGTGCTCTCTAGAGCCTTGAACCAGATCTCTGTCACTGCACAGATATCAATGTTCTCCATTTTAAGGAGTGCCTCAAGTGAGTGCAATTTGAGATTTAGACTTCTAGCATCGAGTAGCATTGCCCTCAGTTTTTGCTTGCCTGTTCCTGTTACGGTGGTGAATTTGTCATTTGAACCTTGCCTAAAAAAGGCAATATAGAGGCAGCAAAAGCCTTAGCCAGTATCCAGAATCCCAGGGGTGACAGGTGCAGGCCATCTCTGGCAAAGCATTGTGGTCTGCCGACCATGTCGTCCCAGGCAGACAGACACTGGATCCCCTTAGAATGACACCAGAAGCTTACCCAATTGTTGAAGTCAATTATTTTGTCCTTGTACTGCGGTCATGTTCTGGGCAATGGCAGGATGCTACTCTGGGCTAGGGTCATACCTGCCTGGGCTACAAGATTGGAGAGCTCTTCCATGTCTCTTTTCATGTAGTCCAGGGAGGTATGTCTCAGGTCGTTCACACCAACATGGACAATGACAGAGTTATATTTGTACTTGTGGAGTGATATGAGTTTGTGGGTTATGTGGCAGATTCTGGCACCCGAAAGGCAGATGACAGTAACCTTCTCCTTGTTTAGCCTGGTGAGTGGGACATCAGTGTGCCTGACTATAGAGTCACCTATGACTAGTTCATAGGTTCATAGGTTCATAGGTTGGGACTAGTTCATAGGTTCATAGGTTCATAGGTTGGTACTAGGCTATCAGCCCTACGGCCTATACAAGCCTAGCCATAACAATTCCCTGGCTATTTCTTCCCACATTATTTACTTTCCTGGACCCCTGTATAGCAGGGCGACTGACGTGATCCCTGGGGTGAATTTCCTTTCTCCCATCCAATCGTCAAGGTTCCTCTTGAAGAGGTCCAAAGAGGCACTCTGCTTGACATGTATGGGCAATCTATTCCAGCGTCTGGGGAGTCTCTGGGTCAGGAACCTATCCCTCCAGCATGTTTTGTTTATTGTGATGACAAGGTTTAGATCCCTGGAGCGTGTAGCTCTGAGGGATTGGGATTTCTTTAAGTGTAGCATGTCCAACAGCTCTGGGTTTGACATGGCCTTGTATGTTAAGCAGAGATCGCCTCTGAGTAGACGATATGCAACAGAGTATAGCTGGAGTTTTTAAGCGGTCAGCGTAGGGCATCTGCTTTAGGCCTGTGATTCTTTTAGTGAGGTATTTCTGAGGCCTTTCCAGTTGTTGCAGATGTCTTGAGAGGTACATACCAAATGGGGCGTTGTATTCTATAATGGGTCTAATGAGGGATGAGTACAGTGGGACAATGACCTCCTTTTTTCTGGATGAAAAGCCCTTTGTGATGAGGTGTGCCACATAGAAGGATTTCCTGACTGTTGTGGCTATGTGGTTATCGAAGGTGAGACCACTGTCCACCTGTGTCCCTAAGTCTCTTATCACACTTTCTGTGTTTAGTGTACTGCCACCTATATGGTAATTCATGGATACATGTTTTTTTCCCAAAGGGGATAACAATACATTTCTTGGCATTGAGCTTGAGCCCATGGCTCTGGCACCAAGCATCTGTTTGTTAGGTGCGTTGTTTTGCCTTATGGGCTGCGGTTTATTGGCACACTGAGTCTGTGGGATGTGTGTCATTTGGGTTGTGTTGGGGGGTGGATGTTGCCTGCGTTTCTGCTTTGGAGGTCTCTGTTGCTTGAGCAGATTATCATTGAGAGTCTCCGCAAATGTTTTTTTGTTTCTATGTGTGGATTTTGGTGGTGTAGGTTTAGTGGTACTATGTGATGAGTGTGGTGTGGTGCAAGTGTTTACCTTCTCCTCTTGACTGTCACGTTCATTCTTGGTTGGAGAGAGCTTTACCTCCAGTTTGGCTAGATAAGTGCATCTCTCACAGGTTGTGGTGTTGGGTGGTAGGAGGAGAGGGTTGTCTGTGTACATGAGGCAATTGTTACATTGCCCCAAGATGCCCAGATTCATCAGATAGACAGGAGAGAACACTGGGAGCTGACCCTTGGACATGACTGAATAAAGACCTACTTTCCTCTAGACATGTGAAGAAAGTGCATATAAGAGCTGTTTTTCTCTAAGCAAGTGAGGAAAGTAAGTACAAAAACTGTTTTCCTCTAGGTAAAGAGGAATGTTGAGTGCTGTAGTAATTTGTAGCTTACCTATTTTATTTATTATTTTACATTTGTTAACCAGGGGTGTCTGACTGAGCCGAAAAGGCCCTTTTTCAGCAGAGGCCTGGGGAGAAAAGCTCCACATAGAAAAATTACAGATACATTTAGTTATTTAGACATGATCAGTATACACACAAATTACAAAAGACATGTTTTTACAGTGGTTTGCAGCACATCAACAGTTACAGTGGAGAGAACAAACAACAAAATATTAATTTAAAAATAAAGGTAATTAATAGATTTGTGGTGTACAGCTGAAATTTGCAACATAGGTAGAATACATACATAGTACACAGGTACAGTACATACTTTGTAGATTAGCCAGTGTTTGTGAGTAAGATTGAAAACTATTATCAAGTACTCTAGGTTTAGTATGTGTACCTTATCCGTTTTCACTAGCCTGGGGAGCAATCATGGCACTGCCAACTTTGTCTGAGATGTTGCCTGATGCGGTCTTTAAAGGAGGCTTTGGACCATGTGTTTTGAATGCTAGTGGGGACAAAGTTCCATTTTTTAGCCACTGAACTACTATATAGTGCATCTCCAAAGCTATTGTAGCTGTTGGTGACTTCTAATAGTTGTTTGCTTGATGATCTAAGAGGCCTTTTAGCTGAGTGACGCTGTACTAGGTTTTTGAGGGCAGGACACTTATTGGGGAGGTAATAGATCGAATGACAGAGGCAGAGCTGATTGTAGTCTAGGCGGTTGAGTAGTTCAAGCCAGTGGAGCTGTCTCAAAGCAGTGCGGTGATGAGTTCTATATGAGCAATTTGCAGCAAAGCAGGAAATTCTGTTATAGCAGGCTTCCATTTTGCTTAGTTCAGTTTGGTTGAGATTAGTCAGACTGGGAGTTCTATAGAGTAGGGTGGATAGAAGTTGGGAGCGGGCAATGGCTGATCTTGTGTTGTTGGTAAAAAATGGTTTGATACAGTAGAGTGATCCCAGTTTAGCATGTACTTTTTTTAATAGTTAAGTTGAGATGACTATCAAATTTTAGGTGGGAGTCTATGGTTATTCCCAATAGCTTAGCCTGTGCCACTGGAGTGATTGGAGTAGCATTTGTGGAGTAGATAGTGAATTGACTGTTATCAGTGTTTTTCTTAAAACTGGTTATAATAATAAGCTGAGTTTTCTTTGGACTGAGGATAAGTTGGGCTTTGGTAAGGTAGTTTTCAACGTCAGAGAATGCTAGTTGAGTTGTTTGCAGGAGGGTGGGAATGTTTTGTGCAGCACAGATTAAGGTAGTGTCATTTGCATACTGAATGATAGATGCATGCCGTGTGGAGGTATAGAAGTCATTTGTGAAGATTGTGAATTGTAGTGGTCCTAAGATAGAACCCTGTGGTACTCCTATAGTTATGGGCAGCTGAGGAGAGAGAGAATGTTCCCATTTAACAGCTTGGTACCTGTCAGTTAAGTAGCTTTGGGACCAGGGAAGAGTGGAATTTGATAGGTGATATTGGTTTAGTTTTTTAGCAGGATTTGGTGCGAGACTGTGTCAAATGCTTTGGACATATCCAAAAAAAGAGGTGACACCTGCAAGCCTTCATTTTTGAGATGGCTTACTGTGTCTGTGAAGCAGAGGAGGGCTATAGGGGTACTATGGGCAGGACTGAAACCATGCTGAGTAGGTGACAGGATGTTGCTGTCTAGGAGATATTTTAGCACCTGGGTATGGATGCATTTTTCTAGGATTTTGGCCAGGGGGGAGAGTAAAGCAAATGGTCTGTAGTTATTAAGTTCAGTGGAGGTCCCGTCTTTATGTATGGGTGTAACAGAATATTTTCCAGAGTTTGGGCACATAGTTTGCAACAATTGATCTGTTTATGAGAGTGGAGACTGGGATAGCAATAGCATCTGCTGTGAGCTTCAAGAAATAGCTGGGGAGTAGGTCGGCTGCTGTTGATGAGGTTTTTAGTTTGGAGAGCATGCTTTTGATTGAAGTGGTGGAAACTGTTTTGAGGGTAAAGCTTGTATTAGTGTTATTTGTGTTGGGTGGGATAGTGAGGAAGGAACTGTCCTGTGATACTAAGGATAGAATTGAGTTCACAAAGTGGGAGTTGAATTGTGTTTCGATGGGAACTTTAGTGTCAGGGGTGGTTGGTTTAGGGTTAGCCTTTTAGGTGGGTTTTAGTAGCTGGTTTACATTTTTCCAAAATTTTTGGGGGTTGTGTTGGTATTTAGTTTGTAATGTCATGTAGTAGGATTTTTTGTCCAGCCTAATGCATTTTTTTGCATGGTTGCACAGTTCTTGGTACGTAGCTAGGCTTTGTGTTTCTTTGTTTTTTTGATAGTGAAGCCAGGCATTGTCTCTGGACTTGAGGATTTGTTTGGTTTCTTTACTGAGCCAGAGGTTTGTAGAGGTTCTAACCTTGATTTTGCGCAATAGAGTGAAAGTGTCTAGGTGTTGTAGAAATGTTTTGTTGAAATATGCTACAGCCTGGTCAAGTGGGAGGGTTTTTAGGGGGGTCCAGTCACAGTTACAGAGTAAAGTATTGAGAACCTCAGGAGAGAAATTTTTTGTGTTTCTAGTCGATATATAGTTAGTGGTTTTGCATATGCTTGTTCTACTATGTATAAGGTATATTATGTTGTGGTCACTTAAGGTTTCTGGGAGACTGTCTGCGTGGGGGTACAATGTGAGGTTGTTAGTTAGGACCCAGTCAAGGATGGATTCCCTTTTAGATTTTTTATCACATCTAGTTGGAATCTGGACTAGCTGCTGGTAGCCATGGAGATTTATTAGATTACTTGGTGGTTCTGATATGCAGGTGAACCAATCTAGGTTGAAATCCCCCAGAATAAGAGTTTCTTGTGAGTATGTGGAAGAACACCAGGATAAGAAGTCTTCAAGGCTAGTAGGTGTATTACCAGGTAGAATATAGATCACAATTGTAGTGATGACCTTTTTAGAGTGAAGTTGAAGTTGTGAGATAAGTATGTCCCAATTATTGGGGGAGGGGTAGGAGTTTGGTAATTAACATACAGTTAAGTTGGACTTATACAGAAAGGCAGTTCCACCCCCTTTACAAAGTGGTCTGTCTTGTCTAATGATATTGTAGCTGGTAGAGAGAACTTCTGAGTTAGCTATGTTTTTATTTTGCTAGGTTTCTGTTAAAGCAACTATGTCTGGGGAGTAGTGTGCTATTGTGGCCTGGAGTTCAGGTTTTTTATTTTTGATACTTATAATATTAATATTTTTGCCCAGGGATGAAGATAGTGAGGGTGTTATGTTCTGCCATTTGCGTTGGAGCATTTTGTTTTGGACAGGATGGATTTGGGCCTGGGTTGGGGTGGATATCCCCACTTATGGTGAGCCTGGTGTTAAAATGGTGATACAGATGTTGGAGTTTGGTGATGAGTGTGAGAAAGTATTGGGTTTTTTTGGAGTAGGAATGAGAACATATGTGTTTAGTTCTGAATTGGTCCATTATGTAGTTCTTGAACAATTGTGCGCATGTATTATGATAATATGCGGTGTCTGTATATGAGAGTGCATAATGTAGTGCTGTTCTACTAAGTTTAGGGATATTGCTAGAGTGATAACTTGTGGTGTTATAAAGAATTATGAGAAGACAGACTAGACCTAATTGTGTGATAGCCATGGTTATAAAGTTTAAGTTGGTTCTAGGTGAGGGTCTGGATAAAAATTATAGGGTTGCAGTATATGTGGATGGGTGATGTAAATAATGCCTAGTGGAATGAGAGTGGTTGGGAGTATTTTGTGGTGGAGCAAGTTGGTGTGGTATAATGTGATCTGACTTGAGGAGCTGTTATTGGTGGAGGTGATGTGAGGATGAGCTGTGGGTGTGGCTGTGATTACTATAAATGTAGAGGTAGTGGGGGCATGAGGGAATAGGGGGCAGGGCAGGGGGAGCAGAGAGAGCCCGAGCATTAGCGAGGGTGAATGGAGTGGGGCAGAGCCCACCAAGACAAGAGTAAAAATTAAGTATTACTTTACAAATCTGAACACTTTAAACAAATTCCTGAGGTCTAATGGCTTACCAGCAAACAGAATGCAATTGCTGAAGAGCACTTGTGTCCTTGTTGGAGATTAGAAATTTAAATATGGCTCCATGCTCAGCAGGATTCTAATATAGACTTAGTATTGGGGGAGGGAGATAGCACAAGGGGTGTAAACCAGGTGGAATGCAAAGAAACCAGCGAAACCAGAGAGGCAATCCGTGGAAATCTATCAGTGAAGGCCTCAGAGGGGGTAAGTAATAATTCAAACTATCTGTAAAGTGAAGGAGAGAAGAGACAGCAAAGTTTATTAAGGTTGGGAGTGTGTCTTCATATCGACTTGATTATTAGTAGCCAGTTTGTGCACAGATTAGAGTAGGGAGATACATTAGCAATGAAGGGGAATGTATAGAAATGCAAATAAACAGGTGGGCCTCCAAATGATACAAACTAAGACAGAAAGCACTGAGAGGGCTGTTTGATGGTTAATTTAGTCACAGGGATCTGAATTAAATGTATACTTTCTATTGGACAGTTAGGATTACTGCAATAGCTGGAGGGGGGGCACAAGGCTACAAAAGTCAGTTTTATTAGCACGCTGAGAACTACTAAGAAATACTGCTAATGTTATAGCTTCACTCTCATAAACATACAAGTAGAATGCCTGGGTGAACTGACCCTGCTCTTGAGGCTCAAAATGTATATCCTTGTTTGTTATGCAGTACTGATTCCTTCTTATACTGTATGGGTGGGGTGGTAGCCGCAGACTGCAGATTTGCTTGAGTCTGCTAAGTAGAATGTTTGGGTGAACTGACCCTGCTCTTGAGGCTCAAAATGTATATCCTTGTTTAGTTCTGCAGTACTGATTCCTTCTTAGACTGTATGAGTGGAGTGGTAGCCGCAGACTGCAGATTTTCTTGAGTGTGCTCAGCAAGCAGAATGCAATTGCTGAAGAGCACTTGTGTCCTGGTGGGAGACCAGACATTTAAAAGTTTAGTGCTAACAAGTTCCAAACAAGTGTTGAGCATAAATAAGCAAATTCAGTGCTAAAACTAAGAATCTGCACCTGGATCGTTTGGTAGATAGGCTACCTAGTGCTTACCACTCCCACTGATAAGCTGGAATGCTTCCCTCCTCCCAACATGGAGCTCAACATCTCACCCACACCCCCCCCCCAGAAAGGTAACCACCTTGCAAAACCTCTCCAATGCTGATATTGCAGTCATAAAAATGGGTGGATGACTTCAATGCATCCATGCCATTGGGAAATAGCTTAATGACTGTCGCATCATAGACATATGCACTACACAAACATGTACATGGATTCATGGTACTAGCCATTGCCAACAGAACATAGACACTGTCCTCCAAACACTGGAAGCCATTGTGATGGTCCCTTGCCATTACTAATGTGTACAACAGAAGGAGGACGTTGTTGCAGAAAATGGTGGTGTTCCAAGACTGGTGAACCGCCTTATTAGCCTCAAACACAACTTAGGATCTCTCATGGAATCAACTACAGGCAGCTATGAAGGCAGATTTGCAGCATACACTGATGACAATCACAAAAGCCTTTGATAGTTATATCAACAACCTCCACAGCAATAACCACAAGTGTGGTGAGTTACTGCACAATGCTGATTCCTATCCTGACACAACAGATATTGGCCACAGTCTTGCCAACTCATTCAGTGCCAGCTTTACCCCTCTCTCCCCCAAAGGGGATGATCACAATACCAGATGAATGCCAGGCACCCAGCATTACTGCAGGCCAGGTTAGACCTGCATTTTCCAAAGGCAAGGATACAGCTTCCATGGGACCCCAACATATCTGTGGCTGTGTTCTACATGACATACAAAGAGACCTGGAACCACATCTGTGTGCCCTGGTCAGTCACAGCCTCACCCCAGGCTTTATCCTTCCAAAATGGCACACTGCTACAGTCATCTCTCTCCATAAAGGGGTAGCATCTACAGACCCTGGGGATTATTGGGCATTTAGCCTGACAAGTCTGCTATGCACAGGTATGGAGCATCATCAGGGACCTGATTGACCAAGATATGGGTGATCTCTTAACTCTGGACCCAACACAGTTTGGCTTTGTGAATGGCAGATCATCCCTGCTCAGCCTGGTTGATGTCTTTCAGTGACTCACCAGGGCTGTGTATGACAGTAAGGCACTGCATACAGCCTACCTCAATCTGGCCAAGGCTTCTGATACCATTCCTCAGTCATTGATTATTGGTAAGCCCACAAACTAGGCTTCAGCCCCTATATCAGTGGGAGGTTTGCAAATTGGTTCACAGAACACACAGTATGACAGTGGCAAACTCCACACCACATACTGGAGAGACCTCTACCTCAGTACCACAATCACCACAACATGCTGGTGGGTCAGGTCCCTCACCAAGAAACTGCACATGTCTTGGAATACACTTCCCATACATGTCATGCAGAGCACCTAGCTGACCCTGTTTCAGAGAAATCTTGATGAGTGGATGGGTAATAGACAGTTAGACCCAAGGATCACTGCAGTGGCTATACTTGATACAGGCACTGGGATGTAAGACTGGGTGGCACAATGGCAGGGCCCTTCTATGTACTAGGCTTGTTAAGGCTCCTGGGCCATTACCTACTACACACTTGTGAACCTATAAAGGGAATGACATTAGCAGGACTAATAAAGTAGTGCACTGGGTGTTAAACTTATCAAAACACTTTGTCCTACAAATACAATTGCCAGATGTGAGAGTAGAACCCCTACTTAACTAGTGATTTGTACCACTGCATTACACAGTTACCGCACGTGGTACAGAGCATACTGGGCTGAGAGTTGGCCAAAGGTGCTGATATGGGGAATGACATCAGCAGGACTGATAACATAGGGCAGTGGATGGGAAACATATCAAAATACTTCTGCTTATAAACATACATACCCACACACATTTGCTGGATACGTACTTACAAACATACACACATCTGCCAGACACAAGAGTAGAACCCCTGACAAACTAGTCATTTGTACTATAGTGTTAAGCATTTATCACACACACACTACTGAGCTTACTGAGCTGACAGCTGGCCAAGGTTGCTGATAAGTGACTGACATCATCTGGAATGATAAGGTGGGGCACTGTGAAGTGTGGATGGGAATGGCATAAAACTGTTTCACCTATAAACAAACACACAACTCCACCAGTCCTATACACACAACTGTCTCACACACACTTTTACATTTGCCAGGACTAAGATTATAGCTCCTACCTAACTAGTTATTTATATTATCTTGTTATGCAGTTATTGCACGTGCCACAGAGGTTATGGGTCTGAAGCCTGATGGAAGGCACTTCTAAGATGACTGATATCTTCAGGACTGCTAAAGTAGGGAAAAGGGAAGTGTACTGGGTTTGAATGGACCCAGAACCATTTAAATGTGAAGACACACACACTTTTACATTTGCCAGGACTGAAATTAGAACTCCTCCCTAACTAGTTATTTATACTATGGTGTTATGCAGTTAGCGCACTTGCCACAGAGCTTATGGGGCAGAAGCTTGATGGAAGGCACTTCTAAGATGACTGATATCTGCCTAAAGTAGGAAAAGGAGAAGTGTACTGGGTTTGAATGGAAACAAAAGCATTTAGTTGTGAACACACTCACACAAACCCTTTCTCATTTGCCAGGAATGAGATCAGAACTCCTACCTAACTAGTGATTTATACTGTAATGTTATGCAGTTATCGCACATGCCACAGAGCTTATAGGGCTGGGTCTAACAAAGGTGACTTCTATGGTGACAGACATCTTCAGGACTGCTAAGGTGGGGCAATGGAAAGTGCACTGGGTGGGGAAGGCCTGTTCATTCCTAGATCCTACTGACATTTCTCTAGGTGTATGAGCATTCCCAGTGTGTCCTTCTATAGAACATGTGGGACTCCATTCCAGGGATTGTTGTGCTCCAGTCTGGTTTGTTTTGTGCTACAGCAATACCTCTCAACCTGTTGGTGCAGGATATCTGGAGATAGCCTATCCGACTGTGGGGACAATTAGCCATACAATGATTGGACAATTTCTCTCAATAACGTATAGGTTGCTAGGGTTACATGGTTTATTTTAGCAGACATCTGTCATATATGCCATTTGACACTGTCAAGTATTGTTTCAGTACCTGGTGACATACCTCCTCAGATCATCACAGTGATTTACCAGAGGAATACAGGATGGATGATGCACACACAAGGTTTATGGGCCAAATGCTACGCATTCTTGCACAATCCAGCCTGTTGAGGGGTGTGACTACAAGCAATTGACTGCTGGTGCTGTGGAAATGGTCCAGCACCTTGGTGATATATTACAATGGCAGAATCTCTGTTCATTTATGTTCTGGCCTGATCTGATTTCCAGTCCACAGTTGGGTAATATAAGTCAGACAGGATCAGGGTGACAGGCAGACTCCAGATAGAATTGTAGGGGATAGGATATGTGGGTGTGGGTGTGTCCTGGGCAGATATGTTTGCCTATAGCTACCAGTACTTTGCATTCATCTCTCCTCAATGGTTGACTGCACTTGGAGGGTCTTGTATATGTCAGACTGTTTGATGCATTTGTCACACATATATGTATGGCCCACCTTATTTTGCTTGGATGGCCCCATGTAGGGGTCAGGATGTTGCATAGGATGAGTGACCAGGGAGGGGTGTGTTACTCCCCATGGCTGTGGCCCAGGGTTCTGTGGGTGCAGACTTGTCACCATCTTCCAGGTTAGGCCTGCCTGCAGTGAGTGCATTCCCATGTTTAAACTCCTAGCTCTGCCTGTTGACTGTACAGAGTATCACAAAATGTCTACATCCATGACTCATATATCTTTTTGGTTACCCAAACAAGTGTGGTTTTCTCACAAAAGTGTTTTGCAAGTCACTCAGGGTTGAAGTCAGATATTACTGACAGTTGACATTGCAGTTTCAGACTTTGTACCCATCAGACATTCCATGGTACTACAAATCATTCCATCAACTTTACAACATTATTAGAGCAGTATTTCACAAGTGTCCTTCTCTTTGGACCTTTATCACCCCATTATTCATGGCTTTGTCCTGATTTCTGTCTCCCTGAGGCTGACAGGCTTGCTATTAGTAGTTGTCAGCATGGTCTTTCTTTGCATTTTGTGGATTGTGTTATGTTGGTGTTATGGACCCCACTGTGGCTGAGGCATAGGGATTTGCCAGAGGCCTGTAGGCCAGGTGTGACAGATGCAAGCCATCAGTAGCAGAACAGTGCATTCTGATGATCATATGTTCATAGGTTCATGGGTTCATAGGTAGGTACTAGGCTATCTGCCCAAGGGCATTTATAAGCCTAGCCAGAGTGTGTCAGCTTTTGCCACCCCATTGATTAATTAACTGAGTCTCTGTCAAGAAGAGCCAATGAAGTGATCCCAGGGGTGTATTTTCTGTTACCCATCCACTCGTCAAGGTTTCTCTTGAAGAGTGTTAGTGAGGGGCTCTGCCTAATGTAGTTAGGAATTTTGTTCCAAAGCATGGGGAGTCTCTGTGACAGGAATCTATCCCTCCAGCATGTTCTATTTATTGTTGTGGTGAGGTTTAGCTCACTAGATTGAGTGGCTCGCAGTGACTTGTATTTCTTTAGGTGGAGAATGTCCATCAATTCTGAGTTGGACATGGCTTTGTAAGTCAGGCAGAAATCACCTGTGAGTAAGCGATATGCCACTGAGTACAGCTGGAATTTTTCCAGTCGGGCTGTATAGGACATATGTTTGAGACCAGTAATCCTCTTGGTGAGGTACTTTTATGGTCTTTCCAGCTGTTGGAAGTGTCTTGTGAGGTACATCCCAAACAGGGCATTGTAGTCTATGATGGATCTGATGAGTGACGAGTAGAGGGGCACTATAACCTCTTTATTTCTAGATGCGAACCCTTTAGTAATTAGATGGGCTACATAGAAGGATTTCCAAACTATTTTGGCAATATAATTGTCAAAGGAGAGATTACTATCTACCTGGGTCCCCAGATCTCTTATTCTCTCTTCTGTATTAAGGGGGCTGCCACCTATGTGGTAATTCATGAGTGTTTTGTTTTTCCCAAACGGGATGACTATGCATTTTTTGGCATTTAGCTTGAGACCATGACTTTGACACCAGGTGTCCGTCTCAGTAAGGTCCTTTTGGAGAATGTCTGTGTCAGCAGGAGAGTCAATTATGGCTCCCAGTTTGCAGTCATCAGTGAACTTGGTTAACCATAGTCCTCCTGTGTTTGCCTGTACTTCTGAGAAGTATATTGCGAACAGTAGGGGTCCCAGGACCGAGCCTTGTGGGACACCACTTGTGACTGGTTTAGAGTCGGACCTGGAGCCTGCTATTCTTACCGTGTGAGTTCTGTCTGTAAGCCAGTTGGCAACCCATCTCATGATGTAGGGTTTATGTTCAGGCTGGTGAGTTTTTCTATAATTCCCGAGGCTGTTCCCAGGCTGCCGGCAGGAGACACCCTTGGGATGACACCAGTAAGTTGACTGTGGGTGTTACTGACAATTGCTTTCTGTTAATATTGTGCCATCATGATGGTTGACAGCTGGATGCTGCCTAAGTCTAGGAACATGTTATTGCCTTTCTATGGGATTAAGGGGGGCTATCATGACTGTACACGATACACATCTGCACAGACTGTGCTGATGTTTGCTTAACATTTTGGTCCCATGTAGCATAGTGGTGTGCCATATCTTTCAGTCTACAGGCATAACAGTATGAACCACAGGTTAGATTGTTCTGGCATAGATATTTGTAGTTTCAGACTTTTTACCTTTCAAATCCATACTGCTACTGCCAGACCTGCTGTGATATCACTGTGTAAAACTCTGTGGGTGGGTATTTCATGGATGTTGCCATGTGGGAGCCTTTGCCAGGCATTTCTGTATGGTTGTATACAGCTGATCTGTTATGTGGGGTTAGTGGTGGGTATGGGACCCTCACTTTGACATCCATGCATGTGACCTATGACCCCCCCCCCCAGTTATTTGGCTCACTACATATACTGCAGTGTTATTTGTCAACTAGGGTGGTACTGCATGGTGTGGGTAGAGCAGTACTAGAGATACACATCCTGCTGTCCCACAAAGATGTCAGTTGTCTGCTGCTATCCCAGTTAGCCACCCCATTCCCTTACATGCTTGAGCAATACCATAGATATGCTATCAGAAAATCCCACTCCATTAATTTAATTTGTTACAGAGCCTGGCTTACCTTGTGCCTGCAGCTGTTGTGAGGGTGATGCTTGTGGGCTGACTATGTCAGATGCATACAATACACTGTCTATACATGGTTAGGTATAAATGGTGTGATGCTTGGCATCTATTTTACTGTGTGTGCGAGTCAGACAGAAAGCGAGAGATCCCCATTTTGTTCCTGCTGCAGTTGTTTCTGCAGGATCATATTGTGTAGCATGGCACATACTATGACCATGTGAGCACATGTGGCTGAAGAGTACTGCAAGGCTCCACCGCATATGTCAAGGCAGTGGAACTATGACTTGAGCATCCCAAACACACACTCTATAATGATCCTGGTTTGTGAGTGTGCCTCATTATGGCATTCATGTGTGGGTGAGTTTGCATTTCTGATGGGTGTCATCATCCATGACTCAAGTGAGTAGCCAGCATCCCCCATTAAATGGCCATATGAGATGTCACCCCTGACAAACCACTGCTACAGATTTGAGGAATGCCAGATGTGGGAGTCATGTTAGCTTCCAGGCAACCGGCACACACATTCATGATAATGCCCTGGGCATCTCACACGACCTGGCAAGTATCATACAGCAACTGGACAGGTAAAATCCTTGGTTATAGCCAGGGTGTTCCAAAGGGCTCTGTCCTAGGCCCATACTTGTTTAGATTGTATCTTTCAAACCTAACTTTTTCATCTGAGGTGTTCTACAGTCTATAGGCAGACAGCCTGAAATTGGGTAAACTGATTACAAGTGTTACAGATAAGGCAGGCATGTCTGCAAAATAACTTGACTAAATTGACCATTTGGGTACAGGAGAATAATATGCTGATAAATACATCAGAAACTAAGTATATGAGATTTGATAGGGATAAACTGAAAGGTGAATATTTAATACAGCACACAGTGATTGAGACTGTAAACTCATTTAAGGACCTGGGTATATGGGTAGATTCAATTATGAGCTTTTCTTATCATATCAACCAATTGGTTAATAATAGTTATAGAACTATAGGTTCTATAAAACGATTTATAAAGTCTAGAAAGTTAAAAATAATGAAGTCATTGTTTGTAAGTTACATTAGACCGAAACTTGAGTATGAAATAACAATATGGAAACCCTATAAGAAGACATGCATGAGTAAACTGGAAAGAGTACAGCAAAAATATATCAATGGTATACATGGATGTGAAAATCTACGTTATTATGAAATACTAAAATATCTGAACTTGTACAGTATCTTTTACAGATATCTAGGAGGAAATATATTATTCAGGTATATAGGGCATTTAGGGACAACTATCTCTGGGAATATTTGAGTTTATCAAAAAGTACTAGAGAATCATCAGATAACCTGTGTAGAATATTCTATAGGAATGAGAAGTGTACTAACTGGTTCTCTGACAGAGTAGCTGATGCATGGAACAGACTGCCAAATTACATTAAAACAAGCACTAGTGTAGATATTTTAAAGAACAGACTGGGCACTTATTATGGGAACAAGTGTTTTGGTATATTGGCAAGCTAGAAGGACATTTATGCCCGTGCTTGAAATATTTGTATGTATATATGTATATATGTACAGATTACAGTAATATTCAAATGCACAAGGATTTTCTTCAAAACAGCTTGAGGAGCAGGTAAGAAGCAAGGCAGACAAGAATCATCAATTTCACACAACTTGAACATTCATTTATTCTCAACTTTTTTTAAATGTTAATTGCTTCATAAACAATATCTGAAAGGAATTTGTTACACAGGGGCAAAGAAAACAAAATCACTAACACTTTAATACTTCTAATTAACATATTACTTAGATCTGACATTCAGTTAACCCAGCAATGTACATACTAAGCAAAGTTAAACAAATAAGATAAAATTCTTAACTGTTGTAGCCTTTTTGTACTCAAATGATTTTTATTTTGATGAAATAACACAATAATTTAATACATTCATAACATTCAATAAACTGATGTAGTCTTAAAGTTATTCTGTTGCTTATAATTTAATGACATTATCTTACAGGAACTATTTAACATTTAGAAATACATTTATGTGTACTCAAATGAAATACAGTGTCTTTCACTGTAAATATAGTAAACAGTAAAGCTAACCATTTATATTCTTTATCATGAGAAATGCTTTAGCTTAAAATATTAATACATACCTACACATGTGTTGAAGCTTAATGTTCAATGAAAACCTTTTGTTTAAATGGGTAAATCTATTGTTTCAGCAAATAAAAGTCTGGCAATCAGAGAATAAAAGTCACTTATTTTTAAGCTTTTTTAGTTTTATAAGAAGTTTTCCAAGAATTCATCTGACTCTGTCTCTTGAAGGATATACTATTACAATCTATTTTTGTCAGCATTATTAAGGATTTTACTTTTTTTTAACAAAAGTGGAAGCCTTTTCCAGTGTGTCAAATATTTTAGTTCCTTCAGAAAGAAAGAAATTGATCTTTCTAGGAAACACCAAAGTAGCTTTAATATTTTTCTTTTTAGGTTCTTTAATAAATGGTAATCAAAATTCTCTTTTACTCATTAGTTTACTGGAATAATCATTGTCATATATGACTACATGTTTACCTACTTTAACATGTGGGCTAAACTGTGCTGTTTTTAATACTTGATATTTTCCTAAGCCAGGCATAAACTTAACTGTAATTGAACATAGTGGTGAATTTCCCTTCATTGAAGGTGTTCTCAGGAATCTATGTGCCCTTTCAATTCCAAAAGATAAAGTTTCTGGTAGATTTTATATTTTATGTAGCCAGGCTTTTAAGAAGTTTATTATATTGTCTCCCTCATACTTCTCAGGTATACCATAAATTCTAATCCCCATCATTCATTGATGGTATATTTCATAATTTTGAAAATTAGTTTTAAGTCATTTTTGAGAAAGTGGAGAACTACTGTAAATCTTGTTTATAGGGACTGCTTGATGTACCCATTTATAAAGGAATATACTTTAGAGAAGACTGAACTAGCACCAAGTACTAGGTCTTTTGAAGAACTGCAGCAATTATAGTTGTCAGAAAAGTCTGCACATAGGAAGGCATTTGGTTTGGATCAATTATATAATATTGTGGTATTTTCTGGGAGGGTGATCAAAATGTGAGACTTGAGGAAAAGGGTTACTGTTAAGTTGTTGGTAAGGACAAGTTCAGAAAGATTACCTAACCTAGTTGTAAGAGAATACTTTCATCAAGGGAATTAGCATTAACAAAATTGAAAAAAATTGACTGCATTTGTTACTAGTAGCACAGATATGCAAGATTATAGTGGGGTGATTAAAGTCACCCATTAGATGCAGAGCTTTTTTATCTGAATGACAATAAACATGCTCAGAGCAGGGACATAAGAGGGGGTTTATAGTTGGAAATGATATAGTAAGTAGTTTTTACTGAGATTTGACTAGCCCACTGTGCATTCCACTATGATACCACACACAAATTGTTACAGAAAAGGTTACTTAACAAAAATGTAGACATACAACCAGAGCTCCCTGTAGACCTGGATGCATGTTCAATGCTGAACACTGACAAGGAGATGTGTTATCTTTGCCTTGGAAACCAATGTTTGTAAGTTCACAAATATATACATATACATACACACATGTACATATACATTGTCAATGTAGGGAAGAGCCTCTAACTCAGACATTTTGCCATTCAAACCTATAATATTGAGCAGTGCTGTCTTAATATTATTTAAATAAGAATTTGCTGCCATGTCCATCAGCTGAACTTTGTCAAAAAAAGCAGTGGTGGAAACAATGCCTTTAATCACTAAGGAAAAGCCATAAGATAAGAGGTGCAGTCTATCTGTGACTACTTTGACCCAGGCAGTCAAATGGTGGATACTTCCTGCAACGACACCAGATAATTAAATAATTGTTGAAGTGCATTATTACATTTGTAGACTAAGGCATCATTTCTGGTAATCATAGAACTCTGCTCATCACCCCTGAATTTCCTGTGAGTTATTTGCTTTAAAAAGGCTCTATACCTATAATCAATGTTTTCTTATCCAGCCATCATGTCTGACTCACGAGCTCCTTGCCTTAAAAAGTACTTCACTTTCTACTGGCATGCAGCAAAATGCAGGAACAAGAAGGACCAACAATCAAAAGGAATTCTGGCAAAACACACCTGGAACATGTTGATTTAAGTAACAGACACAGCCAATCACAAGTGGGAGAGAAGTCCTTCTGATGAAAGTTATAGCCCACTAAAAGCTCAGCAGAGATGAGCACAAAGACATTATAAGTGGGAAAAGTGCAATCACTATTGTGAAACAAAGTCACCGGCTAACCAGCTGACACAAGAGAGAAAGAAGGAAGGAAGTACCCATAATCAACCACCAAAGTGGTGATAGGGAAAAACTGAAGGTTCCCACTAAGTTAATCAAAGGAGAACAAGCAAATGCATGGGTTGAACTGAGGTGGGCTACCAGCCACAACTCTGAGCTGAGATACCAGATGACCAAAGGCTTCTGAGCTTCCAAAAAAGCATAAGTTGCCTGTTTATTTATTTATTTTGCTTAATATATTATTTGCTGTACTTTGTATTGCCTGCTGCCTACTTTTATACTGTATTTATTTACTGTGTACTAAACTACACTGTTATACTGCAATTGCCTGCTACACTGTGCCTGTAAAATTTAATTGTATTGCTGTGTTCACCATTTATCAAGCTTTTTTGTTGTTTCCACTGTCTGTTAAGTATTTACTGGTATTTTTTTCCATAGTTTGAAAGCTATCTGTTCTGCCTGCTCTGGTTTTCCCACCAGAGAGTACTTAACTGATATGTTAACTTTTTAAATCATTCTTTAAAACCTCCTGGCTGATTTTCTGCTCTTTTAAATGTTTTTTTTCAGTGTCAAACTACTATTTTTCTCCTGTGTTAAATATTCTCTGTTTTTTCCCACTGAAACTAGGGTAGGAAGTAGCTATAGCACAGTCCAGATCCAGGCCTGCTGCTTCTGGAACTGTTCGTAGTGGTTTGTTTGTTCTGAGCATGTTTCCAGGCCATCTTCAATTGGAAGTAGCCTATCTGCACTTGTGTGAGAGAACTGTGTTTGATTGGCACCTGCCTGGTAAAGAGAGGCTGGTCTAGGGCTTGGAATAAGCATACATACTGTTATTTTTTTAATTTTGTTAAGAGTTTTTTTTTTTTCAAGTTTTAGGTTACGGTATTTAGGTCCTGTGCCCAAGCAGGTTTCTGCTTGTTTTTGCCAAACTGAACTGAGGTGGGCTACCAGCCCCAACTCTGGGATGAGATACCAAATAATTAGAGGCTTCTGAGCTTCCAAAAATTTAAGCTGGCTGTTTTTTTTTTCTTTTTTTTAGCTTATTTATACAATTTTCTGCTCATTTTATTGTCTGCTACCTACTTTTATACTGTATTTATTTACTGTGTACTAAACTACACTGCTATGCTGCAATTGTCTGCCACACTATGCCTGTAAATCTAATGGTATTGCTGTTTTCACTGTTTGGCAAGCTTTTTATTGTTTTCACTATTTGTTAAGTATCTAGTGGTATATTTTTACTGTTTTAAATCTATCTGTTCTGCTTGCTCTGGGTTCCCACCAAGCAGTAATTAAGTAATTGATGTGTTAACTGTTTAAATAATTTTTTACAGCTTCCTGGTCAGTTTTCTGCTGTTTTAAATGTGTTTTCAGTGTCTAACTGCTATTTTTCTGCTGTGTTAAATAGTCTATAGTGTTTCCCACTGAAACAAGGGTAGCTAGTAGCTGTAGCATAGTCCAGATCCAGGTCTGCTGCTTCTGGATCTGTTTGCAATGGTTTGTTTATTCTGAGCAGATTTTCCAGGCAATCTTGGATTGGAAGAGGCTTATCTGCACATTTTTGTGAGAGAATTTTCGTTGATTGACTTCTGACTGGTAAAGGGAGGCTGGTCTAGGGCTTGGAATAAGCATCATCCTTGGTCCTATTGAATTTTGTTAGAGGTTTTTTTTCACGTTTTAGCTTCTGGTATTTAGGTCCTACATCTGAGGAGATTTCTGTTTTGTTTGCATGTCACACAGCACCATGCACTGCCATGCAATTGTGCATGAAAGCTGGACAGTTAAATTCAACAAATTTTTCCTAAAAAACCCAGGCAGAAATATCCATTCACAGAGCTCCTCCATGATAATTTCTGAAAAGCCACACCTAGTGACAACAGTCTTCACCTTGGCATTATAGAAAGTTGGACTACCCTTGTTTCTCCTGCCAACCTTGTTGACTTAGGTCTCTTGAGGTCTTGTAGCAATTCCCTTATGTACACAGACATCCCTCTACTAATAACACAGTCTAGTACAGATTGTGAGAGATGTATTTACTCCAAGAATCTAGAATCCATGTTCTCTTTTACACAAAACAGTAACACTGAGAACGTTGTCAACTCACCCACCACTACATATTCACATAGTACCACTATTCGTACACATACCACTACTCATACACATAGCACACATCAAACATGTAAATCCACATATGTGGAGGTTCTCTCGAAAAACTTTTTGAAACGCCAGAAACTTCCACAACACAAGTCTGCTACAGCTAACACAGTCTCTACAGCACCCATGACAAATAGCAACACCAGTGTTTCACCCACTAAGCCCATGATGAGTAGCACTCAATAGCCAAGTTTTCTTGTCATTAGAGACTCAGCAGAGAGACACACATGGGTGCCCCAATCACCAGGTTGAACAAGACGAAAGGTTGGTTAGGTGCTTGTCAGTTGCCAGGATTCACCACTTCATGCATGCACTCAAGTCTCTTTGCAACAAGTACCATTATGACTCTGTCATAGCTCATGTTTGTGTGAATGGCCTGAAATGTACCCCACTGGACTATATGAAGAGAAACATGGTAAAAGTTTTTGAGTATGAGTCTCAGGCAGGTATGTCCTTAACCTTGAGCAGAATACTACCCTCACCTAGAATGATGCCTCAGTATAAACAAAAAATAATTGATTTCAATGACTGGCTTAGTTTTTGGTGTCTTTTCAAGGTGATCCAGTTCCTGTCTGCCTGGGAAGCCATGATCAACAAACCTTGCTGCTTTGCCAGAGACGGTTTGCACCTGGCACTCCTATACTTTCTGCTGCTGGCAAAGGCTCTTGTCTCCACTATAGTGCCTTTTTTAGGCAAGGTCTTAAAAACAACATTACCTATGCAAAATTAACCAATCAGAACAAAATAAGGGTAATTCTAAATGCTAGAAGCTTAAGCCAAAACCTGCACTCCCCAGAAGCACTTCTATCACTAGAAGATGTCAATGTTTGTGCAGTCACAGAAACCTGGTTTAAAGCCTCAGAGAGTACTCTGACCCTGCAAGGCTACAATACCTTCCACACCTTTAGACCACAAAATGAATGTGTGAAAACCAAAGGAGGTGATGTTTCAATCTATATTCGAGATAAATTTGACTTCACATCTAGTTAGACTGGACAACTCCATGGAGTTACCCCAGGGCCATGGTATGGTGGACAAGACTCCCATTCAAGTCTTAGCCAGTTATAGATCACCCTTCATGGGTCACGATACCCACAAAGCTTACTTACCCAAACTGAAGACAATCCAAATTTTACTGAGCACACTGGTTATAGGGGATTTCAGTAGGAAACCTACTCTAGCCCAAACATGCTAGCACAAAACTTCCTTGACTTTGTGAATTCAAATGCCCTGGAGCAAATTGTCCATACCCCGACAACAGGAACAAGCATTCTTGATCTAGTCCTCACCAACATGTCAAAAAGTTGCACTGCTGCAGCTGCTGGACTCTCATTAGTTAAAAATGACCACCAATCAGTCACCTTTGATCTGACACTATCACCAGAACTCACAAAGGGTGATATCAGACTAAAAACTTCACCAAGGCAAACTATACTCTCTTATGTAAAGGTATGAATGCATTCCAAACCCCACCCCAAGCTGAAAGTGGTACCTACACTGAAGCTTACACTAAAGCCCTGTACAATCACATGTGTAAATGTATAAACTCAACTGAAGTTGATAGAATCAAAGCCAGAGCCCCAAGTAAAATCAAACTGCCATGGTAGACTTCCAGCATCAACAAAGTCTACAACAAATGCAAAAAGTTGATGTCCAAGAAAAGAAAGACAAGTATCCAACAATGGAAAAGCACCCTCCTCAGAGTTAACAGGCAAATAAGACAAGTTGTCAAATCCTCCAAGAGCTCCTTTGAAATAAACCTAGCAAGTACTGCCAAGGATAACCATAAGGCCTTTTACAGCTATGTACATAACCTAAAGGGTAGGACCCAAGCATGTTCCGAAATGGTGGCCAACAATATCATACACACTGACCTCACAGAGATAGCCAACCTATTAGCAGATAGGTTTGGTGAACATTTCACTCCCTTACCCCCTCTTAACGTACAACAAACCCTCCCCCAAACTCACCCCCCACTTTACATCTCTGAGGAGCAGGTCCTCAAAGCCCTGTCCAAGGCAAAGAACATGGCCTCTATAGGACCAGATGACATCCCAGGCTGTCTTCTAAACAGGCTAAAACATGAACTAGCATCACCACTAAGTAATCTTTTTAATAATAGCCTAACCACAGGCTTTGGAGAACAGCTACAGTTATTCCCCTCCACAAAGGTGGTCTAGCAACAGAGATGGGATATTACAGACACATAAGCCTGACCAGCCTCATCTGTAAGGCCATGGAACGTATTATTATGGACCTCATAAGTAAAAACATAGGTGACCTACAAACCCTGGATCCTAACAAATTCAACTTCGTGAAGGGCAGATCCTGCCTGCTAAATCTGGTGGATTTCTTTGAAAGTGTGACCAAGGCCATTGATGAGGGCAAATCTGTGCACAGAGCATACCTCAACTTGGCAAAGGCTTTCAACACAATTCCACATTCAAGCATTACCAATAAACTTAGCAAACTGAATGTAAACCCCTTCATTGTAAGATGGGTTGCCTACTGGCTCACAAACTAGACACACGCTATCAAATTGGGTGACTTCACGTCAACCATCAGACCTGTTTACCAGTGGTGTGCAAGAGGGGTCAGTGCTAGGCCCCCTAGTGTTTGGCATATACTTCTCAGAAGTTCAGATCAAAATTAAAGGGTGCAGCTGACCAAGTTTGCAGATGACTGCAAACTGGGTGCAATCACTGAATCCCCAAATAATGTCAGGATACTCCAGGAAGGTCTCACACAGACCAGCCACTGGTGTATTAGTCACAGTCTCAAACTAAAAGCAAAGAAATGCATCATCATTCTCTTCAGCACAAACAATGTCTCTTCACACTATCAAATCAATAACAATAACCTAAGTATCATTGAAGTGGTAAGAGACCTGGGATCACAAGTTGACCACGACCTTAACTTTAACCACCATATGTCTACCATTGTAGGGAAAGCTTCCCACATAGCTCGCTCGATTAATAAAGGCATCATCCTGAGACAAAAGTAGTTATAACCCCCCCTGTAGTCGGCACTTATCTGGCCCATAATTGATTATAACACCTCATTCGGTTTGTACTGTACAAAGTATATACAGCAATTAGAGAGATCTCAGAGGTTTCTAACAAAGAAGATCAAGAGCCTTCAGCATGTGCCTTACATGGACTGACTAAAATCCCTGTCACTATACTCTGTGTCATATAAACTTCTTAGAGGAAACTTATGCCTGTCCTACAGAGCAACCCAAGATGCAAACTTAATGAACTTACTGCATATCTGTAAATCAAATGGGTCTACGTCTGCCCACTCTAGGAACTTAAATATAGCCTGCAACTTAAATAAGACATGCTGGAGGGACAGATTTATCTCCCAGTGACTGCCATGTCTTTGGAACAGGCTACCATTTCATGTGAAACAGAGCACCTCTATGACACTTTTCAAGAGGATCCTGGATTAGTGAATGGGGCACTGGAAATTCTTACCGGGGATAGTGCCAGCGACCCCTCCTAGACATGGGCAGTCATCACTAAATGCAGTCCTTGTTATTGACTAGTACCACTGCAGCATTGCATTGGGTTGAAGCAGCTAAGCTTAAAATGATCTCCAGGTCAATAGCCAAGTAATCTCCTATGATCCACTCCAGAATTGGTGGCTGAAAGGGATTAAAAAAAAAAGATTAAAGTTGACACCAAAGATACTCCTACTTAATGTGTTTCATTTTTCTTTTTCAGTGGGGACTGTTTATGTCATTTTACTTTGCTGAATGTGATGCACTACTGCTGCTCATGATTCACACTTGCTTGGTTTAAAAAAGAATGACTGCCATTAGGGTGTCTCAGGAGAAGGCTCAACTGCCATTAGGAATGACCTCTTATGGAACATTATTCAAGGATCATTAAAGGCAAGGGCAATGACAGCTCACTCAAGCAACTTGAGATCACCAAACAAAGACGATGGCTCCCTTACTGAATCTGCATAAAAGAATTGTGCAGGTCCAAGTTCCTCCATTGGTTAGCACTGTAGATAAGTAGTAGCAGAGGTATTTTTTTTTTCTGGAAGCCATCTTGATTTTAGTATTGGAAATACAAAACCATATATCATATACATAGCTCACAATACAAAACAAAACAGGAGGATTATGGCTGACAAAATTTGCAGATGACTGCAAACTGGGCGCCATAGTTGAGAACACATCTGACACAGATATCCTTCAGAAGGGTCTTATAGAAATGGATAACTGGTGCCAGAGCCATGGCCTAAAGTTAAACGCCAAAAAATGCATAGTCATACCCTTCGGGAAAAACAAGGTTACCCCTAGCTACCATATAGGTGGCAACCCACTAAGCACAGAAGAGGTTATCAGGGATCTGGGGACCCAGGTTGACAGTAACCTTTCGTTTGACACTCACGTTGCCAAAGTAGTTAGGAAGACCTTCTACATTGCCCACCTGATCATGAAGGGATTCACATCTAGATCAAGGGAGGTCATCGTCCCCCTGTACTCATCACTCATCAGACCAATGATTGAGTACAATGCCCCATTTGGAATGTATCTGACACGACCCCTGCAGCAACTGGAAAGGCCCCAAAAGTTCCTCACCAAAAGGATAAAGGGTCTCAAAAATATGTCCTATGCTGCCCGACTGAAGGAACTCCAGCTCTATTCAGTCGCTTACCGTCTGTTCAGAGGTGACCTGTGCCTGACATACAAGGCCATGTCCAACCCAGAATTGATGAACATGCTTCACCTCAAAAAATCTAGATTCCCTCAGAACTACAAGGGCGGGAGACTTAAACCTTGACACGGTTATTAATAGGACGTGCTGGAGGGACAGATTCATCACCCAGAGACTCCCTATGCTGTGGAACAAAATCCCGGTACATGTGAGGCAGAGCACCTCGCTGGCTTTGTTCAAGAGAAATCTTGACCAATGGATGGGAGATCATAGATATACCCCAGGGATTATCTCAGTGTCACTGCTTGACAGAGGCACAGCAAAATAATGGGCATAGTATCCTCCAAACTAAAGGGGTGGCGAAAGCCACAAAACTCTGGGCTAGGCTTATAAATGCCCTTGGGCAGATAGCCTAGTATGAACCTATGAACCTATGAACCTAACAGCATATGAAATACTATACCATCACTCAAACACCCCAGCCATTAATAATATAATACAATAGTGCAAACCAAAAGGACTAATGACTAATACAATTAAAAAAAAAACACTAACTCTTGTGGTGAGTCCTTATAATCAATAAGTATATCTAAATTACAGAATAATATTCTGTTTCCCATCAGACAAACAAAAAACATTCACACTTTTAAGATCATCCTCAAACTACATCCAAATCATGCTAGAATATACCAATGTTCTGTATCGACAGATAAAAATGACCAGCTACTCAGGATTTCCTCTTCTTGCTTAATAAAAACATTTTTTCACAACTGACATTTTATGTCTTACTGAAGTGAGTTTATTGCACTCATGAAAAATTTATATTTTATTGTTTTCTTAACTTAGTATCAGCATGAATATAGATACATATCACATTACTTTAGCTCTCAGATGTTTGACACACTCTACTGTTATATGCTAATGATTTCCTGTTTCCGTAATTTTTTTGTAATGCGCACCAGTCTCACTGCATAAAGCTTAATACAATTTATAACTTTGCGTGATGCTACCTATTTATTCCACTTTAATGAAATACACTGCTTTTTGTAAATCTTTCTTCAGAGCGTGTTTCTGTTTTGTAATATTGTACATCTACTATTTCTTGGAGCTTATCTTGGTGGGCCTCCGCTTGAAATGGGCAAAGTACCCATTTTGGGCTTTCCCAATAAACATAATTAAATAAAATAATCTAAAATAAATTAATCTGAGCCTGATAACAGTGGGACATAATGCAGTAATCAATCCACCCCTTTGGAATGTGAGCTGGAACTTGTTTTTAGTTAATAGAATAGATGGTTTCTAAGCTCTTAAATAGTTACCATTTTTTTCTAGTGAGATTTGTTGTTTTGTACCTCAAAAAATAAGGCTTGTTTGTGTTTTTTTTTATATATATACTTTTTGCCTTTAGTACTCATTTTATAGTCATTTAATTTATGCACACTGTCATTGATTGTGAGCACTGGGGTAACTTGCAAGTGTCCCATAAACGTTGGTTTGTAGCATTTTTGTAATCTTTATTTTTATATTCTGAACTTTTGAATTTAATCTGTAAAATCTAGGCATGTTTTTGTTTGAAAGCATGAGGAGAACTTTGCACTTTTGGGAGTCTAACAAGCATAAAGAAATAGCAAGTAAGGGGTGTTGATGCTAATAAGGTATAGAGGCCTCCTCCAATGGCCCAGAAAGCTCTAAAGCACCTCAGATTGGTACACTGATCCCAAGAAAGACCAATTATCTTAATCCTAGGTAGTCAGTGGCAGGGGGCCAATCAAATAAATTCTAGAGAAAAACAAGTGTGAGATCTCCTGTTGTCCAGCACTGAATGAGGTTATAAATATTTGTGAAATAACATAGTTTGGCTAGATGTGTTAATGTTTTTGAATAAGATAAATGGTCTTATCACAATAAGCATCCTAGAATGGATTTGATATCTTTGAGAGTTTGATTTTTGAGTAGGAAATTTTAACTGAAGCACAGTTTAGTAAGGTCATGAAAGCTCTAAATGTAGGTCCATGGTAACAAATTAGAGCAGAACAGAATGGAAAGAATCTGGACCTGAAACTGAATAAAGGGCAGCCATAATACTTGAGTTCTCCAGTAATGTTGCTGGCATACCAGTACAGAAGCCTACCTTCCCTACTTTTTTATTAATCCTAGTACCAGACAAAGTTTACTATAATCCTCTCTTTATTCAGGCTGATGATCGCAGTATTAGTCTGCCCAGCTATGAATTCACCAATACCACAGACCTTGTGAGTCTCTGCAGAGAATATGAGATTTTTCAGTGAAGCTTAATTGCTACTTCATTCAAGATTAATGCTTATTAAATTTAATGCCAACTCACTGCAAATATTCTGTGGGCATGCACCACATTCTTAATTGGTAGGAATGTAACTCTCTCAAGGTACAATTACAAAAAACGAGTTATCAAACAACAACATTAACTTGGGAATTCACTCTATTACACATTCTCCCACCCAACATACAAAGAAAACAAGCAAATAAACTTTTAACAATCTTCCTGCTAATGAAACTGTATATAACTTTTAAATGGCTAGATACAATAAATATCTCTTGGTAGTGTTTTAAACAAGCAGCTATACAACACCATTTAGCTCATAAAATAGTAATACTTAAAAGAAACAAAAACATGAAATCCAGAGAAATTTGGGAACAAACCTTTAATATCAGATTAGCATAATTCATCACACAGCAACTTAGAAATACAGTCTAATGGAACCAAAGAACACATATAAGTTCAGATGTTAAATAACAACTTGGATATTACGAATGTATATGCTATTTGTATAACTGTGGAATTCACAGTGAAAGCATCTATGTACATAGTGTAAATGGTTTACTATCATAAATTCGAAAATCAGAACAAAACGTGTCTGCATTTTCGAATTTATGCATCGGAAATGAACATTTCCGATTTGTCCTAATGTCAAAAACAGCTGTGTATTGTCGAAAATGTTGCTCGCGACATTGTCGGCAATACACAGCACTCCCACCCATCCCGTAACTACCTACCTAACTAGCCTAAACACACAGTTATGCAGGGGGGCTGCGCCTCCTGCACCCCCTCCTGTGGGGGGCTGTGCCCCCCACACCCCCCCAACTTAATATTCCAACTCTGAGATCGCACTACAGTGAGGAAAGGGATGTATTTCCCTAACCGCACTGTACCGCGATCCCCTCACATGAGCCAACGTTAGAATTGCGAATGCACAGTCCATTCGCAATGGTAACGTTCGCTCACATCACCTGCCGAAATATGAAGTATTCGAACATCTGTTGTTCGAATACTTCATAGCCGTGCAAGTGCACGTCGGCATTGTGATAGTAAACCAGTGTAAATAGATATGATGTATGACCTATATCCTGTGGTATTGACATCAATGTATAACATATATATACGGTCATGTTGTAAGATGTTTTTTATTTGTGACATTTATTAACGTAAAAATAAAAATAAAAATTATTGAAAAAAAATTGGTAGGAATGTAATATAACCACCATTTACAGATAATGAATATAAAGTGCAAGCCTACATTTATAGACTATACAGAAAGGAGTCTTGTGCCAGGCATGTGCCATACAAAAGGAAAAAGAGTTTGTAAAAAAATGGAATGTGTCAGCAGGCTGATGTGAACCATATTCCATAGCAACTTCAAGAGGGAAGTCAAAATATCCCAAGCTCTAATTATTCTTAAGTATTAAACTATTACCTTGCATGCCATTAATTACTCTTTTTAACTAATACACTGGTTTTGTGCCTACAATGCATGTTTTGACAAGAACATTCTCAACATTAACAAGTGCAATGCATTGACATTTAATGCAACAGGAATGTTATACTAATTTACAATACTAATTTTCTGAAGAAGAATCATTTAGATGACATTATTTAGGACAAAGAAAAGAAAACTTATATTCATCCTTATAATAAAAACTCTTGTCCAGAAATAAAATATAGCTTTGACCATATGCTTAGTTCTTTGTAAATATTCTCTCTCATCCAGTTTAGATTAGTTTATATGAATATATTGAAGATAGGGGTGTTTATATGTGCAACTCCCAAGCATTTGATGTTAGGGTATAAGATATTAATATTATTTAGAAATTCATGGCAGTAAGATTAAGTGTATCCACCACTTGCCATAATATGGACTTTTATGTGTTTAGATATTAGAGCATTTGTGAACATTCTTTAATACTGGGTGAACTGAGATATTGCATTTCTTATATAAAACAATCTGTCATCCATATAGATTGTGATGTGAGTCTCATTGCTATTAGCCCAGATTCCTTTTATGAATGATTGCATGAATAAGGCAAAACAAGGGCTCTAGAGATAGTTTAAGCATTTATTGAGATAAAGGATATCCCTTTGTACTTCCCAATAATCTACAACATGGGTAGCCTTATTAAGAGTCTAGTATTAAAGTCTACAATGTAAAACTCAAAGCAATCCCTTTTCTAATTGAAATCCTAAAGTATATAACAAGGATTGTAAAGAGGTGGGCTTTCAGAATACCGATACCTTTGATTACATTCTTTGATTTCATTCTTAATATATTTATCATCTTTAATACAAGAGTGTTTACCCTTGTAAAGTGTATTTAATGTGATTTATGTGTAATAGAACCTCTTGTATTTAAATCAGGTCGCAGTAGAATTAGAAGGCACTTTGGGAAAAAAATGCAACTCAGTAGCCCAAAACCTGATGACAAAATTGCAAATATCTCAACAGCAACCACATATTTCCCTTTAGTATTCAAGTATGCTGGTATAAATGAAAGCCAAACACTAACAAAAATTAACATGCTAAATGTTATGAATTTAGCCTCATTATATCTGTCTGGCAGTTTCCTAACTGAAAAAGCAACTATGAAGCATACAGTTGCCAGTAGACCAAGGTATCCAAGCATGCAGTAAAACATTGTTTTAGAGCCTTCATTGCATTCTATGATTATTTTGTCCTTATATGAGCTCTTGTTTTCCTCTGGAAAAGGTGATGAATATCCAAGCCAAACAGTGCAAATACAAACTTGAACAAAACTACAGAAAAGCCCTATGAAACCTGGAGTATTGGATCCTAACCATCTCTGTTGGAAACCTCCGGGTGTTGTTGCACCAAATGCAATAACAACAGTAATTGTTTTTGCTAAAATAATTGAGACACAAACTGAAAATACTATGCCAAATGCAGATTGCTTGATAAAGCAGGTTATCTTGATTGGTTTTCCAATAAATATTAATGCACAGAGAAAGCAAAGGCTGAGAGCTACTAGCAAACAATAGCTGAGATTCTGATTGTTTGCTTTTACTATTGGTGTGTCACGATATGTAATGAAAATCCAAAGTACAAAGGCAGGAATGATAGAAAGAAAAATGGTAACAGACGTCAGGGCTGCACCCAGTGGATCGCTGTATGACAGGTACTCTACAACCTTTGGAACACAGATTCTTCTTCCTTCATCAGACCATGAGTCTTCTGAGCATTTTATACAGTCAGGGGCATCTGAAAGAAAAAAATAGTGACTTAAATTTTGAAAAGTACTTACTTACTATTTTTCTGGAAGTATTATGTGCTCAGACTGCGAGAATTATGTTCAGTGGTCTGGTGATCAAGATCTCTTCATCTATCTATACTTCATTGCCTTGTTAAGTAAATCATGATTTTTTTTTACATACTTTATACCCAGAGAACCATGGCGGCTCAGAGATTTCAGCATTGCCCATGTAAACTGGGATGGCTGTGACCATGTTATCCCTAACAGACAAAAAGCCTACTATAATTTTAGTATCTATACTTTAATTTCTTAGGTCCTCAAATTTAAAAAAAATGAGGTTCTACAAAAAGTACAATCTTGTCAGTTCATATACTGAGAGAGAACTTCAGCTGATTATATCTGAGGGACCGAGAGAGATCCTGCAGATTTTTAGTTTAGGAGGAGATTCTCACCATGCTGGCAGTGTCAGCAAGGGTCTGACCCGACTAGAGTTTTTTGTGCTGATGTCCCACAAAAAAGAAACAAAAAAACAAGCATATTTCCACAGCAGTTAGAGATCTCCAATGTGAATGGCAGAATTTTACTCAGGGATTGTTTAGTACTTTAATGGCTTTAAAACCACCTGAGGTGGTCTCTGTAGCAAGAGTCTTCTGATGAGGATCTTGATTCTGGGGAAGAGTCCTTAGCTTATTCTTTTCAGATCACTTCTTATTTAGACTATGGATTTGAGGAAGAAGATTCTATCAGTCCAGATTCTCCTTAAGAAGTGCTCTCCTTTGTGGACACTATTTCAAATATGATAGAATTAAGTGGGATTGTTCTCATGTTCCTGATATCCAGAAGGGATATTATAATCTTCTCAAGATGGAGTCTCCCAAACATCCTGCTGTTCTTCTAGTTCTGGCTGCCCTCCTGGATACCTTTCCATCAGTTTCTGCAGCCCCTGATTCTCAGCCTCCTGCCCCCAAAAAACCTGACAGATTTTACAAGGTGCTTGTTGATTATAAATGTCTGTATAAATTAGCTTCTGCTGATCCTTCTTTGGTGCCTGTCTCTTCGACAAACCCTCTAAGCTGTTGCCTTTTACTAAGCTGCTTCTTTCAGACAAAAATAGTAGGGCCACGGAACATCTGGGCAAAAAGTTCTATACTGCTACCTCCCTGGCTTTTAGGGCTATTAATTGCCAGAATCATATAACTAGGTAAGTTATATCCCTTCTTTCTCAAGTTTCTCAAGTAGGTTCTAACCTTCTTAACTCTGAAAGGAAGGTTTCAGCCCTTTCCTTGTTGGGTTCTCCCTCCCAAGTGGCTTGCCACAACATCAAGTGCAGTTATGCTGCAGCGGATGCTTCTTCTATTGCTTCTATCTTTGGCCATTTTCTGAGGTCGTACTCTTGGTTCAACTTCAGGCTTTGCCTGATAACTTTAAGGCTAAATTACTGGATGCTCCTCTAGATAGTAAAAAAATATTTTTGGCTCTGCTGCTGCTGAATGTTAAATCACTCCAGGATAAGGGCAAGGCCTTGCAGAAGTTGAAACATATTTTGTTTCTCCTATCCCTAAGTTTGAGAGGAATTATCCTTCCAAGTCTGCTTTTGTATGTAGGTAGACTCCCCCTCCACACAAAGCTAAAAAGGATTCTAGATGTGTACCTCCAGCTAAGTCTACTCAGGCTCCTGTTTCTCACAAACCTCCTTTTCAGGACAAACCATTCACTACCCTTTTTTCCATAGCCAGGTTCCCTTCTCCCTTTGTCTTTCCTTTTCCCTTTCAAATTGGTTAAGGGTCACACAAGACTCTTAGGTTCTGTCCATCATGTGTCAATGGAATTTCATGGTATGAAAAATGTCATCCTCCCTTTCAGTACATCCATCAACTTTCTCAAGAAGAGAGGCCCAAATGGAGAGATGATAAGTCAGCAAGCAAAGGAGAGTAGTAGTGCTGAAACTGAATTCATCCTCATGTCTTGTTGAGTACCTTCATGAGGTGGACCCTGTCTTTCACAAAAATCTCACCAAGATGACACTGATATATAGACTGTTTTTGTATAGCATATATCATGGACAGAAGTAGGTCAAAAATTAAAAAAAGATAGCTGGGTGCACAAGACCCAGATAAAAAAGTCCCTGATCCTGGTAGGTGAACTGGTGCTAGGACTGGAAAAAATGACAGTATAGAATCCTCAAGACATGGAAACATACCTACAATAGGGGTATGCCAGGCTCAGGGGGAGAATGCCTGCCCCCCCCCGCATTGTAAAAGGAAGCAGTAGTTCACAAAAATCACAAAAGCTGAAGCCATAAAGACAATATAGTAGACTATTGAGGATAAGAAAGAAATTATGTGTTATTACTGTTATGCAAAAGGCCCAGAATTTCCAGACACAAGATATACAAAAAGATTAATAGAGAAACTAGAGGAAAGAAAAATATTTCCACAAGAAAAAGTGTCAGAAGCTTCAAATAAAAATTAGTGTTCATTAATACAACAGATTTATGAAAAACACTATACAGACCAATAAACTGTGAACTGTTTGGAAAAAGAAGCATCTGAGGAAGTGCAAAAATATAAACAACAAAAGCTAGAGACTTTTGAAATGTATACAAAAGAAATATGGACATGAGAAAGAAAGAGTGATTTGTTATGGTGCAATATTTATGCAATATTTATGCAAAGCTGAAAGTCAAATTAATCAATATAAAGAAGGCATCCCCAAATATATTCAAAGAGAAATATAGGCAAAGGCATCCAGATATGGAAAATTTCCCAATCAAAATAATATCACAAAGAGGGAATGTAGAAAACAAGATTAGTAAAGTAGAAGTTAAAAAAATAGAAGCTTCTGCACCCCATGTCACCCTAATTTGCTTATGGAATGTGGTTTTATAATGTCTTTCTGCACTGTGGATTGTTGAACCTGCATTATCTACTGGTATTAACATTTGTTCCCTAGCCTGTCCTAGTTCCCCTTCCCATAGCTGCTTTATGCTCTACAGACTTCTTTAAATTAGTCTTTCGTTTACAGCTCGCTCATGCCTACTGAATCGTGGGTGCTCCCCCGTGTACAACACTGTGGCCAGGCCAGTATTCCTTCTCAAGGAAAGTGAACCAGCGTCATTGTTCAGAACCACTGGCTCAATCTACCTTCTACCTCCTGCTTATATTGAATGCACGTTAAAACCTTTTCATCTGGTTATAAATTATTTGTGTTTGCCCAGTTCAATTCAAGTCAACTGGCAGCTTTTCTGCATCATGCACAGCAGCAGATCTAGAGCAGTCCTCAATTCCTTTAATTCCCTTACTCTTCCCTCCCCTTGTACCAGCTTTCTTCCTCGTAAATAGTTACATTTTGTCAAAATAATTAACTTCGCCACTAGATGGCAGCATTTACCCACTCCTAATCCCAGTTAGTTATAGGGGCGGCCACGGTGGTGCAGTGGTTAGCATTGCCGCCTCACAGCAAGAGGTTCTCCGGTTTGATCCTCAGCTGGGGTGCCTTCTGTGCGGAGTCTGCATGTCCTCCCTGTGGTCGCATGGGTTTCCTCCGGGTGCTCCGGTTTCCTCCCACATCCCAAAGACATGCTGCAGGTGGATTGGACACTCTGAATTGGCCCTAGGTGTGCGTGTGAGTGTGCCTTCTGTGGAAGGTTGGACTCCGGGCTGGCAACTTGACACCGTAAAACTCCACTGCCATTCAATGTGCGGACAAGGTGATCCGCTGTGGCGACCCCTAACCGGGAAAAAGCCGGAAGAAGAATCCCAGTTAGTTATAGCTCAATAATGTCCTGCTCCCAGTCCGTAGTACCCCATGAATATACTTCTACCTGTTTTAAGGTATCCTACCTTAGTAGCCACCATCTTTTAATTCTAAGACCCAACTCTCCATTTGTTGGCATAACTCACCAGAGATTACCAGCTGCTCTGTGCTATTTAATTGAGTTGTCTCACTGGAAATAGTACTATCACAGCCCTTTTATCCTTCCGTGACCACATCAACCACACTTGTGACTCAGGCAACCTAGTTTCTGCCCTTTTCCTAGACTTATTCAAGGCCTTTGATGCCATTTCCCATAGCCATTTCCTGTCCAAACACTCTCATCTTAATCTTTCCTCCTCTTCCATCAACTGGTTTTCCAGTTACCTGTCAAAGAGACAACAGGCAGTCAGATGGAATAGCAGTACCTCCTCCAACCTTGACACCTTGACAGGCATTCCCCAAGGTTCTATCCTGGATCCTCTTCTCTTTAACATCTTCATCAATGACTTTCATCTCTGTATTCCAAATGCTAAGCTTGTTCAATTTGCAGATGACTCAACCATTATCTGCACTGTAAAATCTCTCCTCAAACTCCAACATGCAACCCTGGCTGTCTTCAACAGTACTGAGTCTTGGATGCTAAATAATCACCTAGCCCTCAACGCCTCTAAATCCAAACTCATGATCCTTACCCCATCCAAAAATATAAAAATGGACAAAAACTCCTTTTCCATAGTAAGCCAAAACTCAACAGCTATCGAAATAGTCCCCTATACCAAGCTCCTAGGTGTCCTCATTGACTAACAATTAAATTTTCACATCCACCTTCAAACTAACATCTAGAAAACTCACCAAAAACTCGGAATGCTATATCACCACCATTGTTATCTTACCCCTTCCTTTCTACCAGTGACCTCCTTCCATCTCTCATGTATGCAGCCCCACTCCTTAACAACCTACATGCAACCCTTAAGACCAAGCTAGCATCATGCTATAACAAAATAGCTAAATTCAGCACCAGCTCCAAATCCTCATTTCACCACTGCAATGCCTTACACACCTTGAACTGGCTAGAGCTCCCCAACTATCTCACTTACATTCATCTATCCACTGCTCATAAACTGATCTTCAAGCCATCCCAATGCCCCTCCCCTCTCCTCAATCCTAACCATGCATTTTCCTAACTGCTCACTCAGATCCAACAGTCAAAGTGTCCTAGAAGTGCACAGACCCCTAAGTACTCCTGGACAACTTCTATTGTCATTTTCCCTAGCACGAAAATGGAACACCCCCCCCCCCCATATTCGAACTACCAAGGACCTCTCCGCATTCAAGACCTTGCTCCATTCTTACCTCTCTTCTACCCAGGAGTGTTCCTGCTCTCACCCCTCTTAACTTCTGAAACTAACTCCCTCCCCTTACTCCCTCTCCCTTCATCCTTCTTCCATAATTTCCTCTTAATAGCATCCTTCCCTATTTCACCACCTCCTGTACCTATTACACATGCTCAATCTTTTTTTCACTAGATATTGTAGGTATTTTTCTCCCCACTTACAATCAATTATCACCCCAAATTTGTGCAGAAGCTACTAATATCACTAATTACATAAACCCCTCTCTACTGTTTTTATTCACACTAGTACATCTCTATTCCTTTTATAATGTATGACACCTTGTATAAACTCCTCTTGATTTTTGCATTATTAGTTTTTGTATTATTTCCATTTGATTTTATACTTCAATGTTTGTGTTTTTAATATTGTATTACTTCTGATAATTTTTGACTTGTATGTCTATACATGGAGCTTCTCTCCCCGGGCCTCCGTTGAAAAAGGGCTCAATCTCAGCTTAATGGACTTTCCCGGTTAACAAACTGCAAAATAAATAAATAAAAAAAATAAGTTATAGAGTGCCTGCGAAGTGAAGGATTTGGTGTAGAAGGTCTAACACAGGTTACATCACAGCATGATGGAACGAGTCCCCAAAGTAAGGAGAAACTGGAAGATCAGGAGACATCTGAAGAAGAAATATTGACATGGGAAATAAAAAACAATTTAATATGGTGCATTGTCTATGAAAAGGAGCAAACAAAACCAATCAGTACAAAAAGAGCAGCACCAAAGATATTTAAAGAGAAATACAGGAAAAGGAATCCTGACATGGAAAACTTTGCAATACAAAAAAAAACAAGAAGAGGAAGAGGAAAAGTAGGAAAGGTGATTAGTTATGTAGAAGTTAAAGAAATAGAAACTGAGGTTATGGAATACCTGCAAAGTGAAGGATTCACTGTAGAAAATCAAATTCAGAAAGCACTACAACAGGATAGAGAGATGAACATCCACATTAAGGGGAAAGCAGTAGAACAGGAAACAACTGGACAAGTGCCATATGAAGATGTTTTGGAGCCTTCCACAGGAAACCAGCTTAAATATTCACTTATAGCTGGACAGCAAGAGAAGGAACAGGAAACTGTGGAAACTCTGACGCTATCAATGTTGAGGAGTGATAAGCCAGTGAGTTCCCATTTGACAGAGCAATGGATGGCACAGGATGAAACAGAAGAGAATGTTCCACACAATGATGCTATTGAACTTTCTGTAGCATGCCCACAGGAAATGGAAAACAAAAAATGTGTCCTTAGTTTAGAAGAAAATGAGCTAAGAAAAGAGTTGCATGATATAATAGAGATAGACAAATTAAGATCAATGAAATAAATAGACTGCAGAAGGTTAATAAAACCCAAAAAGTTAAACGTTTGATAAAACAAATGAACGCAGTAATTAGGACTGTTTATAGAGATCAATGCAATATAACAGAAGCAAAAAGGATGTATTACTGCGCAGCTAAAGTAATAACTGATACAGTTCTACTGCAAGAACACTGGGTAATAAGGGAAAGGAAGGGGAGAAATTGAATACCATCATGGAAGTATTGAACAGAGAAAACCATAAAGCAATTAAGACAAGAAGTGTCACTGTTAGAAGATTATAGAAGAGGGAACAGATCAACAAATATACTTAGAAAGATAGACGTTATAAAAGCAATGTGCAGTATTAGAACACATCAGGATCTATCATGCACTATCACAAATAACAAACTAAAAATTTCAGCACAGGCAGAAAACTTAGAAGCTACACAGATAAATATAAAGGAAAAGTACAAACTATCATTTATTGATGATCCAAAAATGTTTTACAGAGAACTGGAAAACAAGGTAAAAGGAATTGAAAGACCACCAAAAAAGAAGAAATAGATACATTTTGGAGAAGTATTTATAAAGATCCTGTGGAACATAACAAAGTTGCTAAATGGATAGTAAAAGTAAAAGAAAGAATAAGAAGTTTAAAGGTACAGGATATGAAATGGTTAAAAGAAACAGCTAGAAAGATTGAAACAAAGTTAAGAAGAGCCTCTAATTGGAAACCCAAGGCCCAGATGCAGTACCTAACTTCTGCTTAAAAGTATTGACATCACTGCTGTTGTTTTTATGGCTTGGGTTTGAAAGAAAACACTTTTTGTTTTCTTAGGGATCATGAGTAAGAACGATTTATATGCACACCCTGAACAGACACCAGCCTGGCTAACAACAGGAAAAACAATGCTCCTATTTAATAGTGAACCTGCAAGCTACCCTAAAAATTATAGACCGATAACTTGCCTTCCAATGACATATAAACTATACACTGGAATCAATGCTGACAGAGTTTATAGTAATTTAGAAGAAAACAATTATGGCAATAGAACAAAAAGGCAATAAAATAAAGTCATATGGAACAAAGGACCATTTGTTGTTAAATAAAGTCATGGTGGAGAACTGTAAAACTGGGAAGAATCTAAGTATGGCATGGATTGACTATAAAAAGCATTTGATAATATCCTACATTCATGGATAAAACAGTGCTTAAAATGTATAAGATACACCCTACACTGATCAACTACATTACAGTGACCATGAAACAGTGGCAGACTACTTTGCAATTAAGCCATGATAAAGAACAGATTATTATTCCAGTCATAAAAATTCAATGGGGGATAATCTAGGGTGACTCTCAGTCACCGCTGATATTCTGTCTTGAACTTAACCCATTAAGCTGTCTACTTAACAGATGAGGCCATGGCTACAATTTGACTCCTAGAAAACAACAAACTGTGATGGCGTCTCATCTTCTCTTTCCTCATCAGATGAGGAGCTGAAAGCACAACTGCAAGTTGTCAAACTTATTCAGATGATACAAGAATGTCATTTGGTCTTGATAAATGTGCAAAAGTAACCTTTAAAGCAGGAAAACTGCAGCACCAAGAAAACATCAGCTTAGGACAAGAATGTGATATAAAAGAACTTGAGCAAGTGGGAGTGTATAAATATTTGGAAATTGATGAAGGATCAGCAATAAAACATGAACAGATGTGAATAAAACCTTGCAAGAAATACTTTAGAAGGCTTAAATTAATCCTGAAATCAGTGCTGACATTTAGGAACAAAGTTCAAGCAATAATCCAATTTGCTCCTAAGTTACAGTTTTGGAGTGATTGACTGGCCCCAAAATGTGTTGGATAGATTAGACAGGAAAGCAAGAAGGATGCTTCATGCTCAACAAATGATTTATAAAAATCACTGTATACCAGGGGATTATATATTCCCCATTCCGAAGGAGGTATGGGCTTCCTTGAAATTGATCACATGTATAGATCTGCAATTGTGGGGCTGCATGCATATCTGCTGACCTCACAAGATCCAAATGTAGTGAAAGTTTTGAAACACGAGGAGAATAAATCTAAGATGGCGTCCCTCCTCAGTCTAGTAGAAGCATATCTGCATCAAACAGGAATGGAAATCAAACCAGAAGTAGAGAAAAATTAGGCAGCAACTGAATGTGCCAAAAAATAAAAGAAAAATATAAGGTGAAGGACCAGATGAGAAGGCAAGAAGTGTGGAAAATGCATAAATATAGTTGCAAGTATAGAAAACATCTTGAAGAACTTCATGTTAATCAGCAACGAATGCAGGAATGGTTAATAAGAGGTGAATTCAAATCAAGAGATGAAAGGTTCATACTGGTGACCCCAAGACAGTTGGCTACATACACATTGGTTTACAAAGTCCATTGAACAAGTGGGAGAAAAAGATAAATCTAGGTTTTGTAAAACAGAATTGGAAACAGTTTCACACCTATTGCTGGTTGTGACATGCTAATGGCAGAAGGACTATATACTGAAAGGCATAATAATGTGGCAAAACTGTTGTACTAGGGATTGTGCAAACATTATCGTATTGAAGTAGCTGAAAAGCATTGAAACATGAGCCACAAAGCACCATGTAAAATGATGAATCTATATCACATGGGATATCCCATTACCAACAGTTCAAAAGACAGATGTTAGAAAACCGGATATAGCGGTCCAAGAAAATAAGAGAAAAGTAGCATCGATCATTAAAATCGTCACACCCAGTGACTACAGTGTGTTGTGTACAGAGAGACAGATAGTCATAAAATACCTGGATCTGTATGCAGAAAAGAGAGCCATGTGGAAGAAAGATACCCAGACAGTTCCAATAGTAGTAGGAGCAATGGGACTTATAAAAATGAATCTAGAATTGTATTAAGATATGTTACCAATACATGAGTTCTTCCCGCTGACACCAAATGATTTCATGAACTTTAATTGTACTTTGACTTAGAGATGGGGTCCATTCCCATCATGGTATTATAAACCCAAAATATTTGGAGAAATTAAAAAAAAGAAGAGCTTCCTTTCTTACCAGAGGTGCTTTATGCTCTTGTGTCCCAGCGTACCATTCAAGTTGTGCCCCCTGCCTAGGAAGGAAAGGGATTTTATTCTAGAATGTTTCTGGTGCCAAGGAAGGTGGGCAGCTGGAGGTCAATTCTGGATCTTTTATAGCTCAACACTTTTATAAAGGTCCCCTTTTTTTGGATATTGTCCCTTCAAACTGTGTTCCTTCTTCTGCAGGCAATTCTGGTATCTCTAGATCTCAAGGATCCCTACCTTTACATCTCCATCCATCCCCTTTACAGAAATATTTTGCATTTCTCTCTTTCTTCTTTACATTTTCAGTTCTCTGCTTTGCCCTTTGGCCTCTCTACTGCCCCAGGGGTATTCACCAAATGCTGTGTTCCTGTCATAGTCATTTGCAGAATGAGAGAGGTTCAGATCTTCCCTTAATGGATGACTTGCTCATTCAGGTCTCATCCCTTGAGATTATGCTTCAGGACCTCTAGTTTACTGTTTTCCTGCTGCAAAGTCTGGGGTTTACCATAACCTTTCAAAAATCACTCCTTCTCAGGATCTCTCTCTCACTATCTCTCTCTCTGCCTCTCTCTCTCTGATTGATTTTTTCCATTTTTTTCTTCCTCTGCAGTCACAGACAGGGACTTTCTCAGGGTCCTCAGGTTCATTGCTTCCACCATTTCTATACTGCCTTTGACCAGGCTCCATATAAGAAATCTTCAATGGTACCTCAAGTCATTGAGGCTCCATCACTGCCATCCCCTGAATTTCTTGACCCAACTCAAGAATTCTTTTTGGATGTCTCACACAGTGGATGGGGAGCTTCTTTCAGTTCTCTTAACGTCCAGGTTCTCTGGCCTCTTCTTAGAGGTCAGACAACATCAACATCAAGGAGATGAGAGTTCTTGTTCTAGCTGTTCAGGCCTTTTATACCCTCTTTCCTCAAGGGACTCTGAAAGTTTTCACAGACAATACCACAGTGATGTGGTATGTCAACAAGCAAGGGGGTGGCACTCTCCTACCTTCTTTAAAGGCTCCATCTTCAGGGCTGGGATCTAGCTTTCCAGTATCAAATGAATATTCAAGTTGTCTACATTCCCTCACAGCAAAATATAGTGGCAGACTGTTTAAACAGATCCAGCTCATAGGCTCACAAATGGACACTTCAAAGATGTGTTTCTAGATATTGTCCATCGGGGGGAAATTTCTCAGGTAGATATTTTTACCTCCCCTCTGAAGACACAGCTTCCTGTCTTCTGTTCCAAAGTTCCAGATCCTCTGGCTTGGAAGGTGAATACCCTATCTTTTCCTTGGAATAGGATGCTTCCTTTCCCATCCTCTGCATCCGAAGGTTCTACACATGATCAAGGAAGACTCCCCCAAAATCTTGTTGGTGACTCCCTTTTGGCACAGACAGCATTAGTCCTCCCTTCTTTTTCACATGGCCAGGTGATGAAGCCTCACCGACTTGAGGTACCAATGAAGATTTCTTATATGGAGCTTGACTAAAGGCACCATAGGAATGGTTGAAGCCAATCACCAGAAGTTACCTTACTGGGTGGACTTTCTCACACAAGACAAGGGGTCTTTCGTCCATCCTCACATGCTCACTCTTCAGATGAAGTTGTGAATGATAGGATTTTGATCCCTTTTATGCACCTCTTTTCTGAGGATGTGCTCTGGATCTTGCAGGAAGCCAGGGAACCCACTTACAGGAAATCATATTTGTCCAAATTGAAGAGATTTTCCGTCTTGTGTTTCTTTTGTAACTAGGATCCTTTTTCAATGTAGATTCTTATGGTTTTCTCTTATTTTTGTGATCTGTTCCATGCTGGGTTGGCATATACTTCATTTAAAACTTACCTAGCAACAATTCCTGCTTGTCTGCCCTTGACTTCTCCTCTGGTCTCTCATTTTGAGGTCAAACTATTTCATAAAGGCATCCTTCATATCAGGCCTCTCAGGAAGCCTTTTGCCCTTCCTCAGACCTCAGTTTCGTTCTTGAAAAATTGACTCAGGCTTCTTTTGAGTATGCTGCTTCAGCTTCCTTGCAACATTGTACTTGGAAGACTGTTCTTCTTTTGGTCCTTACATCAGCTAAGCGAGTACCTGATCTTCAGGCACAAGGTAGTCAAGAGGTTGTCTCTTAATCAGTCTATTAATTTGCCTTCCTTTTTTTCCTTCTCCATAGACTGCAAATGAGAAGGTTTTTCACATCTTGGATTTGCATAGACAGCTGAAATATTATTTGGATATGACAAAGGGTATTCACAAATCTGAACAACCTTTTGTTTTCTTCCATCCCAGTTCTTTGGGATTGGCAGTTTCTAAACAAACCATCTCTTCCTGGATTTCTAAGACTATTTCCTTTTGTTATTCTTTTCAAGATAAATGTCTTTCACCTCCTGTAAAGGCTCATTCTACTAGAGCTGTTGCTTCTTCTGGTGCCTTTTTTAAAGGACTGGATACCAATTCCATCTCTGAGGCTGCTACTTGGACTTATGTCCATAACTTCACTAAGCTTTACAAGTTGGATGTTATTTCCAGAGCAAGATCTGGCTTTGCCAGGGCTATCCTGCATGTGTTTATTGAAGGCTCTTCAGTGCCCTACTCATCCAAAGATTCCTCTTGAATTTCTGTATTCTCCCTTATGTAAGGAACACTGCAGCAGTGCTATGGAAGGACATAGTGCAGTTGTATAAAATCCTACCATAACAGTGTTTGTCCTTCTCTTCACTGTTGCAGTATTTGCAGTCTCCCTCCTACCCCCTCTGATCTGACCTATGCTTCTTTCCCTCTTCACTAAAGATTATTTTCTTTTTCCTCCACCTGGATGTGTATGTTGCTTCTAGTCTCTAGGGGCAGTCTATTCCTCCTGGGGCTTTTCATTTCTGAGTTGTGTATGTCTGTATGCCACATTTATGTTCTACACCTCGTGTGGGGTGCATACGTGTGATGTATGACACTTGTAAATACAAAACTGCTTTAGTATATTGGCCAGATATTGGGCTATCCTTGGCAGGAGATCCCTTATATAAGGAATACTGCAACAGCGAAGAGAAGGACATCTACTGTTATGGAAAGACTTTACACAATTGTACTTTTCACATGGATGGCTTGGCTGATTTAAGTGTTGTTTGCTGAAAGTATGTTTAGGGACCTAGCTGTTGTTTTTATGGCTTGGGTTTGAAAGAAAACACGTTTTGTTTTCTTAGGGATCAGTAATAGCTGAGTTTCTGTAGCCAATTTTCAACTGAGGTAAAAACATCTTGGGTAAAGGCTTGCAATGTGGTTAAGTGAAGTACAGAACACATTGCTTAGGCTATTTTTATATTTTGGGATAGAGTTGCATGATCTGAACAAATTCTCATAGTTATATTATATTATATTATATTATATTATATTATATTATATTATATTTCTTACTGATTAAGGTATTTGGGGTAATAATATGGTCTGTTTCTAGCATTTTACTTTTTCAGATTTACATGTGTTTATCTGATTTTATTAGGGTTTAATCGTCTATAACTATCTCCTATATTATTCAAAGATAATGTTACACAGTCATGCATTTATTTCCATTTTTATAAATGCTATTTGTACAAATATGCAAAGGCGATACATTTTGAATGTATGAATATTGAAGAAATACCCTATGGATATTTTAAGAAGACTAACACAGACGTGCATTTGGCAAATTTCCTAAAAATAATAGGTCTCATTAAATAAATGAAGAAGCATATAAAAGAGAAAATAAAGTCAATAAAGAGTGGTTATGGTTGGTTTTGTGTAGAATGTTTATGTCCAGAATGAGGGAATGTATGCCACTTAAGGAATTTGATGAAACCAAAACATGGAGAGAATTTAGTGATGTGTGTCAACTGTGACTAAAAAAAATCCTCAGAGCAGAGACTTTTTTTTTAATGCAACAAAGATTGAGACATGTATGACTGGAGTAAGTTCCAATCAGATTAAATATGAAGTGGAAATTATTAATTAAGACAATGACTTTAGATAAATATTTTGATATTAAAAAGATTAGTCGAATTTTGAGTATGTTAGAGAATGACAACACACCTGGATAAGAGGGAGTAGCAATTGAAATTTACAAAACTCATACAGATAAACAGTTTGAGCTGCTATGCTTAAGGGGGGGGGGGGCAGCATGACTTGACAGTAGTGAAAATGGCTGCTTGAGAGCTTAGGTCTAGGGTAGCAGGAAGGAAATATGAATAGCTAGGGCTAAAATAGTTAAAAATATGGTGATGTGTCAAAATAATTCTACAGAACAATCAAAGCTAATGGAATAAAATTAAAAATGCTTCTCCAGATGTTTGCCTGCTGATCCTCGTTTTGAAATGGTAATTGTGGACAGGGGAGCTGGAGAGCATGGATATGAATAGCAGGGACAGGGGATGAAGAAACTTAGGCAGTGGGCAAATGTATACAATGAATGCCTGAGGGAAATAAGGCTCCACAATGGACTAGCAATGGGAAAAACCTATATGATCTTGAGAATCGCTCATACAGGATTAATGTGAGAATTAAAAAGCTACCTGAGTCGATTATGGACAGAGAAGTATGGTCTCTAATGGAGAAAATATTGAAGGATGTGGTACAGTTCCTTTCTATTTGAAAACTACTGTGGAGAGAATCCATAGAGTAAGTGACAGAGAAAAAGAAAGAAAGAAAGAAAGAAAGAAACAAAGAAAGAAAGAAAGAAAGAAAGAAAGTGGATGGTAATGCACCTCAACTTGTCTATATGGCAATGCAGTCTGTACCTACAAGGGACTGGATAGTTAAGGACAGACACAAGTTGCAGGAAATTCAATGGGAGAAACGTAAATTATTGTTCATGGTAGACTATTCACTAGTTCTGCTCACTGTCATGCATATAATGATAGTTTATAAGGAAAACTGTTAGAACATATATAGTATAAAGCACACTTAGTATATACAGCTATGTTTATGGTTGAGATGGATGGAGAAAAGATTTTTTGAAGAAGGAAGAGGAATCCTGACAGTTTACAGAGAATGTACAAGCACAGAGCATTTGGATAGAAAAAAATATGCTAGAAGATTGCGTCTCAGACACTGAGATGGAGTAAGAAATTGTTAAGCATAAAATATCTCATAGGTCCCTGTAGCCAACAGAGCACTATAGAAAATAACGAATCACAGCATGCATTGGACAATGAGGTGGAGAAGGAGGTTAGCAGTAATGAGGGTGGGGACAAAATTAGTCATAGCATGCTGACTAAAGACGGCTAGAATTGGTCATCAGGAAAACCTCAGATGAGAAGGGTGACTGCACAGGAAGCTAATGACCAGGTCAGAAAGCAAGAAACAGGTTAGTTGTCTGCATGGAATTAACAGGGCTACAGGCAGAAATTGAAGGGCAGAAGTTCTAAATCCTCACATGATAAGGCTACTAAAGAAAGGAAGAAGTCATGGTCTGAAATATTTCCTGGCTAATCAGATACTGTGGGCAAGTACTGCTGGTCAGGGCTAGGATTTGTGAGGCTGGATAAAAGAAATCAAGCAAACCAAGATGGTTGAAGTGCAGCATAAGGGACATTCATTTGTTTCTCTTCACTGAACCCTGTTCAAAAGGGGTCCTTATGAATGATTAAGTTGGACTTGGGAAGACCATAACACCTAATAATTTATTGTGCTTTTTTCTTTTTTTTGTTAAGGGGAGAGAAATATGCAGCATAAGCACAATAAGTGTGTGTGTGTGGGGTCAACACTGTGGCATTATGGAGCTGAATATATTTATATCATATTTATGGTGCATATGTTGCTGTTTAACTTAAAATCATTGTTTTTTTTCTTTCACAGACACACAATACAGTGGAATGACTAAGACAGTGCAGTAGGTGAGGACTTGAAGGGCTTGAAGGGCTTAAATATCCATTCCATAATCAAATTTCTCCCTGCTTTCATCATCAATCCCCCATTTTTCCTCCTCTCCCCTATTTTTTTCTCCAAGTGTGGGTGTTGCATATGTTTTATTGATGGGGTTTTACTTATACCTTCCTATTTAGGTAGAGTATGTGCTTGCTACTCCTGTGGTATAGCCATTAAAATACATTTGTTCTTATTACAGCTACTGTGATGGAGGGAAGAAATAAAGGAAAACATTCAGCGGACATCATGTTAAAGATTCCATGTATAATATTTTTAACATGTTAGTATGTGAAATATCTGATATGTTAGATTGTGATAATGAAAGTAGAATATGATATAATTGTTAAGCTTCATTTAAGCTTTGTAAAAGAGAATAATATAGAAATAAGCAATGGTCAATTGATTTGGGGAGTTATGCTAACTTGGAGGTGTGAGTTCTCGGTTTGGGTATTTTCCATTTCTGAGAATGTGTACCACTGCTTCTTGGGCACTCCTTCTCTTGTTACACAAAGGTCACATGGGGCTATAATTTAAAAGTTGGTGTTCTGAATGCCAAGGCTGAAGCCTGCTTAAGAAATACAGTAGGAAGGGGGTTGTGGACTATTTTAGCAGATCATAAACACTGGGGGTGGGAGGGTTTGAGCCAGTCATGCAATGGTGAAACAGTAGTGTTATAGGATAGAAAGTATTCTGTAAGGGGGCTATTAATGAACAAAATGGGGTGATAAGTAATGGGTATGCCCCAAATGAGGATAACTTGGACTTGTGAACCACTTAATGGCAAAATGTAGAAAATGGATAATGACCATTGACTTCATGACATTGGTAGGTGATTTCAATTTACTGCTCAATAAAATGTAATACAGACAACACCAAGTGAAGAAATATCATAAAAGGTGCCAAATATTTCTGTAGGAGTAGATGGAGAAGCAAACATGGGTAGATCTGTGGAGGTTTGTGAACCCAATGCATATAGGAGTTTTTTTCTCAAGGGCGATATGTAGGCAGGGGGTTTATATTGATTATTCCTAATACTCGGTGACGAGTCTATGTTAAATCTTCAAACTCTGGAAATGTCGATCGTCATATGGTCGAGACTGTTAAGGTGTGTTTTTTTTTTTTTTTTTTATTCTATATTTGAACTTCCAAATGTCGACCATATGGTTTTGAACATATGGTATTCAACATTTAGGACATTCGAATATATGACATAGACCCTCGGTGACATGGTGGACATAATAAAGAAGTTGGATACCTCAGATCATACACCTATCATGTCGGTCTTTTGTATGGACTTAGTGAAGACAGAGAGAAAAAGAAGCTGTAGGTGGGCTCAGTACAAATGGCAAAGCTAAGAGAGATGGCAGGAGCTGAATGTTATGGTGTCAGATGTGTTACAGTAGAATAGAAATGGCAAAGAAAAAAATGGAGATTATGTGGTAGGAAGGATGTAAAACAGCAATATGGTGGAACTAATACAGAAGAACAGAGAATAGAAGGAAACAACAAAATGCTACCTCAGAGCAACAATTACAGGAAACACAGCAAAAGGCAATAGTTAAAAAGTACTTCCATAGTATTTTAGATCAGAGAGAGAGGCTGAAATGTAGCATAATTGTTTAGGTATTTTGCAAGCTGAAACAGAACTATTAAGAAAAGGTGGCTAAGAAAGGAAAAAGACTTGAAGGTGACAGCACAGTATCTTATGCAGTATATATACACAGACAATGGAGTTAACAGGAAAGTGAAAGAATGATTAGTATGGAAAAATGATGCTAGGAGGGGATTTAGAAACTTCTGTGCTGAATGCTGATCTTTATGATTAGTGGTAAAGGTGTCAACTTGGGAATGGCCTCTGGATGCAACTGTCAAATGTAAATTATTGGTGAATGCTTCAGCACTCTTAGAGCTTTAACATGTGAGGAGTTCTGGAACATAATAAAGCAGCTTCCACAAAACAAAGTTGCAGAGTTGATGAGCTGCCTGCAGAGTTTTATAAGAGGGAAAGATAATGGCTCGTCTATGTGGATTTAAAAAGACTAGGAGGCAGATCAATATCAGTTAGTGGTTGTTGGCAACTTTCTTACAGAAATGGTCCAGTAGTAGCAAAGGAACAGGCATTTTATTTGATATAAGGAAGGTTTTTGATGCAATGAGATGAGACTTCCTATTGCATGTTCACAGAAAGAGGGGCTTTGGAGACACATGCCATGGATGATTGAACAGTTATATCAAAAAACATTTTACAGGGTGTTTGTCAGATGAGGACTTTCAGAGTCAGGTCAAAGAAAGAGAGGAACATGGCAGGATTGTCCTATGTCACTGACTGTTTTTATACTGGTTATTAAAGAGCTACCCTTTCAACCGAGGAGATATGTCAGAAAAGTTAGTGATCTGCAGGGTATAAAGAGTGGGTTTTATATGTTCACTCATGACTTCATGCTGTTAACAGAGGCTTTTGAGGATGTAGGTGGGGAGGTGCTAAGAATGTTCAAAATATTTGAAGAAATGTCAGGCCTGCAATGGAATGAAGAAAAGACCACGATGATCTGATTGTGGAAGGAAGAGAATGGATCTGGCCTTTCTCCATTTAACCTGGACCAAAGGCTAAATATTCAGGATTTTCAGTGTGTAGTACTTGGGAAAACTTGTGTAGTGTCAACCTGAGCACATTAGGGAAAAAGGTCAATGAAAAATTCCTTTCAAAGCTGCAGAGCCTCAGTACTATTCAGGGACAAATACATGATATTGGAACTGTGATTATGCTGTCTATATTCAACCTGTCATTTAAGGACAAATCATCCTAATCTAAAAGAAATCCAACAGTGAACAGAAAATGCTGTACTGGGAACAGAAGAAAGGAGAACAGTTACAGGGAAAGTGATGTCCCGAGATACAGATCAGCATTTCACATAGCTCAAGTTAATAAAAATGGTAGCAGAAAATCTGGCAACAATAACAAATTTAGAAGCATGTGATAAGGTGGGGCCTTGTGATCATTGCTGCTTATTACAGAGGAGCAGGTTGAAGAGTAAATGGATAGTGGATGGGGAGGGAGGACTTCAACACATTTAAGGTGCAACAGTGTAGTATGTTTTACTTTTTACCAAGTGCTAAAGAAATGGAGAGACAAGTGATTAGTATCCTGGGACCAGGTTATGGATAGGTAGGGCAGAGGGGACTAAGGACCTCTGAGTTATACAAGACGTAGTTTGGTCTTTTTTTTTCAAACAAGAAACATCTTCATTCAATTATCTCTTATAACATAGACAATCATACATTTATATAAATGAAAACAAACCACATTGTCATGTTTTCAGCTGCAAACATTATACATCACTTGTAACCTATACTGTTGTTGTCAGTCAAACATTACATAGTTAAGTTCACTTCCTGCCTTCCCTTAAACCACATTGCACCTCCAAAACATTATTCTGCATGCAGTGTTTCCACAATTCCCATTGTAGTTGCTACTTCTAGTAGAGTTGATTTAGACTTTCCTGTCCATTTTCTAGTAATTGCTTTTTGACAGTCACCAGAATTATACTCAGCAATGCTCTCACTATGTCTAGGCAATTCCAATTCTGTATCACAGCTCAAGAAATTATTTTCTTCATTATACTAATTTGCTCTTCCAGTATTTTTGACAGAATAGTCTGCAGGGAATTAGTCGGACAATTCATTACCCTTCCCAAAAATATGTTCCCAATTACATTTTTCTTCCCCATCACACATCCAACAATACCTATGGAAACACTTCCAAGCAAAGATCCTAAATATACTTTATTGCATATTTGGGAAGCATACATATATCCTCCCATTATTTATCTGTGAATTGCTTATCCAGTCTATTTTCCCAATCCTTTCTGACTTCCTCATTGATTTTTATAGTTATCATGTAATATTTTAGATGCTAATAATCCCTTTTTTTAACAGCAGCTTCTATTCTAAATTTTACTAAAAACTCTTCCAGTACTGGTCTTTCACTTCGGATCCCACTATTACTTTTTCTTTGCCTGTACTCTGATATTAAACCTTGATAGGGAAGGCAATCTTTAGCCTGCATTCCAAATGAATTATTACTCTTTCTATTCTTTTATCTTTTCCTCTCTGATATTTGCTCCCAATACCTTGATTCCTTTGTTAGTTTTCTCCAGTAAATTTCAATCCCCTCTTGCCTATTCTCTGTATCCCTAAATGCAGTCATCCTTATTGGCAGAATCTCATTTCTTCACTCCTGTGTTGACTTAGTTTTTACAATACTGTCTGCTGCTTTATAGATATAACATTCTGTATGGTTATTGTTATTCTCCTTAAGGATCTGCATCGAGAATCCCAGTCTCTTCTTGTTTCCTGAGCTTCTGCCGAGTTTCATCATCATCCCTTTTCCTTTGAAATATAGCTTTCTGCTTGTGTTAGGTATAGGAGCCCTAATTGTGTAGTTCTTAAATACCCCATTCAAATCAGATAATCCCAAACCACTGTGTTCTGTTGGAAGGATCAACTCATTCCACTTGACTCTTGGCTTCTTCCACTCCTAGAAAAAAATTCTTCAAATCATTACTAATTGCTATCTACAAGTTATTTTCTGGTTTGTGAAAATATACCTGACCTGTGCATAAAACTAAAGGGGCTAAAAACATTTTTACTGCTTGTATTTTGCTATACATATCCATAAAAAGGAACTTCCAATTTTTTACTTTTTGTATTAACTTTTGTTTAGTTTCTTCCCATATATTCTTTGCTGCCATATCAGAATCCTTTTTAATCCATGCTGGTAAGTATTTCATTTTATCATGTCCCCATGCTGAGCCAATTCTTGTGTTGCTACATAGTTTACTCCTATTGCCTTTGTTTTATCTTTATTAAGTTGTATCCTGAAAAAACTTTAAACTGACTTAGAATGTTCCGCAACACTGAAATGTCCTTTTCTGTTTTTTTTTCAGGTATAAAATAATATCATCTGCAAATAAAGCCAACATTTCTTATTTACCATACCAATTATATCCTTGGATGTTTGAGTCCCATATTTTCTTTGTCACTAATTCTCAATATAATGCAACTAACGAAGAGGAAAGTGGACACTCCTGCCTGGTTCATCTGCTAAAACACAGTTTATCAGAGAAGGCCCCCCACACACTTTAATTTTAGCCTCTGATCCCTTATATATCCTTCTAATCAACCTTATCATTTTAATGGGGAATACAAATGCTTCAATTACCCTACTCATAAATCCCAGCTTACTCTGTTAAATGCTTTCTTTGTGTGAGGCTGCCAGCCCATTTATCTGGAATTTTGTAAATAATCATATGTCATTTGTGAATATTAATATGATCCATAGGCTTGTCTTACAAATGTAAGAGAGCTATGTGTTATGTGTATATTAAACTACTGGGGCAGAAGTGTGTGTTGAACTGTGTGTTATGTACTGAGCTTCAAGAATGTAGCCACACAGTACCCTACTGGAAAAGCAAATAAATGTATATGTACTCTGTGCCTGTGCAAATGTGTTTTTATGGTAGAAGTTGGAACATACAGAGTTAACTTACAAACCCTTAAGAAAATAAGTTAAAAAGTAAAGTGTTTTACAATTGTGTTTCAGTGCAGCAAGGAGATAGGATGCCTATAGCTAAACGTTTCTTTCTATTGTCTTGAAACAGAAATAGTTACTAGGTTTCAAATCATCTAAACATGTCAATTGTTTTACTACTTCCAGTTCTAGGCAAACTTCTGAGAGATACGTACTTCTCACATAAAGATGTTAAAAATTCTGTTAGCTTCTGTTAGCTTGGGAACTGAAGGCAGGTGGCAAAGAGTGATGTTATCCTGGCTTACCCAGCAGTAATGTGTATTAATTTAAGAACTATCTCAGAGAGTGAGTCTATGCATTTTGTATTTGTCTTTGGACCTGGAAACATCCTCTCATCAGCACTTGCCTTGCTAATAGTAAGTAATTAGGGTACAGCAATGTCAATTAGATATAGATAGGAATATAGTAAAGATTAGTTTAGATGTTTTCTGTATTTATTTGAGACTGTCCTGCAATGTTGTTTTACAGTATTTCCTGTGATTCTGAACTCTGTAGTCACTGTGTTGAGTTGTTAAGTATTGTCTTGTTCTTTTATTATTTATTATTAGACACATGTAAACCTTTTAATTGTAGTTGGTTTGTTTAGAGATATTTAAGCTCTTAAAGTACTTGCTTATGCATTTCATCACATTGTATAGGCCACTCCTAAATAGCCTTGAAAGTCTTGGTTACACTTACTATTTGGGTACGAGTAACATTACACGGGAAGCTTGGGCACCCTTTGGTAAGAGCCTTAGTAGTAACTGATAAGTAAGGGTGGCTGGTGGCAGCTGGTACTTATAGTGTGGGCAGAAGGGGGCATAACTAGTAAACCTGTGCCAGCCTTTCCTAGGTGTGTGTGTGTGTTTGTATATGAAGCAAATCTCAAAGGTTTGTGTGTGTCAGCTACTTGGAAGAGACACAAAGCACTGGTTAAACAGAGGGTGCTGGAGGTCTTAGCTTGGCCACTCAGATGAGATCATAACCCTATAGCAGTGCCAGTGGGGAGTCTTGTTGGGAATCTGGAGAGGGAGAAACCAGCCCCAAACTGACTGTGATATATGTGTGCTCTTAAGGGAAATTGTAGTTTACTATGTGTGTACTTGTCATCCTCCCAATGTGTACATCCCTCACCGGTGCTAGTGGTGAGGATTGAGGCTCCTTGATTACTGGGCCAGTGCATGGGTGTCACACTCTGCATCAATACCCACCAACAAAAGTGGCATTTCATTTCATTCTGCTTCCCTATGGATCATCATTGTTCCTTAAATGCTGTCATATGTTTACCTCCCCCTCCACAAAAAACATATTGATCCATATCTGTCACTTTTGGCATCACCTTTGCCATTCTTTTAGCCATTATACACATAAACAATTTATAGTCAAAGTTTAGAATAGAAATGGGCATATATGAAGCTGTATCTGATGGGTCTTTACCATCTGTAGGTATTTCAGTTACCACCACTTTCTTCCACATTGTTGGTGCTTATCCTCCCTTTAAAATACAGTTAAACAAAACCTTCCAGATCTTTATCATCTTCTTTCCTCTTAGCTTCCAAACTTCCACAGGAATACCATCTATTCATGGAGAATGTTCTGTAGATTGGTGATACATCACCATTTTTATCTCATCTCCTCCTATGAGGTTAGTAATTGAGGCTCATCTACCTCTAACCTTGGCATATTTAATTCTTCCATAAACATTTCCATTTGTACTTTTTCTTGATTTCCACATTTCTCTGCTTTTTACAATGTGTCATAAAATTTAAAAACATTTCTAATAAATCTACAGGATCTCTGGTTATTTTCCTTGTTATAGGCTCCCTAAGCTTGGCAACAACCCTTTCTTCTTTCTGTTGTCTGAACCATTGTTCTAAAAGCGTTTGTGCTCTGGAGTTGTTATCCAAAAACAATTGCTTATCAGCAATCTTTCTAAACACGTATATTATTGAAGTAGTCTCTTATTTTCTCTTTAACACTCTACAATTGTGTCTCTTCATGTTCTATGAAGTTACCTCTATTCTGCCATACTTTAACCTTTGCCATTTCTTCTAAATAATTCTTGTAACTTCTTAACCATTTCTCTTTTTCTTTTTTCCAGACAATTTTTAAACTACATCCTTTCAAACTGAACTCAAACAATATAACTGGTCTACCCTAAAATACCTCCCAATAGATGAAGCAGTAATGCATTTCAACAATACCTTCTTACAAATTTTAAACCAACATGCACCATCCCGATTAGTTAAAATCAGATCCAAAGCAGCTCCTTGGCTCTCTGCTATTACTAAACAAACTATGAGAACGAGAAATAAATCATGGTCAAAATGGAGATCCACTAAAAACCCCACTGACCATCAAACCTTCAAACATCTAAGAAACAAAACAAAGAAACTTGTCATCCTAGATAAAAAAAACTATAACCTTCAACACCAACAAAACCATAACCAAAACCCAAAAAAATTCTGGTCAGGAATTAATAAACTTCTCCATCCAGGCAATACCAAAACACCTACCCCAGCTAAATTAGCACAAAAACAACCTAGCATCATAGCTAACACCTTTAACAATTTCTTCTCTCAAACTGTTAACTCCCTCCAAACTACTCCCATCCCCAGCAATAGCTATACACTAAAACTGGAAACCGTCTCAACTACCTATATACAGAAACTACTGTCTAAACTAAAACCCTGTACATGACAAACTTCCTGCTGAATACCTTCAATTAGCTGCAAAAGAAATAGCATACCCAGTATCCATCTTAATAAACAGAACCATAACAGAATCCAAAATTCCATCCTGCTGGAAAATCTCATTATTCCACTCCACAAAGGTGGAAACTCTAATGAACTATCCAATTTTAGACTCTATCAAAAATAATGGAACGCTGTATTCACCATCAACTCCTAAACTATCTCTTAAATAACAACCTGCTTGTAGACTCTCAACATGGCTTCAGACCCTACCACAGCACTACTACTGCCCTTCTTTCCTTCTCTGATACCATAAATAAAAATCGTAATAAAAACCTATTCTCTTCCGCACTGTTTCTTGACCTCTCAAAGGCATTTGACATGGTCAACCATCAACTTCTCCTTGTCACCTTAAAATCTCTATCGCTGGACTCTCTAGCCTTACAGTGGTTCAATTCCTATTTAACTAATAGGAAACAAGCTGTGACAGCCATCTATCCACTCTACTCCCTGTCACTATTGGTGTCCCACAAGGATCCATCCTAGGCCCCCTACTTTTCTCCATTTTCATCAACAATCTGCCCAACTCCCTACCAACATCCACATGCATCCAATATGCAGATGATTCTACTCTCATCTGCTAGAACTCCACTCCACCACCCAAGCAGTCTTTACTGCAGCAGAAAATTGGTTTCAACATATCTGTCTCCTCCTGAATCCCAAAAAAACCAAACTAATACTATTTACCCCTACCTCTAAATCCACCCCTATCTCTTTCTCTATAACATCCTGTAATGGCACTATCATCAAACCTGACAACTGCACTAAACTACTGTCATATTGATTTAACTATCAAAACTGTTAATAAAAAGATTGGTGCCCTATACAGACTAAAGCCCTATCTCACTGCCACTTTAGCCCTAGCCCAAACTCACCTTATCTCTACACTAACCCTCCTTTGTCAACTTATCTAAGAGTAATCTTCAGAAACTGAATACTGCCTACCACAGTATAGCCAGATTTGCCACTGGCTCACCTTTCCAAACTCACCACTGTCTTAACTTAAAGAAACTCAACTGGCTTGAACTCCCAAACCTTATACTATTACAACAACTAGTCATCACCTTCAAAATTCTTCATTACCCTTCCAACATTCCAATACTAAATAATGTCATCACACCTTATAAGAATCTCAAGACACTCAGATCAGCCAACAAGCTATTAGTTACTACCTTGAAATCTCATAATAAATCAGGTGATTCCCTATTTGCAAACACTATCGGTTCATACTGGAATAAACTTCCCACTGAACTGACCTCCCTAACATCATGTCACCTTTTCAAAAAACAGATAAAAAACCACCTACAAATCCACTGGCTTTGCCCTGCTCTAATCCTGACTGAGCATACTACTGTTTATTACTCTGAACAGTCTTTCTTTCTTTACTCTCCCATTCTTACCTAAACTAACATTTTAGCCCCTTTCTGGTCCTTCACCCTTTTCCCTTATCTCACTGCCTATATACCTCACTCTCCTGTTTAACTTTACTTTCTTAACAGTTAACTTGATAAAATACCATTACCCCATCTAAACATACTCTACCCACACTTTTCTTTTTCCTCCTATCCCTTTTTTCCCTTAATTTTACTACCAATATACCTCCTTACCTTCTAACTTGCCTAACTACTAGCTTTCTTTCACTCTGTTAAATACCAATGCTCTCCTCTACCTCTGACCAATGATTAATTTTTACGTACCTACACTTCAGATATCCTTTACTCAGCTGTATATTCTGGTGCCTGAACTTATCTCCTCAGCCACATGATGTGAACTTTGATCATAATCTTACTGTAACCTAGTTAAGTTAGTCATGACAATCTGTATTCTGTTGTACATTTTTGATTTGGTTTGTGTGTGTTCTTTTGTTAAAAAGATTGATCTATTTAGTAAAGTATTACTCATGTATTGTCTTAGTCTATTAGTGGTGCTTTTCTCCTCGGGCCTCTGCTGAAAATGGACATGTATCCAGCCAGACTAGCCCGGTTAACAAATGTAAAATAAAAATAAAAATAATACACTTTAATTTTATCACACTCCCTAGATATATTGTCAGAAGTAATTTCTGTCTTCCCTATTAACTCCTGAATAATTTCCACTACCCTTTCCTCACATTCCTCTCTGCTTAACAGATAAGGCAGGTAGGTGCCAGTTTCCCATTTTTATTTCATTACCCTGCATTTTTATTTTAGTTATTATTAGTGCATGATCTGAAATAGTTATTGGATACTTTCAATTTAATGCACATGTTCATGTGAAATATAATTTCTTTTTAACCAATAATATATCAATTCTCTCCAAATGACAACTACTGAACTCACATCTTCCATACCAAATACATTCATAAATTTCTTCAGAAATCAAATTTTAACCCTCTTAATATGAACAATTTTCCCAGGTTGTCAGCCAAACTTTCAGGCCTGAATTAATTATAATTAAGATTATCCACACTAAGAGACATGGTACAGCCTGTGCTTCTACTTAAACTGATTTCTGTTTTTGCTTACCTTTATTCCTCTTCCAGTTATAGAAAACAACTTTTTCTCTAAACATTATCTTCTACCTATTGAAGGAATGTCTTGACTGTTTTTATGTCCCCTATTAGCTTATCTCCATAGAAGTATGAGAACCAGATGCACATTTACCTTCCACTGCAAGCTTTTCTTGTTGTATTGTGCATATTTATTTTCTAGTGGAATACATTTCATTATATTGAGTGTTCTTTATTTACGTTTCCCCTTAAAACTTGGTATTAGATCAAGTCAAGGCCTTTAATCCAGTCATTCCCCTATGCAAAATAAGAAAAAGCATATCAGTTTTATTTCTATCCTGCTGTTTTGTCCAGACTTTTTTGACTTTTTACATTGCAGTATCTAGATTTCTAAAAACTGAATAAGAATTAAGAAGGAAAAAAGAATGAAAGAACAAAATAATAGAATAACTAGCTTACTTTAGTATCCTTATTACACACAAAAATAATTGAAAAAAGCTTTACTTTATAGCGTGCAGTATGTATCATGTGTTACAGAAATACTGTTAAGGAGAAAATTTACTTACATTCACCTTTTCCTTCCTATTCCTCTATCCTTATTGTTCTTCCAAATATTAATGTAATGTAGTAGGGCATGTGCTTAGGAATCCCCAACATGTTAAACAAAGTAAAACAAAAAAAGTCCAGTATTTCAAGATTGTATTGTTTTTGATGCCTTATAATACCACACTTATTCATTAATTTCTGAGTTGCTGGTTTTCTTCCTGTTGATCTCCATCTCCCAAATCCAGTCTCTGGTTCATATACAGTATACTCCTGATTCTTCAAGTCAACTCCTGTGCTTTTTTTCTGTCTCTCATTCATTTTCCTTTGGAACATTGGAAAATGTTTCACTGGCATAGTCTCTCTACAAGCTTTATTATCAGAAAGGTAAGAAGCAGAATCCCCTTTTATTTGATAGCTCACTTTTTGTTTGAAAATTGTTTTTGTGTTTCCTCCATAGCATGTTGTGCATCAAAAATGAGTTTGAAACTCCAGGAGAAAATAATGTGAAGATAGCTGGATACAGCAGCTTGAATCTCATACCTCAACATTCACTGATTTCTGGAATAAATGTATTCCTCTTCTGCTTGGTGTACAATGAGTAAGCATTGTCCACAAATAATCTACTGTCTTGAATGTTTAGTATTTTGTCATTCTGCTAGAGTTTTGTCAAAATCAACTCTTTCTGCTGGTAGGATTACATATTTGTTATTAAAGGTTGTGTCTGCTTTCATATGGCCTGGTTTGGTGAATACACATAATGTCCCCATTCAATGAACAAATCTTGTTTTGGAATGCCATCCACTTGCTTATATGTGTTTTCATAAAATTAATATAGTCAGTTACTTACAGTTTCTCTGGTACAGCAGAAAATCTTGGGTTTTCCTATGTGCACAGTCCTCTAATTCTATTTTTTGAAGCATCCCTTTTTGAGCAGTCTCATACTCAGCCATCCTTTTCTTCATTTTGACCACTGTTTTTTTTTTTTTGTTTTATCAGCTCATCTGAGTATCTGTCTACAACTCCCTCCATTTCCCATCTTTTGTTATTTGAGTTATACTCCTTCAGTGCTTCATTTAGTTTAATCAGCTCTGAGCATATTTGACTTATTTTTTTCCCTCTAGATTAATGTATGTTACATCTTGCACCAAAGCTGGAATGTTAACTGCTTTTTGCTGAACAACTACAGGATTCTTCCCACCCAGTGTTATCTCCTCAACTTTTATGATTGATTATTCAGTGTGCAGCCATCTTGGAAGTCCCAGAAGTAGGTTGGTCTTGACCCCAATAATTGGTTTGCTTATGAACAAATTAAGATAATATGGAACAAGATGCAAGGGAATGGGAAGCATTGCAGCATTTTATTGCAGTGGAGAGAATGGACATCTATTCAAACAGGTAGGGAGAGGTGTAATACACAAAGATTTGTTGCAGAGCAAAGTTTTACATAAGGAATCTGGCCAACCACTGGAGGAAAAAGGAGGGATTAGTAGTAGGTGAGAGTGAATTGGTCCTAGTGGGTAAAGCAGTCAGGAGCCTGACTAGATGTCATAACTACAAAGACCAAAGCATATAGTTAGCATTTCTCTGGTACTATACACAGTGGAAGTTGTTCCAGTAAGGAAGACTGAGTAATGATAAATTTTGGAGATACAGGCAGCAGGATGCAGGGAGAGTTAATATGTTCCGGGTTTGTATTAGAGCATAGTATTACTTGGGGGACTTAAGGGTGTTATCAATCAGTTATTGAAAATATATCCTCCAGCTGAAAGGAAGCATTGGTTGCTAGGATTAGAAGTGAGCAATAGATATCAAGTTACTGATAAGGAAATTATGGGTTTGAAGTTAGTGTCTGGACAGTGTAGTATGGTAATTAGCCACCGTGGTCAATGTACTGACAGTAAAAGAATGGAAAACACCTGGGAAAGTTCATCATGTCAACTTACAGTAATAACTGACTAGGCATGTTAATAATTGTTTTTTTTTTTGTATTTCAAGATTGAGGATGTTAGCAAGCATTTTATGTAAAGAAAATGGTATTATGAGAATTTAGTTTGATTGAAACATGATGATTTATTACCTTGGAAAGTAAAAGGAAAAAAACTGTGATAGTAAGCACACTGCATTTTGAATGTAAATGTGTTTATAGCACAGGCATGCTGAATCATGTAGGTAGTGTATATAGTTGCTGGTTCTATTTGATATGTTGTGATTTTTCTTATTGTATGTTATGTAAAATAAATAAAGGCTAATTAAACATATATCCTGAATCTTGAAAAGTGATTTAATAATGTCAATATATGATAAAAGGAATAGGAGAGATCAAGCTTTCTCTTACACCACAGAAATGTTGGACATGACGATCTTTTTCATAAATTATATTAGAAAAACTAAAAAACAAGAAATGCTAGTAAGAGAATTTTCAAACTTGCAATATTCATGTGTAGAAAACAAATCAACAACTAATTCAATCTTTACATATCTTATTAAAAAACAAATCGGTATTAAGAAAGGGAGGTGGTTATTCATACTACTTATATTCATGAGGGTTTTAGTGAGTGATTCTGTAGCTACATTGGCATCAGTAATATTTAGATGGTTGCAACAGTTCTAGGTACTGAGGATGATTTAAGTAGTTTGATGTTAGGGTATGACTTGGATCTGAAATAGAATAGTAGAGGGGGATTTTTTTGGCACTGAAAATTTGGATGGATTCTTACTGGTCACTGAATGGTGGTGGCTGAATGATATCAGAGAAATAGTGAAGGATTGTTGGTATTGATTACTGGGTCTTCTAAGTAGTATTTGTCTGTGTCAATGGCTGTGCAGAAGGAATGCTGTGCAAGGTGAAATAGATTGTTTTCTATGAGGATATCTGAGATGTTGTTATTCATGGGACCAAGTAGGATGAGGATGAAGTCCAAAAGTAGTATGATACTCTGTAAATTTGTACCGATGGATATAATGAAAAGTTTTAGAATTTGTCTATAGATGCAGGGATAGGCTAGTCTATGAACAGGTGTAGGGATTTGTTGTGTTTTATGGGTATAATGTCTAGGAAAGAACTTGAAAAGGAGGCAGACAGTGAACTAACCTGATCTGTCAGTTGCACCTATAGGTGTGACTTGAAGAAAAGGAGAGTGTTGCCTCTATTTCTTGTTCAGCTAGTAGATTGTTCTAATTTGGGAAGAAGTGTTGAATGTGTTATGTTTTTTATTCAGCCCTAGCTTTATGATCGTTAGAATACCAGGGCTGTGTTTTGAAATCAAGTTGCTGACTCAGTCTGTTTTGTTTAAAAGGATTTAAGCATTAATCATAAAGTACAGTGGGGTAGAGCCAAGGTTTTATCTGATGGTTTCTCACAGCAGTAGTACTAGAATTATGAATGTATATTAGTATTAGAATGTTAATAGATTTAGTGGACTTTGTAGAGTGCTAAGTAGTGTAATAGTGTTAAATGGGCATGTATAGGAGATGTCTGAGAGTCAGTGTGAATAGATTTGCAGTGACAAAGGTGGATGGCTGAAGCTGCAGTGAAGTAGGTAAAAGATGGCAGTGATAGGTAGTAGTTGGCACTAAGAAGTAGCATATCAGTTATTTTGGGAAGTTATACAAGAATATGTTTATCCAAAGTTAAATGAGGAGGTCACTTTAAAGCTTTTACTAAGGATAAAACAATTGAACAATTTAATGATTGTGTCTCTGAATTGTCAGATTGTAAATGGAATGTTTGTGTCAATGGATTCAGTTGTCTGAAGAAGTGATGTACCTGACAGTTTACATTTTACTATGTTTGTTTTTTTCCATATTTCAACATTATGAGAATATTGCTTTAGGGTCATAATGTAGGTAGAGTCACATCCTTTTCTTTAGGGATACATAAAAGTCACCAGAATGGCTACTTCCCTCAGTTTTACATTAAATCTTCATTGCTGAATGTTGGATGTTATCTTTCAGTTGGCTTAGCCGATCAAAATTTCTGAAGCACCTCTCCCAAAAAGGAAATGATAAAACTAACTCAGGAATTTTGAAAGTACAAGGCTTTTACAAAACATTTTATTTCAATGCCAGTAATTCCTCCTGTTGGACTTAAAATATTTGTGAGTGTATACAGCCTGCATGCCCACTAGTTTCATAAATTATCTTACACTGGAGATTCAGGTGGGTACCAAGTTTAACTGTTATACATTAGTGATCATTATTTTATTGTCCAAGCATTAATGAGCAGTTCACATGATTCGTGGTAAAAGAGCAAAGTTCTGATATCTCAGGATTAGTCTTTACCCAAGATACTGTGATTTTTGAGTTAGTACATATAATTAGCAGTGTGCCATTTTGGGAGGAGGAGTGGAGGGGGGAGTGTGATTTTACCATCTGTGATCAACTAGCTGATATCCCAGAGAGTTGAGAATCAGGAATTTGTAGGGATCCAGAAATTTTCACAGTGTATTACACATTTTAGAGATGTACCATGATCTAAACAAATTCTGACCTCCAAATATATGTGCTTCTAAAATTATTTTACTATTTATTGTCTTTTAGCTATGAACTGAAAGTTCAGTTTAATGTGTAAGTTTATTGTAATGCTTTTTTTCAAAGTATTTATCAGAAACTTGAAATCAGTCAGTTTATTACTAATACTAAAATAAATAAGTTCTGTATAAATGCATGAAACAAACCTGCAATAATAACTGTTTCTAAAGTAGCATTAAAAGAGTGCAATATAATTAAGATGAATGTAAATAACAAATGTAAAGTAATAACAGCAACTCCACATTGCAACATTAATCAAGTGCTGAAAAGCACAGTACAATAAATGTCCTTAATTTAAACAAATTCTGCTCTTAACACTATTTTGTCAAGCACAAAAAGCTTCACAATGGACATTAAGATGCTAAAAGCAGTTAGAAATTGGCAAAACTATGATCAAGCCCAAAAATCTTCCTAATGGTCATTAAAATGCTCAGAACAGTCTTGGTCTGGCAAAGGTTTCAAAGCCTATAATTAATGCAGCAGTCAATACTGAATAACATGCATAATGAATTAAATAATAATTACAATGGTGCATAAAAGCTACACAAGAAAATTAGTCCAAATCTCCTCAGAAATGCATATTAAAAAAGTATTTCATAAGAACAAAACTATGTAAACTTCATAAGGAATGTCATATTTCCAAGAGTAGAAGCAGCCAACAAATGACACATTTGCTTGTTTTCTACTAACTCTCTTCCATTAAACTCTGTCTGGCAAAAAACAAGTTCAAATACAACAACAAATAATTTCCATTAACAGAACCTATTATACTCACTCCCATCAAAGAAGGATAACAGAAAAATTACAGCAGAACTTAAGACAGTTGTTCCAGGACTCTGGTCTCACCAATCCAAACACTGACACCTTCAAGTCTTGTCTAGATCATTTTCTGCACAGTACAGTCAACTAATTGTAGTAAGCTGCAGCTAGGAGGAGGAAGATGGCTAGAAGGAATGTGGCAGGTGGAACCACATGGGCAAATACACATACAAAGACTGAAGGGGGAATCAGGGAAGATAACAGTGAGGGGAGTAAAGATGGGACACAAACAAAAGGTGGACAATTGGTGATGGGAAGGATAGAAGACAAACAGGATATAGAATGAAAACATACAAAAGGAGAACACTGTGATCACAGAAAGGAAGTAGAAAGAGGGGCCTGCCAACTCAGGCCTGAGACAGACCTGCCATGAAATCAGTCTCTTCTGTGAAAGACATCAAGGGTGGGCATAGCTTCTGGTTACCTCATGGATAGAACCTGCTGGTTGCATGACATAAAAAGCCACACGATGAGATGTTCTGTGGTACATATCTCAGTCTTAAGCTGAATGCCTACTTCTCTCCACATTAACTGCCTTACTTTCTACCCAGACTGACAAATGAACCATACTGTGGAGACCACCATTGGCCACTCCAGGTGACCTTCAAATTGAGACAGGAGCAGGGACCACTGTAGACCCAGCAGTCGATATTGCGGTGAATGTAGGGCATGTTGGGTATTTTTTCACTTCTGTCTACTGCACAGCTGTACCTTCTGGTATTAAAAAAATGGCAAAAGGAAAGAAAAAATAGATAAAGAATAATAACAATAATAATCAGATAAAAGTCCATATTAGGATGCAAACATGTGGTATAGTTCAGTGGTATAACACACAACAACTAGCAGTATCTATACTCACCTTAACACCTGTAGATTCTTGTGCATCTCCTCTGGCATGTTAACTGTTAAGCCTGAGTTTCTTGTGATGCTCCAAAAAATCAAAGATAACAGAAATGCGGTACTATATTACTGATTAGATAACCTACCAGCATCTATGTAGAAGTTCTATGCAAAATTGCTAATATAATAACAAACCATTAAAGTCAGGTGTCTATCCCTTCCTTCTTAACTTCTTCTTCCAACTGACAAAGAAGGTCTAGGTGGCATCTCCATAGGTCACTGTATCAGAGTTGGCAATGCTTACCAATATGAGAAATGCCAGTGGCAGGAAACAGGTGTTTGAAAAGTTGCTGCCTTGCACTCACCTTGCTCGGGAGGACTTTATACTTGTCCAAAAGATGCTCACTGTGGTCTCTGTGAAGAGCATGCAGGAAAGCACTATTTTCCTTAAAACACCACATGATTTATTCTATTGTAGTGTCAGTAGAAGCCTTGACCACTCCCTTGGTATGACTCAGATGAAAAAGTTTTTCATGTGACATATGGTCGTACAACATGGAAACTGTGAAGTGCATTGACATGGGGTAGTAAGATAAGAGAGTACAGTATACCCATAACTAACATGCACATACTTGGGAGACTAGCATGGGCATCATATTAGGTAGCACTGCTGTACCACCATGGCAGTGTGCAGCTATACAAAGTGCCTAGATGGTACTGTGACAATGTGCTGTTTGCTTGTTTATTAAAACCACAATAATGCAGTGGACTATGGACTTATGCATACATAGCTCTATACTACAGTCTCCCAAGCATTTATGAAAGCAGGCAGGAGTATCTAGTATTCTCAACTGCTATTTCACATCATGTTGTATGTGCAATTCACACTAAATCACTTCTGTTGCATACCAGTGGTAGCATGGGGTAGTATCAGTGTGATGACAACCACTGTTTTCATTGCAGTGCCAACTACACTGTAAAAAGCATTTCAAGATCTGTAGCAGAGGACTCTACAGAAATGATATTCGTATTAGATAGCAGAATTCTCTGCAAGAGCTGTGGTATGGAAACAAGTATACAATCAAAAGGAAAGTATTCTGAGAGGGTACCTGCACTGCATGAGGGATGTGCTAAAGCAACCTGCATGCAGAGCAAGCATTGTTAAAGGGGAGGATTAACACAATACAGCATACAGGTATTGATTGTCAACAACCCAGCTGTGGGAAGCCACCATGCCAGGTATTGGTGGAGTGACTGTGTAGAATGGGAAGATATTTTATTATGGATGCAGTGTGCTGCAGAGGTCCAGCTAACATTCACAAGGAATGGAGGGTCTGGGTCACAATCTGTACATGAGTCAGACTGAAGAGGTATATAGGTGGGACATACTGTAGTGTTGCCTTTGTTCCACAGTTTTGTATACACATCGCTGCAGGTTACCCCATGCCATGTCTGGGATGATTAGTCATATTGGATGACTTATGCGAGGGCCTGCAGTATCTGTACATTGCCATGGCACATAGGTACCAGCAGAACATATGTGTGCTGAAGGCTGCTGAGGGGCAGTCTGAAGCTATTGCAGCAATCAGCAGGTCTTGTGTGACAGTACACAGTAGTCATACGATATGACACAAACATGGGCCATTGTCCCAAGATATAGCTGCACAGCGGCCAACTGTCCCTTCTGGGCATGTAATTCCAATCACAATGCCCATGGCCATACAGACAATGAGGCATGTGTGCAAGTGTAACAGTGACTGCTACACATCTAGCTGAACTATGAGTACATTGCACAGGCATTTTAGTCAATGTTGAGTATCACATTATCCCTACAACCTAGAGGAGATGAGCCTGAAGTGGCATAATAGTGCTGACCACCTGCAAATGGCCCCAGGATACAGCCTACACTGATCAGGGCAAGGATCGTCAAGGCATGCAGTTCCACACCATCACTGCCACCTGGTGTTGCTGACACTGCCATTCAATTATGGGGCAATGGCAGTACACATGTAATACTACTCACCTGTGGCCACACAACATATGTCTCATCCATGCAGCCATAGTGCTCCATCATCAGCTACACATGTGCCCCCACCCCTTTAATGCAGGGCAACCTAGACCACATTGTTAATTTTCATCTTCCGGAAGCTCCACCTCATCACTAGACATTATACCCAGCTCTGCTCAACCTCTCAGTAATGTACCTTTATGAAAGCAGTTAGAAATTGGCAAAACTTTGATCAAGCCCAAAAATCTTCCTAATGGCCATTAAAATGATCAGGACAGCCTTTGTCTGGAAAATGTTTCAAAGCCCACAATTAATGCAGCAATCAATACTGAATGACATACATAATGAAATAAATAATAGCTACAATTCTGTGTAAAAGCTACACAAGAAAATTAGTCCAAACCTCCTCAATTCAAACTAAATCCAACAAGTCTAGTAATCCTAGAAAATGCATATTAAAAATATTTCATAAGAACAAAACTATGCAAACTTCATAAGGAATGCCATATTTCCAAGGCTAGAAGCCAACACATGACAAAATTGCTTATTTATTAGTAACTCTATTCCCTTAAACTCAGCTGGCAAAGAAAGAAATAATTCCAGGTCACTAAGGCTGCAAGTCCTGCAAGTTCAAATACAACAACAACAAACAATTTCCATTAACAGAACCTATTATACTCACTCCCATCAAAGAAGGATAACAGAAAAATTATAGCAGAACTTAAGATAGCTGTTCCAGGACTCTGGTCTCACCAATCCAAACACTGACACCTTCAAGTCTTGTCTAGATCATTTTCTGAACAGTACAGTCAACTAATTGTAGTAAGCTGCAGCAAGGAGGAGGAAGATGGCTAGAAGGAATGTGGCAGGTGGAACCACATGGCCAAATACACATACAAAGACTGAAGGGGGAATCAGGGAAGATAACAGTGATGGGAAGGAGGATGGGACTCAAACAAAAGGTGGACAATTGGTGATGGCAAGGGTAGAAGACAAACATGATATATAATGGAAACATACAAAAGAAGAACACTGCAATGGCAGTAAGGAAGTAGAAAGAGGGGCCTGCCAACTCAGAGCCGAGGCAAATCTGCCATGAAATCATTCTCCTCTGTGAAAGACATTAAGGATGGTCATAGCTTCTGGTTACCTCATGGGTGGAGCCCCCTGGATGCACGACTTAAGAAGCAAAACTAGGATATGCTCTGTGGTACATATCTCAGTCTTAAGCTGCAGGCCTACTTCTCTCCACATTAACTGCCTTTGTTTCCACCCAGAGTGACAAGTGAACCACACCGTCCTCTTGAAAGGTACCTGTGGAGACCACCATTGGCCACTCCAGGTGACCTTCAAATTGAGACAAGGGCAGGGACCACTGGAGACACAGCAGTCGATATTGCAGTGAATGTAGGGCGTGTTGGGTATTTTCTCACTTCTGACTACTGCACAGCTGCACCTTCTGATATCAAAAAGAATGGCAAGAGGAAAGAAAAAGTAAATAAAGAATAATAACAATAATAATTACGATAAAAGTACATATTAGGATGCAAACATGTGGCATTGTTCAATGGCATAACACATAACAACTAGCAGCATCTATACTCACCTTAACACCTGGAGAGTCTTGTGCATCTCCTCTGGCATGTTAACTACTAAGCCAGAGTTTCTTGTGATGCTCCAAAAAAATCAAAGATAACAGAAATGCAGTACTATATTACTGACTAGATAACGTATCAGCATATATGTACAATTCCTATGCAAAATTGCTAATATAACAACTAAAGTCAGGTGTCTAGCTCTTCCTTCTTAACTTCTTCTTCCAGCTGGCAGAGAAGGTCTGGGTGGCTCCTCCAGTGGACACTGTATCAGAGCTGGCACTGCTTACCAGTTTGAGGAATGCCTGTGGCCCCACCCCTTTAATGCAAGGCAAATTAGACCACTTTGTAAGTTTTCCTCTTCTGGAAGCTCCACCCCATCACTAGACATTATAGCCAGATCTGCTCAGACTCTCAGTAATGTACCTTTATAATACATCCATCTCCCCTTTTTCCTTCTACCATTTCACCTGTACAGGTATTGTTGTTTCCTATCACTGTACCCAAGCCAACCTATGCAAATAATGAAAAGTGAGTCCTGCCTTCCAGTCCACCTTATGCAGGTTAGGAAATGTCTTCTGCACAGCATGCTCAGTCAATACTCAGTCCTGAATTGCCCAGGTATAGTACTGCATGTGATGATTTTATTCTGTTTACACCCCCTGGCAGTTGATAGAGTGGAAGATTTCTGTCTGATGTACTGGACATTATGGGGAGAAATGAGGCCTTTGATGGTCCCCTAGAAATTCTGTCCATGGGAATCTCATATGTTTCTTCAGTGTTTTAAAATGACATCAAGAAACTTCAGTTCATGAGGCAGATGCCTGTGACATACCTGCTGTGCCCCTGATGCACACTGGGAATTTCCTGCAGCAAGGATTGTTTATACTATACAGACATTAGTGTCCAGAAGAACAGGTATTTTGCACTTCCCTTGGGGTTTCATGTGCTGGCTTTACATGTAATCTGCCTCTCATGCTCACATTTCCCCTTTATGGGTGATATGTACCTTCAACAAAACATACCAAAAAAGGAAGAGCCTCCAAAGGGGTACTCATCTGCCTAGACTTCGAGAACCATATGAGATGAACAACTTTCAGATCAGATTCAAAACACAGCACTCAGAAAGATACAACATAGTTTATGAAGATTTAGCACTCATACATCACTTATTTACCTTACACTTCAGATGTAGGACATATGTCTGATGTACAGCTCTTGGAAGATCCCAAGGTGTTGTGATGTGGGTTGGATGTAGGGCTACCTCAGCAGGATATCTCTTTTGTTAAGAATACTGCAACAGTGATAACAAGGGTATCCACTGTTTTGGTAACTTCTTATAAAACTGTACATTTCTGAATATCTGTATTATGCTTTAGGTTATGTGCCTACTTGTAGAGTGGAATGATATAAGATTCACTGAAGAATATTTTGTTGATTCGCATAAATTGACACAAGCTTCTCATTAAGATAAATAAATACATAAATAAATTAATTAATTAATTAATGTGTCTGAAGGGGGAGCTATAAGCAATGTCTTCTGAGCGACCCCCCCCTGCACACCTCCCATATTTATACATAATAACTCCTGTGTGTAGAAATAGTGATCCCACTGAACCTGTAAACACTAAATGCACTAAAACAACATAATACATTCAATATCAAAACAAATGGTACAAAATAAAGCCATCAACAACACTAATTCACACTCAAATGACACAAAATGTATCAGAATAAGGCTTAAAAATCCCTAAAAAAGACTATCAATTGTCCACAGAAGCAAGAAGCAAAATGTGGTAAGATGTGTTTGGGAACATGCATGAAACAAAATGTATTGACAATAGCTGTGCTTATTTAACATGGAGAACAAAAATTCTTTTTTCAACTTTTTTATTTTACATGATTAAAATATATAAAAAAAATCTTCTGTTTGAACACTTTGGTGTTTTATACTTCTGGACTGTTTTTATGGCTTTGACTTTATTTTGGCCAGAGGTTCATGTTAGTAGCAGACTCAAAGTGCAAGGAAAAGATGGCAAGTTGTCAAGTTTCCGTAAGCTCAGTCATAGGTGTGATAAAAAAGATTTAAAATGCCCTAGGGAAGATAGCCTAGTATGAACCTATGAACCTATAACCTCGAAAAAGGGCATAGCAAAATTAATTTAAAATGGGTGGCAAAAGCCATACACACTCTGGCTAGGCTTATAATTGCCCTAGGGCAGATAGCCTAGTATGAACCTATGAACCTATGAACCTATAAAAGATATTAAATCCCAGAAGAAAGCCAGTCCCCTGGATTCATGAAACTCTGTACAGGAATAGTGGTATTCCTGCATGAACCAGATCATGGCCGTGTAGAACAGCAGCACTCCTTTCATATTAATGACATGGACATGAGCCGTGTATGAGTACAGGGAGCATGTCCGAGCATTAGTACACATGCCCCCTGCACTCTAGAAATTCCATATGTCAATTCTAAAGCAACTAACAGTGTCCGCAGACAAAATATAGAAACTCCGCCCCCACAACATAGCTCTCAACTGCCCAGATTTTCACAGAAGAGGTTTTCCCTTATATTTTTGGCCTTTTTCTCATAAAATTTCCTCTTGTCTGGCAAATCATTGGAATGATCTAAGGATTGAAGTCACTAAATAGAAGCATACATTTGAGCTTCATAACTTATATCCATCAAAAAATGTATGCTAACACAAATTAATGTATTCTACCAGCTTTCTAAGTTTATAGAGTAATGTTACACGTTTATTTTTTTTTCCATCCCCAAAAAAGTTTAAGCATAGCTGAGTGGGTGTGCATGTCACACAGCTATGCATAGCATAGCTGAAACATTCAAAGGAGCTAAATAGAACTATAGAGCCAAAATAGTCGAAATGAAGTAGTGTAGTGTAGTGGTTAGAGCTTTTGCTTTGCATACAGTCATTCATAGTTCGAGCTCCAATGCACGCCATTCATTTTTATTTGTGAAAACATCAATAAAAGTATATTTTCCTAGAAATAGGTAGTGAATAATATATATTTGTTAACCAGAGTAGTGTTTTAGGTCCAAATGTGAGGTGTCAGTGTAGTACAGATGTGAAACCCCCATGTAAACACAACTGTCCCATACAGTATAGCCACAAAAGAATGTAATGTAATGAAAGCACATAAAATTATAATAATATTAATAATAATAATAACAATAATAATAATAATAATAATAATAATAATCATTAATAATAATAATGATAATGATAGTCCATAAAATGAAAGGTTAACAATGCTAAATTGTGCTCAGCTATGCTTAGCTGGAGTAAGCATTGCTTAAATTTGTATGCTTAGCTATAATTAGTGTAGCTAAGTGGATTTGTACAGTGGTAAGCAGTGCTTAGCATCTACCTCTTTAAGCAATGCTTATCATTCCTAAGTGTTTTTTACCCATTACATGCCTTAGCTCAGCATATTCAAAACCATCCAATCACAGCAAAGGGCAGGAAATCAGCCCTATTTAAGCCTTGCAGGTGGGAATGCAGCTCATAATCAGTTATAGCTCCCCACTGCAGGCACTATGGCTAGTGTTAGTGAAGGTGTGTGCTTTCGGGCACAGTGCTGAGGCATTCTGGTTTCCAAGGTCATGGTTGGACTCCTAGTAGAAAACCATGAAGGGTCACTGGTGCAGGACCAGTACCAGGGCTCCCAATACAAAGCAGAGACTTAGGACAGCCTTGCATGTGACCTCACCAGTGCCACTGGCATCCCTTGGACTGGTGAGCAGGTCCAGCATCACTTTCCTGACTTGAAGCATAGGAAGAGGGAGCTCTTGGACAGGTTGGTCCAAGATGCATGGATGGGGAATGCCCCAGCTACGTATCAGTATCAATAGGTGTTTTGCAAAGTCCAGCCTGTGTATGTGATGGATAGGTATGCATAAATGTTTCTCTATCTCCTGTACAACTGCAGATGAGAGGGATGCAAACATGGATGCCCATAGCAAGCTACTAAGACTGCATCATGAGGCTGGTGAGTACAAATCTAGCTTGTAGTATTCATGGCAAATACATAGAAAGGAGTAGAATGTCACCTGTCAGTATTTAAAATAGGTATGGTTTGTACTGAATAAATGAGACATTAGCAGAGTAATATTTTTGTACAGGGTATATATCAATAAAAGTGTCAGTACCTGTCAATAAATGCCAAAACCCCGGACTGGTCATGTTTACTTTGGTATGTGGTAGTATGAATTGAAATGTGTACAGTTTCTGTACAGCAGCTATATCTCTAAAAGCATTAAATAATCAAGGCTTATCTGACAAAGATTGTGGAGTTGTAAAACAGGAAATTAACTATATGAAATGTTCCATGCACCAAGATCTGATACCTGAATGGTAATGCTGTGTTAACCAGTGTTTTCTAGACTGTGCTATGTCAAAGTATGAATACACAGTATAAGAACTATCTGCCATGCATGAATGTCAGAATTACAAGGTCAGATTATACAACCAAGTGAGTATTAAGCAGAAAACATCAAACACAAGACAGCAGTTTCTCAACAGCTCATTCTGATAAAATACAAACTTTGTTCTATTTTATGCACAAACAGGCATGGTTCGAATCCCAGGAGTGGTAGTAAGCTGTATGCATATTTTCACTCAGGAATATGTGAATATGTGTAGACACAGTCAGGTAGTGTTAAAAGAAATTTCCTCTACAGGCCTGCCAGATAAGAAAAGGTGTATCTTATCAGTAAGAAGGCTGTAATTATACACTGTGTACAACACCCACTGTCCAACCCCAAGGCTGCAAATGACAGCAAGATAAGTACATACATCAAGTAGTCTCCTCCAAGGAATATCCCTCAAGTGTCATGTTGTCATAGCTAGTGGTCACTGCCGCTAACACTCAGGTTGACAGATATAAATCATGGCAGAGTATAGCAGTAGCACACACACATACACACACACACACACACACACACACACACACACACACACACACACACACACACACACAGTGTGAGTTCACATATGTAATCCTAACAATGTGAATATGGGTAGAAACAGTCAGGTAGCATTAACAGAAATTTCCTTCACAGGTCTGCCAGGTAAGAAAAGGGATAAATTAGCTGTAAGAAGGCTGTGATATACATTGTGTACAACAACCACTGTCCAACCCCAAGGCTGCAAATGACAGCAAGATAAGTATATACACCAAGTAGCCATCTCCAGGAAATGTCCCTCAGGTGTGACACTGTCATAGCTAGTGGTCATTGCTGCCCACGCTCAGGATGACTGATATAAATCATAGCAGAGTATGGCAGTAGCACACACACACACACACACACACACACACACACACACACACACACACACACACACACACACACACACA